>NC_139897.1:33113888-33486388 GCF_905171665.1 Trachurus trachurus | reverse complement strand
AGAACCACAGACTGAGAGCAGAGTCTCCAGGATCCATCTGTCTGTCCATGAAGAGTGACCGGTCCATGGGACCTTTTCCAGACTTCAGTCTTGGACCTGGACCTCCAGAGTCACAGTAAGAGACCAGATACAGACCTGTGTGCAGGACTGGGAGAGTTACTTTAAAAATGTAATCCAGTATAATTACAAATTACATGTTAAAATAGTGTAATTAGTAACTCTAAATTACACACAACTAACTCTAAGTATCACACAATTGAAGATATGCACTAGACTGTTACTTTTGGGTTACCAAATATGCAAATTAAAGGGATAGTTCAACATTTTGCCAAATTGACCTATTGCAATAATCCCTATAATCATAGCAGTATAGGTTTGTTGCCTTTAATTGTTGGTGCAAGCTATTTTTAGAACAGCGGAGCAGAACGGCGAGCTGCTCAGACAGGGAGTTTGTTTTAGAGTCCAGATTTAAGGTCAACACTGCAAAAACTCAAAATTTTACCAAGAATATTTGTCTTATTTCTAGTTTAAATGTAATTTCTAGTCAAAACAAATCAAATTATACTTAAAATGAGACTCATTAACATGAAAAAGTAGCTTGTTTTTAATTGAAATACTGTAAGTAGAAAAATCTGATAGTGGAGCAAGTTTTCTTTCTTATTACACTAAAAACCTGCTTTCACTGGCAGATTGTTTTAGTTAGCCTATTTCTCGTGAAAATGTGTTAAAAACAAGTGAAAATGATCTAAAAACAAGTTAATTTTTAGGTGAAGAGTCTTATTTTAAGTTGAAAGAGATTAGTTTAGACTAGAAATTAGACATTTTGAAAAGAAATAAGACAAATATTCTTGGAAAGAATAAGAAAGAAGAAAAAAAGAGTTTTTGCAGTGAACAGATAAACAGAGACAGAAACCAGACCAGTTCATGACCAGGTCTTCATTCAGCTCGTCTCTCTGCACTCGTCTTCCTCTACTTTCTCTATCTCTGCTCCTCTGCTTACTGAAGCCCCGCCCCCTTGAGGTGGTTAACCAATCAGAGCTCAGATGTGGAGCTGTGACATGTTGTTGATCCAGAAATGTCTTGACAGGAGGAAGAGGAGTGGTGTCTCTGTGGACCAGCAGCTGTCCTGCTGTGGTCTCTGTCAGGACGTCCTGAAGGATCCAGTCTCCACCAGCTGTGGACACTGGTTCTGCAGACAGTGCTTCACCTCAGACTGGGACCAGTCTGGTTCTTCAGGACCCCCCTCCTGTCCCCAGTGTGGACAAAGACCCAGAACCAGAGGTGGACTGCAGACAGCCAATCAGAGCAGCTGTGGACAAAGTGAGACTGAACATCTGTCTGCTGATGTGGTCATTTGCTGTTTTCTCCAGAGTCATTGTTCCATCACACAGCACTGACATTTAAGATGATGATTCAAACCTTCTCTATGTTGTCTGTAGTTTTTCAGTAGCTGATGAAATAATCTAATCAGATTGTCAGACTCTCTGTCTTCAGTCTGACTCTGTCTCTTCTCTCTCAGCAGATCGTGGTCTGCAGGAGGTTTTAGATCAACATAAGATCAGTCTGTGGAGCAGATGTGAACGAGTGACTGAAGGAACTGAGGGAACAGGAAGTGGAACAGGAAGTGTAACCCTCCTCAACAGGATCTACACTGAGCTCTACATCACAGAGGGACAGAGTGAAGAGGTTAATACCCAACATGAGGTGAGACAGCTGGAGACAACGTCCAAGAAGAAGAAGATCCTCCAGGACACTCCAATCAAGTGCAACGACATCTTTAAGGACTTCCATGACCAACAGAGAGAGGATGTCTCTACGGTCTCACCTGTCCAACAGACAGAGGACGTCTCTACGGTCTCACCTGTCCAACAGAGAGAGGACGTCTCTATGGTCTCACCTGTCCAACAGAGAGAGGACGTCTCTACGTTCTCACCTGTCCAACAGAGACCCATCAGAGTGGTTCTGACCAACGGCGTCGCTGGCGTTGGAAAAACCTTCTCGGTGCAGAAGTTCACTCTGGACTGGGCCGAGGGCTTGGAGAACCAAGATGTCAGTCTGCTGGTTCTGCTTTCGTTCAGGGAGCTGAACCTGATCAGAGATCAGCAGTTGAGTCTTCTCAGGCTGCTCCATGTTTTCCATCCAACATTACAGAAGGTCACAGCAGAGCAGCTGGCTGTCTGTAAACTTCTCTTCATCTTTGACGGCCTGGATGAAAGCCGACTGTCACTGGACTTCAACAACAGGGAGGTTGTGTCTGAAGTCACACAGATGTCATCAGTCAACGTGCTGCTGACAAACCTCATCCAGGGGAATCTGCTTCACTCGGCTCTGGTCTGGATCACCTCTAGACCTGCAGCAGCCAATCAGATCCCTCCTACATGTGTCGACAGGGTAACAGAGGTCCGAGGCTTCACTGACGCCCAGATGGAGGAGTACTTCAGGAGGAGGTCCAGTGATGAAGATCTGTCCAGAAGAATCATCTCACACATCAAGACGTCCAGGACCCTCCACATCATGTGTCAAGTCCCAGTCTTCTGCTGGATCAGTGCTACAGTTCTGGAGCACATGTTGACCACAGACCAGAGAGGAGAGCTGCCCAAGACCATGACTGACCTGTTCTCACACTTCCTGCTGGTCCAGACAAAGAGGAAGAAGAACAAGTACGGTGAAGGACATGAGACGAGTCCACAGGAGCTGACGGAGGCCGACAGGGAAGTTCTTCTGAAGCTGGGGAGGCTGGCGTTTGAACAGCTGGAGGAAGGAAACATCATGTTCTACCAAGAAGACCTGGAGCAGTGTGGTCTGGATGTCACAGAGGCCTTGGTGAACTCAGGACTCTGTACTGAGATCTTCAAAAGAGAGAGTGTGATCTTCCAGAAAACAGTCTACTGCTTTGTTCATCTGAGTGTTCAGGAGTTTCTGGCTGCAGTCTACATGTCCCACTGTTTCACCAACAGGAACACACAGGTCCTCAAGAAGTTCCTGGGAGAACAAGTCTTGAAAAATGTTTTCAGTGACTTGTCCTCGGTAGAAAAAGACAATGGCGACAAAGAAGTAAAAGAAGAAGACTACAAACGGAGAAAGGAACCAAAACAGAAGTCTTTGTTTAAGAAGATTCAGAATTTTTTTGGATCCAATGCAAGCAGTCCTCCACCCCAAGTTAACTTCCTGCAGAGAGTCATGCAGAAATCCCTCCAGAGTAGAAACGGTCACCTGGACCTGTTTGTTCGCTTCCTTCATGGCCTCTCTCTGGAGTCCAACCAGAGGCTGTTAGGAGGTCTGCTGGGTCAGACAGACAACAGTCCAGAAACCATCCAGAGAATCATCAACAACCTGAAGGAGATGAAGTCTGATTTCATCTCTCCTGACAGAAGCATCAACATCTTCCACTGTCTGACGGAGATGAAGGACCAGTCAGTTCATCAGCAGATCCAACAGTTCCTCAAGTCAAAGAACAGATCAGAGAAACTCTCTGTGATCCAGTGTTCAGCTCTGGCCTACATGCTGCAGATGTCAGAGCAGGTTCTGGACGAGTTGGACCTGAAGAAGTACAACACATCAACTCAGGGACGACAGAGACTGATCCCAGCTGTGAGGAACTGCAGGAAGGCTCGGTGAGTCCAGACATGATCAATATAATTATTGATCAGTAGTTCACATAAACAGAGTTTTTCTTTTTTTTCTCATTATTTTCGACTACTAAGTGAGCAGGCTTTGCTTCAGGGTCCCGTCCATCGTGTGAGAGTGATGAGGATCATTGTTTCCTGTCAAACTCAGTCAGAGAAGATGAGCTGAAGCTCAGATGTTCATCACATCATCACATCCTGTCATCAGATGCATCAGCTGTGTTTTTACTGCAGCTTTCATCTGATTTGATTCTGACACATTTGATATTTTTCTCTTCACAGACTTGGTGGTTGTGAACTCTCAGAGAGTCACTATGAAGTCGTGGCCTCAGCTCTGAAGTCCAACCCCTCCCACCTGACAGAACTGGACCTGAGTGAAAACAACCTGAGTGATTCATCAGTGAAGGTTGTGTGTGCTGGACTGGAGAGTCCAAACTGTAGACTGGAGACTCTGAGGTGAGTTCACTGACTGGACCTGTTGGACTTTTGTCTGTGTTAAGTTCAAATGTGTGAAGTTCAGTTTGAAGCAGCAACTGATTGTGACTCCATGTTACTGCAGCTGGTAGCAGGTGAAGGGTCAGAGGTCACTCAGAGGTCAGTGTGGTGGTGATGATGATGATGATGATGATGATGATGGTGTGTGTGTGTGTGTGTGTGTGTGTGTGTGTGTGTGTGTGTGTGTGTGTGTGTGTGTGTGTGTGTGTGTGTGTGTGTGTGTGTCAGAGAGAGAGTAGGTTACAACTTGCTAACTGTTAGCCACCGTAGCTCAGGCGTTGGTCTCCGTCAGATAAAAGCTGCTGTTGTTCTTCAGATGAAAGCTCATTAAGGTGTTCACCTCTCCAGTGGAGCATCACTGCAGTTGAATTAGCTGCTAAACTGCTGGACGCTAAAAAGCCAGGGGACACGTCTGTGTGTTGACCATTCACCAAGGCAATGTGAACAGAAGTGCAGCTCAGACATGGTGCAGTTAAGTTAAGAGGCAGCGTATCGTTGTGCCTTTTCACCTCCATGTGAACTCTCTGTGGGAACTTACTGCACATGTGCAAACAGCCACATACACACGGTACTGACAGAAGAGGCAGAGCAGCAATGGGCCTTTGCTCTGTAATACTACACATGGCTGAGTGGTTTGTGCAGCTGCTGCCTGGACAGAATCTAGCTCTGTTTACTGGCTTTTATTAGACCATGAAAATCACCACATTCTGACACATTGAACTTGTAGTAAAGTTATCTGAAAGTCCAAAAGAATCCAACTTTAGATGAAGTGAATAAATCAAAGCCCTGACTGCACCTCACTGGTTTTTAGTCCAGTCTCTGTTTCTCTTCATGTTTCACCTCCACTACAGAAACACATGTGATCATCCCATAATGAGCAGGTGTGTGTGTGTGTGCTGGTTTCAGGTTTTTCTGTCTCTGAGCTTCATTCAACATAGGGTTGGTACACGTTAGTTGTCATGGTAACATAGTTCAGCCTCACATGTTTGTTGTCTTGAGCATGGTCAGTAAATCTCTGATCAATGTGGCTGCACAACATGAGTTTGTCTGGATGGAGCCACAGGTGGAGCTGACAGGTGAAGAGGCGGAGTCACTGCGTCTGTGTTGAAGCAGCAGCAGCTTCTCATGAATATTAATGAGCTGTTTTCTCTCTATGTGACTGTTTAACCTGCTTCCTGTTGCTTCAGCTGTTGGACTTTGATTTTCTAAACTTGTTCTTTCTGAAGCTTCTTCAGCTCTGAACAGATGATGAGACACTGAACGCTGTCAACAAGGAGCTTTGTCCTCAACTCACTGCTTTTATTCTTTATTCAGATTGGAGCGCTGCAGTTTGTCAAAGATCAGCTGTTCTTCTCTGGTCTCAGCTCTGAAGTCCAACCCCTCCCACCTGAGACTCCTGGACCTGAGTGGAAACAAGCTGCAGGATTCAGGAGTGAAGGATCTGAGTGGTTTTCTGGAGAGTCCAGACTGTAGACTGGAGACTCTGAGGTCAGTTCACTGACTGTTACTGTTGTAGATCTTAGATCTTTGATCCACAACTGAACCTGATTGATCTTCACTCAGAACTTGAATCATTGACTTTGATGTCATGAATGAAGGATGTTTGAAATAGTTGTTGTCTCATGTTTCCACTTGTTCTTCTCTCACACTGACACTGGCCGCGTTTCCCAGATTCGATCTTTCTTAAGGACGTAAGAAGGCTCTTAAGAAGGGTTCGGCTAAGAAGGAGTGCTAAGATACGGGTTTTTCCCAGATGCGTTCTTAACTGCCTTCTTAGGAGAACCTTAAGATCACGCCAAAGAAGCTTCTTAAGAAGCTCTTAACGGGAGCTGTCCACCACCACGGTACTGAAACTGAATCAATCGATGCCAGGCAAATCGATTATTATATCACACGCCACCTAATACACGCATAAGTCACACAGTTACAAGCGCAGCTGCACCGACGGGCGATGAATAAACCGAAAACGGGATTTCCACTTTCCAAACATGGGGTTAACACAGGTGTCGACGGGCCTGATTAGAAACTTCTCCGCTGTTGTTGCCGCATTGGTCACGGGCAGTGACGGACTGGCCGTAGATGACACGGCACAGCTGCGTAATGATGCGGCTGAGACGGCTGCGTGACCATGTGATTGATGTGTGTGAAAATAAAAAATAAAAACGTGCGCAGGGGCTGGCTGGTTTACAGCCAGACAACTCTGGAAAGAATGAAAACACAATAATTCAGTAACACAAGGGTAGCAAATAGCTCACTTGATAGAGTATCCCCACTACAAGTTGAAGCATTGCTGTGGTCTGGGTTCGAATCCACCCAATAGAAAATTATTTTGGTGGTCAACACGTTTTTCTTTTCTCATCATCACTGAGTGATCAATGCTATCCAGATGTACATGTATACATATATATTTAGGCAGTGGAGTGTTAATGCGTGACAGTCTTTTTGGTGCCAGCATAACATGGCACAGGAGGATCGGTGTCACGGCTGCCACACTCCGTGATACTGACCCTTGCTTGCGATGCCCCCACCACACCAAGAAGCTGCCCACTGCGTAAAAACACGATGCAACAGCGACACTGGGGTTGATTTAAGAACGGTTGTTTTTGATGTTCATGCAGATATGGGACGTGGATGTGTGCGTAGAAATTATGATAAATGATAGTCATGATGATTAATTTTATTTGTGTGCCTGATGTGCAGAGCACATGTTATTCCTCATATTTAGGTTATTTATTGTTCTTATTTTATTTTTTATCTCTTTATTTTTTATTTCAGCACATAATTTAATATGTTTTAAACATACGATGTGCACTGTTTAAATCTTGCTTAGTGTGATATTGATTTGCCTTGAAAACGTGAGCGTTGGTCGCTAAGAAGACTCGAAAGAGTGGGTCAGCTCGATCTTACATTTCCTTCTTAGTGAAAGATCTTCTTAAGCTAAGAGCGACTCTGGGAAACACGTTCTTCTTTCACAGCGTTCTTAAGAGCGCTCCTAAGAAGATCTTAGCGCTAAGAGCTTCTTAACAAATCTGGGAAACGCGGCCAATGACTCTTCACTTTCAGCTCATTTCACTGATCAATAATCAATGATCTGATCACTACAGGTGTGTGTGTGTGTGTGTGTGTGTGTGTGTGTGTGTGTGTGTGTGTGTGTGTGTGTGTGTGGTGTGTGTGTGTGTGTGTGTGTGTGTGTGTGTGTGTGTGTGTGTGTGTGTGTGTGTGTGTGTGTGTGTGTGTGTGTGTGTGTGTGTCCCTAAACGTCCTCCCATACAAAGTCCCTCTACTCATTTACACACTGATCATTGATCAGGACACATCTGATCAGTCATCAATCATTTCATCTTCTTCTTTTATTCTTTATTCAGATTGAACAACTGCAGTTTGTCAGAGATCAGCTGTTCTTCTCTGGTCTCAGCTCTGAAGTCCAACCCCTCCTACCTGAGAGAACTGGACTTGAGAGGATACTACAACAATTACTACAACACCCTGAGCTCTTCTTCATCTCTGCAGCAGCTTCATGATCTTGTGAAGAGTCCAGACTTTCGACTGGAGACTCTGCGTGTTACTGATCTGTAGCTGTTTCCACAGCTGATGAGACTGTGGGAGTGAAATAAAGTGTAAAGTGCAGCAGGTGAACCTGTCAGGATGTGACATCACACATGACATCATCTATGACATCACAGACACAGAAAACGCTGCAGCAGCTTCAATGTGTCAATCATCAGTGATCCAGTCACAGGTAAAGGTGTTGAGTCAAACAGGAACAATGAGCTTCACCTGTCACTCAAGTACAGGGAGTACTTTTACTCCACTAACTCCAAACTAAATACTTTTACTGTAGAGTAAAAGTATTTACTCTGATACTATAAATATAAGAAGTATTCACTGCGATACCTTGTAAGAAGTACTTTTACTCTGATACTGTATCTACAGGAAGTAGTTTATTGTTTTACTATAAATAAATTAAGTATTTTTACTGTGCTACTGTAAGTACAGGGAGTCATTTTACTTTCCTACTGTAACTAAAGAAAGTATTTCTACTGCAGTGTATCATATGAAGCATTTTTATTCAGAGTTCCTACTCAAGTATGGAGAAGTATGGAAATAGATTTGATACATTTCCAGGTCTGGAAAAATATGGAAAATGGAAACAATTGTATGGAAAAATATTTATGTTTCCAAGAACGTTACCACTGCTCTATTTCCTAAAACATAAAATTTAGAATATCTTCAAAAGAAATGGATCGATCTTGTTTTTCAAATTGTTTAACAGCAGCTTAAATGTTATGCTAATCCAAGAAAGAAAATGAAATTCATCATTCACTGTTTGTTGTTACTGGAGTGTAGCTACTTAAACCTGTCTCTGGGGTCAGTGAGCACACCATGACATTAGTTACAGAGCTCTGTCTCCACCTGCAGGACGACGACACACACTGCAGCTCAGACTGAGGGGAAACTCTGACTTTAAAGGTCCCATATTATGCTGTTTTTCAACTATTTCACATGGTTCTAAGTTGTCCAACCATATAGTATTCCTATTGTATTGTCCCCAAATCAATCTACAGCTCTACATCTCAGTAATCTAAAAGTGGCTCTCCAGAGCTCTCCTGCGAACGAGCCATTTCTGTGTCTGCACCTTGAAATGCAAATTTCAGATAACACCCGCATCTACTTTGACGAAGATTTCACTAACAAAGTGTTCCAGGAGAGAGCAAAGTACAGGGATGTCAGAAAGCAACTGAAGGAGAGAGGGATAAAGGCGCGTGTGCTTTTTCCAGCAAGGCTGAAGATAACTGAGGCTGGAGGAAAAGTGAGAGTGTTTCGCGACCCCCGACACGCAGCAGAGGGGCTCCGCGACTATGGAGTTGCCATGGAGATGACGCCCAGAGAGCCCGACTTGGAGTCCATGCTGAAGGCTTCCGGGTGGGAGACTGCGCCCAGCAGGAGAGCAAACCTGGCAAAGGAAATGCTGTCTGGGGTAAAGACATTATTGGATGCTATCAAAAAGCATGAAGACGGCGACGAAGAAGAGGAGGAAGAGGATGAAGAGGAGGCGCGAGGGAAAACGAAGAGGAGTCGAAGAGGAGACACCAGAAAGTGACTTTATGAAAAAGGTATGGACAGATAGACAAAACAAAGACAAGGACAGTAGACTGGGGATTCCCTGTGTAAAAACAGTCACCATGAAATTTTGTTGTTTATTGTTTGTTTTGTTGCTGTATTTAGTTCTCTTGTCTTAAATGACAGAGTTCCTAGAGAATCGAACATTTACGGGATCTGACTGCAAAGTGTATGATTTTGAATATCAGGTAGACCCGGAGAGTCACGTGTTTAATAATATTATTGACACTTGTAAATATTATTCTGATGATGAGCTCAATGCCAAAATTGTAATGGACAATACATTTTCATTAATTCATTTTAATTCAAGAAGCATGTATGCAAACTTTACTAAAATTAAAGAGTATCTGAATAAATTAAAAGGAAATTTTAAGGTGATTGCATTATCAGAGACATGGATAAAGAAAGAGAGAGGCACTGAGTTTCATCTTGATGGCTATGAGTTACACTACATAAATAGAGAAAATAAGATCGGAGGGGGAGTGGCTTTTTTTGTTGACAGAGACTTGAGATGCAGAGTAATTCAAAATATGACAATTGTTAAAGAAAATCTAATGGAATGTATAACTGTGGAAATTGAGTTAGAAAAGAGCAGAAACATTGTGGTTACTTGTGTATACAGAACCCCAGGGTCAAATGTAGAAACGTTTGTAGATAGTCTAGAAGAGATAATAAGTAGAGTGAATGAAAACAAGACGTATATGATCTGTGGAGATGTGAACATTGATCTACTCTGTGCAGCAAAACATAAAGCAACATCAGATTTTTTGGACACTCTATTCAGTAGAGGTTTCCACCCCCTAATCACAAAGCCTAGTAGAATTACATCATCTAGTGCTACTCTGATTGACAATATATTTTTGAATGTCACAGAGAATAATATCACTTGTGGGTTAGTAATAAATGACATCAGTGATCATTTACCAGTGTTTGTAATATATGATTGTCACATAAAGAGTATGGTAAAGGAAAACTGTTATAGATATGCAAGGGTAAGATCAGAGGAAGCAATACTTAAGTTTAGAAATGATTTGTTAAATGAGGAATGGAATGAGGTTTATACAGAGGGAGTAAACGATGCATATGATTCTTTTTTAAAATGTTTCATAACACATTACGATAAACATTGTCCAATAATTCAACTTAAGCACAAAGGTAGTAACAACAAAAAACCTTGGATTACCAAGGGCTTACAAAATGCTTGTAAAAAGAAAAACACACTGTATAGAGACTTTATTAAATTTAGAACAAACAATGCTGAAAATAAGTATAAGAGGTATAAAAATAAGTTAACAACAATAATGAGGCAGGCCAAAAGGGAGTATTATAATAAAATACTAAAAGAAAATAAAGATAATTTGAAAGGAACATGGAGGATCCTGAATGAGGTAATGAGGAACAAAACAGCTCCAACAGCTATGCCAAATTATTTTATTAATGAGAATCGAGAAATTAAAGACATGAATCAAGTTGCCAATGAATTTAACTCTTTTTTTGTAAATATTGGGCCAAATTTAGCTAACACAATCTCAACACAAAATCAACAATCCGAGAGAAAAGAAAAAATGGGAAGCAAGGTGCTACAGTCAATGTACCTAGGTGGGGTGAGTGAGAATGAAATAATATCGATCATAACCAAAACAAAGAGTAAGACATCAACAGACAGTGATGGGATAGACATGTGTATAGTGAAAAAAACTATTGATTGTATAATTAAACCTTTAAATTACATATTTAATCTCTCTTTAAGTACAGGTGTTTTTCCAGAGAGGATGAAAACGGCAAAGGTTATTCCATTATTTAAGTCCGACGACAAACATGAATTTAATAACTATAGACCCGTGTCAATGCTCTCACAATTTTCAAAAGTGCTTGAAAAACTGTTTGTACAGAAGTTAGACATATTTCTTGAAAAGAATCACTTGCTGAGTGAGAGTCAGTATGGGTTTCGAACCAACCGATCTACAGCAATGGCACTAATGAAAATAACGGAAGAAATAACAACGGCAGTAGATAACAAAAAATATACAGTTGGGGTTTTTATTGATTTAAAAAAGGCGTTTGATACAATAAATCATGAAATTTTAATTTCTAAATTACATAATTATGGTGTGAGAGGAATTGCCTTGGACTGGTTAAGTAGTTATTTACAAAATAGAAAACAATATGTTCAGCTAGAGGGTTACAAATCAGAATGCATGAGGACTGTATGTGGAGTCCCACAAGGATCCGTTTTGGGACCTAAACTTTTTATTTTATATATTAATGATATTTGTGATGTTTCAAAGATTCTGCAGTTTGTTTTGTTTGCTGATGATACTAATTTTTTTTGTTCTGGGGATGATTTGGGGATTATTGCAGAAAACATCACTAATGAAATGGTTAAACTTAAGAGATGGTTTGATGAAAACAAGCTTTTGTTAAATTTGAAAAAAACTAAATTTATGGTTTTTACAAATCGAAAAAAGGATGAAATTGAACTTTCATTTGCAGGAGAGATTATTGAAAGAGTGTCTGTATTTAGGTTTCTGGGCGTTATCCTGGAGGACAAGTTGTCATGGAAAAACCACATAGCATATGTAAAAGCCAAGGTGGCAAAGAGTATCTATATTCTGAATAAGGTTAAGTTTGTCTTGGACACTAACACACTAAGAATTCTGTATTGTACATTTATTTTGCCATATTTTAATTACTGCGTGGAGGTGTGGGGCAACACTTATGTAAGTAACATCGCTCCTCTGATTCTGCTACAAAAAAGAGCAGTAAGAGTAATCCACAAGGCAGGTAATAGAGATCCCTCAAATAGATTTTTTATTTCTGCAGGTTTGTTGAAAATGGCCGATATAATAGAATTACAGACCCTAAAAATAATGTTTAAAGCAAAGAACAGATCATTACCTGAACATTTACAAAGCTTGTTTAAATTGGAGGAAAGGGACAACAGACTGAAGTTTGATTTTAAACATACATTTGCAAGGTTGAGCTTAAAACAAATGTGTATTTCTATTGCAGGTGTAAAAGTATGGCATTCACAAAGCAAGGAACTGAAAAGCTGTACAAGTATGTCTCAGTTTAAGAAAATGTTTAAAAAAGAAAAGATAAGTATTTACAAAAAAGAAGAAGGAGAAAGAGAAAAAGAAGGGAGAAAAAGAAAAAGATAGATAGATGAGTGGTGTTTACCGTTATTTTGTTTGTTTGTTTTTTTGTCATTACTATGTTTCATTATCTTTAATATTTTGAAACAGAGAATAATATTGGTGTTGAAGTAAGCCAATGAAATTTGTAACAACAGAGAGGGGCAGGAATTATAAGTTTTTTCTTCATCCTGCTCCTTTTCATTCATGTTGAAAATGTGTACACAATGTATATGTGCAACTATGTGAGAACCATGAATGAAATAAATCAAAATGAAATGAAATGAAATAAGATGTGTAAACCACGTCCACTCCACACCTGTCACGGGGAGAGGGTGTGGTTTTCACTACAGGTACATGTGCCAGTGTTGACATTGGGACAGGGGTCGGGCATTGTTTTCCGAAAAAAAAAAAAAAAAAAAAAAATTCTGAGACTGGCATCTTGTCTGAAAAAAATGTAGGCTAAATGTTCCTTCTTTATTTTTTTATTTTTTTACTGTGGCAGAAGGAGAAACATGGAGAGACTCCTACTACCATCAGAAAGTTCTGTGTGAAACTGTCAAATCAAAAAAACAAGTGAAACTGAGGAGCGCAGCACAAACTGTGCACTGTTGTATGGACTGATGAGAAGTTACCGGAGAATATTGAGGTGGTTTTGCGCCGGGAGAGGAGACTTCCTCGCTCAGATGTCTCTCATTCCGTGATGAGGAGTCGGACCGCTGCGCTGATGAGAAGCGGTATCATTCCAATATTCTCTGATCCGCGATTTCATTTTTAATGACAGGCAGCTGTTTTTCAGTCAATGATTCAAAAGGATCATCTGGCCGCCGCGGTACGGACCGCTCCTCCCGTAGGCCGACCGCTTCATGTCAAATGACGGACGGACGGACGGACGGACGGACGGGGAGGGGGGGGGGGAGCGTGTGTGTGTGGATGAGGGGGAGAATGGGGGTCGCGGTTCTGGAAAAGTGTCACCGGGCGGAGCTCACGTTTTTCCAGACTGGCCCAGGGGGAGTATAAGGAAGTACCGGGAGGTGGAGTCACCTGAGTTCAGCGCATCCTGACGTCAAGTCTGCCAGCAACTTCCAATTCGCCCGTTTGAAGACACGATCTCAAAAAAGTGTAGAAATCAATTAAGGGAGTGAACAGACTTTTTTCACCTCCAGGCATCATAGAAAGGCCACGGGAACACACAGGACCACTACAAAACCTGTAGAAAGTGGATTTTGCATAATATGGCCCCTTTAACAGAATAACATCATAAACTGAAGTTCAATAAAAATGTTTAGCTCTTTTTATAATTTTTATTTGCAAGACTTTGTCAGTGTGACATTAACATCTTTGAACATACAGCAGGTTTATTTATTTTATTTATTTATTTCTTCATGAACTCAGTTTGTGTTACTGTGGTTCCTCTGGATGAAAAACTCCTCTCACACTGATCGGCCTCAGCTCTCCTGTGCTCCATCTAGTGGTCGACAGCCTGTACTGCAGCTCCAGTTTTTCTGGAACCTGTATAACGAAAACTAAGCACATACTTGTGATTCCCTTTAGTCTCAAGGTTGATTTTCAGATTTTACTTACCTATAAAACTCTCCATGTCCCTCCATTACATTATTTCTCTTTTTGGAGTTTCTGTTTCGTCCTTTCATTCTTTGCTGCTCAATTTCATCTTAAGTGTTTGTTTTGTTGTGTAGCAAATAGTTTTGAAGCACTTTGTAAATCTATCTTCATAAGAACTATACAAACAAAGTTTATACTATTACTTCGAATCAACAACAGCAAAAATGTTGGTAATAATAACAACAATCATCTTTATTCTCCACAAATGTAGAAATCATCCTTTGGCTTCACAGTCTGGTTAAAACACACAACAACATTGAATACAACAAAACATTAGCAACAGATACATATTGTGTTTGGTATAAGAGACTTTGTGCTACAGATCTGCAGCAAACAGAAGTCAACTTAAAAAAGATACAATCTTCTGCTTCACAACAACAAATCAAAGTTAATTAAAAGTTCATCTTTGTTTTGGAGGCGATTGTCCTGTCCCTTTGCAGTAACAAGTACTTTTACTGTGGTATACTGTAAATAAAGGATACCTTGAACCTCACAGACGTGTAAAAACTTAACTCTACATTATTTTAACCACCATGTTGCATTTAAAAGTGTATTTTAACACCTGAAACATTTCCATACATTATATTTTAAGGCATGTGTGCAGTCGTGTGGCTGATTGGATCAGAAGCAAAGAGTATAATCAAGAACCATATGTGCACAACATGGCAGGAGGTGTGGGTTTTTTTTAGATACATGCAGGCATTTGCACAATATCCAAAAACAGGTTGGTGGTGGGAGGAGAACCAGTAGACAGGGTTTCTGCAGGTACCAGCAAATCTAATTGAATACTTTTTAATGCCCTTTTTAATGCCATTTCAAACATTTTTAATGCCCGTGACTGCAAATACTATACGTGTGCATACATACACCCAATTACTTGGTTCTGCATGTTTATCACACCAATAGGGGAGCACCGACTGCAATTTTCTGGCAGATCACCGAATTTTAAAAGGCCTGACCTGCCGAAACCGATTTTTGCAGATAGCGATTTAAAAAAAAAAAGTCAACAGTAGCCTGCCACCACCTAAAAATATTAATTTAATAATAATTCATTTAATTTATTAATTAATTTAAATGATCCATTTCTTCACCCACATTTAATTTTACTGTAAATTAACTGTATAATCCCCCTATTCTTCTGCTCTTTGTGCTCTATAGGGATGTAATGATGACAAAATCTCACTGTATGAATCAATCAACTTTTTATAAATTTTTTAATGCCTTTGAGAATCAAAAGTAATGCCTTTTAATGCCATTTAAGGCCTTAATTTTAGCAAAATATATATTGAATGACTTTTAATGCTTTTTAATGACCTGCAGAAACCCTGAGTAGAAGTAGGAGAGAAGAGGCAGTTATTACCCGACTGAGGATACAGGATTAAATAAAACATTGCACATGATAGGGAAGCATCCGACAGGAACTTGTGAGTTTTGTGGGGAAGTAGAATGTGTAGAACATGTGTTAATTTGGTGTCCAGCATATGAGGAGGAGAGGAAGAAAATGAAAGAGGCTGTGAAGCAAGCCAAGATATGCTTCTCCTTAGAGAGCATCCTTAGTGAGACATCAAGTATGTATGGAAAGGTCTTGTTATTTTTAAAAGAGACGGGGCTGGAACAAAGGATTTAAGTGTCTTGGGAGCAGCTAGTAGTAGAGTGTGTGTGTGAGTGTGAAGTGTTTCTTTTTTCTTTCTTTCTCTTTATTTATTTTGTTTCCTGGCATTCTCCTGTTCACACTCCAGTCCAGAGGGTGGCGGTAATGCACCTGTAAGTTGGTTGGTTGCCAACCGCCGTTAAACAAAACAGAAGAAGAAGAAGAAGAAGAAGAAGAAGAAGAAGAAGAAGAAGAAGAAGAAGAAGAAGAAGAACAACAACAACAACAACAACAACAAGGTGTCACTGTTTATTCTGTTCGTGAAGTTTCCGGTCGGAACCTTTCTCTTCCTCGTTCACAGACGTGTAAAACCTTAACTTTACATTATTTTAACCACCATGTTGCATTTAAAAGTGTATTTTAGTACCTGAAACAGGAGGAGGGTGAAGTGGAGCAGGAGGAGAAGCAGGAGGAGGAGGAGCAGGAGGAGGAGGAGGAGACAGAGGAGGAGGAGGAGGAGCAGGAGGAGGGTGAAGAGGAGCAGGAGGAGGGTGAAGAGGAGGAGGAGCAGGAGGAGGAGGAGGAAGAGGGTGAAGAGGAGGAGGAGCAGGAGGAGGAAGAAGAAGAGGAGGGAGGAGGAGGAGGAGGGTGAAGAGGAGGAGGAGGAGGAGCAGGAGGAGGAGGGTGAAGAGGAGGAGGAGCAGGAAGATGAGGAGGAGATAGAGGAGGAGGAAGATGAGGAGGAGGAGGGTGAAGAGGAGGAGAAGGAGGAGGAGGAGGAAGAGGAGGAGGAAGAGGGGGAGGAGCAGGAGGAGGAGGAGGAGGAGGAGGAGAAGGGTGAAGAGGAGGAGGAGCAGGAGGAGGAGGAGGAGGGTGAAGAGCAGGAGGAGGAGGAGGAGCTGCAGTGAAGAAGGAAACCCAGGTCCAGGTGGAGGTGGAAGTTAAAGACCGAACCACATCAGTATCAGTATAAAAGTAAAAATAAAACATGTCATAGCCGATATTATTTTTCTCTCTTTTTTTCACTTTCACCACATCAAATCTTTTTAACAACTTCAGAACTTAACATGGATATAAAGATTTTTTCTTTTATCTTGTCCTGTCGGTGTCGGCGAGGTGAGGGAGGAGAGGGAACATCTACAGTCTGGTTAGATCTTGCTAATGCTTACGGGTCAATCCCACACGACCTCATCCAAGAAGGACTCGACCACTATTACATCCCAGTGGCAATCCCAGACATGATCACCAGCTATCTTGCTGGGTTCAAACTCAGGTTTACATCAGCCCCTTTTTTACCACCAACTGGCTGGACCTCCAGAAGGGGATCCCTACGGGGTGTACCATCTCCCCCATCCTATTCATCATGGGGATGAACCTTCTGAGAACAGCAGCAGAGGGCAGAACTAATGAAGTAAATAAGCTTATCTCTTTTGGGCCTTAAACTTATTCAGCATCACTCTAACATAATAACTTTGAAGACTCCAATAAAACGCTGGAGAGGGATGGATCCGAAGCAGAGTTGTCTTTCATTCACTCTCAGACAAAGTAGACACAAGTTAACGCCCCGAGTCACTCTACAAGATACAAAGTATATGAAAAAGAAAAAGTGTCGTCAGGAGGGTAGAAGTGACTGATTTTCACATCATCCGAGTGTGGCTTTTATGCTGGTGTGTGTGTGTGACTTTGGGTACTTTCCCATCCCATGGCCTTATCCTCTGCTAAATCCGTGATTTCAGCTAGCATGCTATCCCAATGAAGCCATTCTGCCAATGTATTCTAAGAGGCTGCCCATAGACTTACATGCGATTCTGTGATCCCTTTTTCAGCCCTAGCATGTTAGCATTTTCATGGATTTGTACTAGCATAACAACTTTCAGCAAAACACCAGGTGTTACAAGGGGTCATACATAGTTCACTCTTGTCTCATGACTTTGCACTTTTGCCTTGTACTCCAAACCCTGTTGAAATGTACACTTTCATCCATTAAGTGGTGTTAAAGGGCATGTTGTGATGTTTGTAGGCAGATAATGGCAATCAGTGATGATAAAGCCACGGTGGAGTGAAACAACATAAGAACACAAGAAATAAGTATATTCTAACTATTTAAATCAACACATAATAACATAAATGGTGATTATTAATGACATAATAACACAGCTCACACTCAGTCTTTAAAGGTGGCATAACTTTCTTTTCATTGGTCTTTTTGTTTTCAGGCTTATATGTCATTTCTCATAAAAAATGCCACCACATAACCCGGGGCCCTAAAGTGGAGTCAGGTATTGTCCAGCTGGTGCTACGAGCGTTCATGGATGATATCACAATAACAACTGTTACCCACGTCCAAGCAAGATGGGTACTGGAAACCTTGGGCAGTGTTGCCTCGTGGGCAGGGATGCTGTTCAAGGCCAGGAAGTCCAGACACTTGATTATACAAGAATTCGGCGAAATAACCGTCCGAGTCGAGCAGCCGCCATTACTGCGGTGACAGCTCCCAGTCAGGCAGCGATGAGTTCTGTGGCATTTGAATGCAAGCGCCAAGAAGTGGACCTTTTCTCTTCTGTAAATATGTCTAGGAAGGCTGGGAGGACATGTGCCGTCCTCGACTGCTCTAACATCAACAAAACACAGCCCCTTACTTCAGGAGGAGTGTCCGTGTTTAGACCGTAACGTTACGTACAGCGTGTCAGCAGCAGCAGCAGCTGCAGCCGCCAGCGACGCAGTCACAGCTGATCTGTACAACCTGGCTACTCTCCCTTCTCACCGTTACCTTCACATCGTGGTAAAAGTGGACGGTCTGTGAATGTCTCACTGATCCCTTCAACATGATGTGATCGTGGTCGTCTAAAAGCCGGTGTAAAATATGTCCGACCCATCCGGAGCTCAGGTCATTTCGACCATAAAAGAGACCTGTAATTGACGTTTTTTCTGATCATCGGAGGCCAGCTGATCAATAAAATATTCTTGAATATCTAAAACAAAGCACAAGTTGTTGTTGTTTTTATTCATGTAGCCTGTCCACATGATTAACTCATTGAGTGCCGCGCTCCTTTCCAAAGTTTTAGTCAAGTGTACCGGCAATTTAGACCATTTTTGACTTTTTATGTAGAGCCACAGTGTATTCTATATTATTGCCACCAACACATACTGTGGCTCAATTGAAAGGTTTACCTTAATGCTTCAAGTGGCCACAAACCGTTTGTTTCTACGTGCCTCTGTTCCTGAGAAAAGTCAAGCTACACATGGCTGGGTTTCACCAAAATCCCTCCCTTTTTTCTAGAAAAGGAGATAGAGCGTCTTTTATGAAAGGTGCGCTGTTTGTGTCTGTCGCTCTTCTCACACTCGCATTTCTGGATCAAAGGGCTCGTATAAGATAAATATATACAACAGTTGTTGTTCTATTCACAAAACCACCATCGGGGGCGGGGGGGGCGCCACTAAACAACAATAACACAGACGCACCGTGCCGTGTCACAGCTTCTCCCCGCGGAGCGTGAGGGTCAGTCGGCCACCGCGGCTCGGGAATACCGGTCCCGCCGGTGGTCGCGGTCCTTCTGTGGTTCGGGTCGGTGATGCCGGTCTGCTTTGGTCCAGAGACCATCAGATTTTACCGCGGGAGGACTTTGGGGAGGACACGGTGTTGCTCCAGCTGAAGACCGGGCGGACTGTCGGCTGAGAGCTTCCTGTTTCTGCTCCGAGCAGCTGCGCAGGTGAGAGCAGAGCAGCTGCGCTGCAGCAGCTGCTGCATCTGCATGCAGAACTCGTTTGCAGAAGCCGAGTTATGATAAAAACTTCCAGATCATGAGCTGTCATGTGACTTTGATCGTCATCTATTTCAGTTCTCCTCGTCGTATAGTCCCCAAATTTACATATAATGTGTATTAAAGTGTCTATTTTCATAATTTAAAAAAAAAGCAAAAAACGTAAAATTACGTTTTCGGCACTCAACGCATGGGAACGAAAAACGAGAAATTACGTGGTTGGCACTCAATGAGTTAAATATCGCTGCTGGCTTGCTAACGTCAGCACGCATAACGTACTGTACCGGTATGTTATATTGTTTATGATACAGTCTCTTATCTCCCTGTTACTCTAATCCTTCCTGCTAATCGCTCAAACAAATGATTCATTCCTAAATTAATATTGGTATTCATGTAAGATACCTTAATCAGTTACTGGGGGGCACTAAACATCACAAATGCAGCCTATTTATGATGCTGTCATAGAGAATCAGTTTACTACACATGTCACCGCAGCAATGGCGCCGCCGCAAGATGGCGGCGTACACAAAATCGCTCACCGAATTCGTGTATAAAGAAGGGCAAAGTTACCAGCAAGTTCTGTCTCCAAGTCCAGGGTGAGGTCATTCCATCCATCGAGGACAGTCCGATAAAGTACCTGGGAAAGTGGTTCAATGCATCGCTGACAGATGGCACCAACGTTGCCGAGGCTGTGAAGCAGACTGAGGAGTGGTTGAAGAAGATTGACAAATCTTTACTTCCGGGCAAGTTCAAGACCTGGCTGTACCAACATGGCCTCTTGCCCAGGCTCCGTTGGCTCTTCACTGTCTATGAGTTCCCTATGACTGCTGAGGAGGTCATTAGCTGGGTTTCCATCCAAATGTATCGAATTTAAGAGCAGGTTTTGTGAAAATGCGCAAAAAGCAAATGCGCATTTATGACCGTTTCCATTCATTAGTGTTTTGCGATTAGGAGGAGTGCGCCGTGATTACGTCATAAGAGAGCGTGAATGTATCCAACAGTTGACACTCAGCTGACACTCAACATCATGGACAATTTACGTACTTTCTGGACTATAGACGTACCTGTATAAGCCGCACCAGCTAAATTTTAAAAGAAAATACTGTACATATAGGCCGCACTTGAATATAAGCCGCAGGTTTTCATGTTGTAACATGAGATATTTACACAGAAAGACAGTCGGGAACTGTGCAAGTCCGCTCGCTTTTCCGCTGTTTTGGTTACGCTCCTCTCGCCCATGTGCATCTGTTGACAACAAAGCCGGCGAGAAATCAATAAATGGAGCGGTGGATAACGTTACATAACGATGTTACAGCGTGTGATTGTGTAGTCTTAACCGTCATAAACAATAGATTATGGGTTACGGAGCGCGTTTGTGTTGCGGTGTGCAGAGACGAGAGCTGGGAGACCGGGGCGTCGCTGGGTGAAGTCCAGCAGCACTTCACCCACAAACTCTGCCTCAATTGGCATAATCTGTTTCCATCACAAAAAGTCGCATTTTCATTTAATCGATACGCTGACAAATCCACCCCCCCAAAGGGTAAAAACTTTTATGAGCATTTACTGCCTTTTTTCGAATTTCTGGCGCTTCCATTCAAGTA
Source organism: Trachurus trachurus (assembly GCF_905171665.1). Taxonomy (NCBI): domain Eukaryota; kingdom Metazoa; phylum Chordata; class Actinopteri; order Carangiformes; family Carangidae; genus Trachurus; species Trachurus trachurus. The sequence continues at coordinate 33,465,436 of NC_139897.1, read as the reverse complement.
TTTATTCGCAATTTTTGAAAATGCAAATAAAAAAAGGTGGATGGAAACGCAACTACAGAGAGGAAGACAAACAAACATCTAAGAAGATGGCTGGGCGTTCCCCCAAGTTTCTCTTCAGTGGGCCTCTACATCCGGTCTGGGCAGCTGCAACTCCCCCTGTCATCAGTCGTGGAGGAGAACAAGGTGGAGAAGTGCAGAGTCGTACCTGAACCTGAACCTGAATCTGAACCAGAATCTGAACCAGGACCAGGACCAGAACCAGAACCAGAACCAGAACCAGAACCAGAACCAGGACCAGAATCTGAACCAGGACCAGAACCAGGACCAGAACCAGGACCAGGACCAGGACCAGGACCAGAACCAGGACCAGGACCAGGACCAGGACCAGAACCAGAACCAGAATCAGAATCAGAACCAGGACCAGGACCAGGACCAGAATCTGAACCAGGACCAGAACCAGGACCAGAACCAGAATCAGAACCAGAATCAGAACCAGGACCTCTGATTCCAGTTTAAAATCACTGTTAAGCTTTACACCAAGATGAGAAACTCCTCCTCCTCCTCCTCTGAACACATCAGATCCACTGTAGCAAGTAGCCGTCCTGAACCAATCAGAGAGAGGGATGAAAATAATGCTGATAATGTGATTGGCCACCAGTGACACGCCCACTTGTTACACATGATAATTTATTCTTTCTAATCCCAGAGTCAGAGATGAACTCAGCACAATCAGCTTCTGTTCCCCACAGAAAAACACCTGTAAGATGTGTGTGTGTGTGTGTGTGTGTGTGTGTGTGTGTGTGTGTGTGTGTGTGTGTGTGTGTGTGTGTGTGTGTGTGTGTGTGTGTGTGTGTGTGTGTGTGTCAGTTCTTGTATTTACTACGTTGTGAGGACCGTTGAGAGTTTTTAACCAACAGAGTGAGGACATTTTTGGGAAGTGAGGACATTTTGGCCGGTCCTCACTTTTTCCAAGGGCTGTTTGAGGGTTAAGACTTTAGGTTATAATTAGGTTTAAGTTAGGTTCAGAGTAATGGTTAAGGTTAGGGTCAGGGGCTAGGGAACACATTATGTCAATGAGTGCATTTCTATAAGGAGTTCATCATGATTCTCCTTGTATCCTCCTGGTTTCTGTGTGGACTTACATTTAGTTGTGGTTGTGTTTTCCATATATGGTCGTGTTGCCAGACCGGGGCGAGTTAAGTTACAACACTGAGACACAAATTAGTTGATGACAACATGTGTGATGAATAAGACAGAGAACAGACTGAGCTGTAACTTGTAGTGGAGTGTCTTTAAATCTCTCAGCAGCTCTTCTACCACAGCTGGATCTCAGCTCACTGTTTATTCATGGTGTCAGAGTTCACCTGTCCATACAGGTGTAATACCAGGAGTTGCCCAGCAGGTGGCGCCACTCTACTGTAGAAAGTCACTTCCCCTCCCTCTGTCGTCATGAACTTGAGTGATTTCCTGTAAACACAGAGCAGTTGTTCAGACGCCATGTTAGAGTGAACGGAGCAGAAGGAGAGAAACTGAAGTCTGAGACAAGTGAGTGTCAACACAACATTATTATTATTATTATTGTTGTTGTTGTTGTTGTTGTTGTTGTTGTTGTTGTTGTTGTGTCAGAGTGTGAGAGTCAGTTTGTCTGTGTGGACTGTGGAGGGAAGAAGAGTCAGACGTAGTCCGTACATACGTCAGCACATTGTCTCAGATTCACCTCCACACAACTTCTTCAAACTCAGAACAAACATCAAAGGTCAAAGGTCACGGTGACTGGATAAACATGGATTTAATGTCAAAGTACTATGAGTGGTGGAGGTCAACGACTGGATCAAACAAGGAAGTGGTTATAGTTTGTCCTCTGTGTGTGTGTGTGTGTTACTGGTTTCCCTCTCAGACTGACTGAAGTCCTGAAGATGAGTGTTAATGTGGAGAAACAGGAGGACAGATCAAAGTCTCCAGGATCCATCTGTCTGTCCATGAAGAGTGACTGGTCCAAACATGAACCTATTTACTTCAGTCTTGGACCTGGACCTGGACCTGGACCTGGACCTGGACCTGGACCTGGACCTGGACCTCCAGAGTCACAGTAAGAAACCAGACACAGACCTGTGTGCAGGGTTGGGAGAGTTACTTTAAGAATGTAATCCAGTACAATTACAAATTACATGTTAAAATAAAGTAATCGGTGACTTACTCTAAGTATCATATAATCAAAGTAATGTACTGGATTATTTTTAGTTACTTTTGGTCTACTTCAATACCAAACATGCAAATTAAGAATATCAGGCAGCCAGCATGCATCAATCCTCATCGATTAGATTACTCAAAGTCAAAAGCACTGAGTATCCCATAAATATGTGTTTGATTTTAAAAATGAAATCCTGACAAGAAGTAATCCCCATTTTATTAAATATACCAGCAATCTGATGACATATTTTTTCTACTGTAACAGATTACTGTTTCCTTTGTCTTTAACACCATTATACATGTAATCCATTACTCCCCAAGCCTGCCTTTGTGTGTGTCCTCTCTGTGTGTGTCAGTGTCAGTGTGTGATCCTGTGTAGAGCTGATGTGAGACAGATGTTCTGCAGCTGGACACTGGACACAGTTAATGACTGACTGACTCTACACTGTTGTCTATGATGCTGCTGTGTTGCTTCCACCCTTCACTACAGTGTGTGGTGCAGGACGCTGACGTCACTGGAGACTTCCCACAATGCATCTGTGATCAGAGAACTGATCAGTGATCAATGTGATGTGAATAAAAACATGTTTGTGTTTGCAGAGGTCAGAACCACAGACTGAGAGCAGAGTCTCCAGGATCCATCTGTCTGTCCATGAAGAGTGACCTTTTTTTGGGGGCGGGGAAGCATTAGGTGATAGTGACTCTTATCATGGACAGCCGAGGAGAACAGATTATGGATGATATCTTTATGGACACTTTTGTGTTTGTTTTTTGTTTGTTTGTTTTCCCTCTGTTTTTTTTCTTTCATGTGTTGTTGTTGTTTGTTTGTTATTTTGTCCTATGTGTGGCCCCTTCTATGTACGTGTACGGGTGGGTGTGGCTCGAGGGAGGACGGGAGGGGAAAAGAGAGGAGGGAGGGAAGGGTGGGAAAATGGAAACTAAGAAGGCTGTTTTTTGTTGTATCCTTATGCATTTGAAAATGAAGAAGAAATATATGTATCTTGTTTTGCACTTGATTTTTAGTTTGGTTTAATGAATAGCACAAAATTAAGAATTATTTCCTGGAATGTGAACGGAGCAAATAATCAGGTTAAACGTGGAAAAATATTAAAGCATTTAAAAAGATTCTCCCTAGATATCGCCTTTCTCCAAGAAACACATGTAAAAACAGAGAAACTCAGTCATCTAAAAAGAGAATGGGTGGGTGAGGTACTTGGTGCTGGACACTCTACAAAGAGAGCTGGTGTTGCTGTTCTATTTAATAAAAAATTAAACCTCATAGTTAACAATGTATTAAGTGACCCTCTCGGGAGATATATTTTTGTTTCTGTGGAGTCAAACAACTTTACTCTAGCAAATGTATATGCACCTAATGAAGACTGTCCAGGTTTCTTCAGCACAATTGAGAGTAAATTAGTAGATTTTGGTGACTCAACAATTATATTTGGGGGAGATCTAAATTTAACATTACATCCAGCACGTTGACAAAAGTGGGAAGATAAACCAACCGAAAAAATCTGTATTTACGTTATTAAAGTTAATGAATGCTGTTGGGCTTGTTGATATCTGGAGAACACTACACCGTGATGTAAGAGACTATACTTTTTACTCCCACAGACATCAAACTTTCTCAAGAATTGATTTGTTTCTAATTTCTCAAGATATTGTTAAAAATGTGACACAAAGTTTAATACATCCAATTGTGGTATCTGATCATAGTCCTATTCAGACTGACCTTGAATTAAAAACAGCATCAGTGTGCTTTAAACAGTGGAAGGTCAACGATTCTCTGTTCAGAGATCCAGAAATTAAGAAACAAATAAGTGAATACATTCATACATTTATGGATATTAACAAAAACTCCATAAATAATTTGCCAATGATACGGGAAGCATTAAAATGTTGCCTTAGAGGAGAGTTAATTAAGATCGGTAGCTTCAAGAAGAAGACACAGCAGCAAGAGGAAAGCAAATTGTTAACCAAAATTAAGCTGTTACAAAGTTCATTGTCCAACGAATACAAGAATGAAATATGGACAGAACTGTGCAAACTAAAAATGAAATATGATGACATTATAAGAGGAAACATTGAATATAAACTAAAGAGAGAAAAATTGAATGAGTATGAAAGTGGGGAGAAGGCAGGAAAGCTGCTAGCCTCAAGACTGAAAAAACAGATGACAAAAAATAAAATTTCTAGTATTAGATTACCAAATGACTCGATATCCTTCGATCCAGATCAAATAAACAAAACTTTTACTGAATTTTACAAAAACCTTTATGAGTCTGAAGGTGATGATAACCCTGAGTCATTAGAAAGTCTTTTTAATAATGTAAAGCTTCCCTTCTTAACAGAAGAGGAAAAACATACATTAGAGCAGCCCATAACTCTATCTGAAATAAATCAAGCCGTAAATTATTTTGCTAAAAATAAATCTCCAGGGTCTGATGGTTATAATGCAGAGTTCTATCAAGAATTCAGTGGGGATCTATCACCTCTTCTTTTGCAGATGTATAACACATCATATGAAAATGTCAGTTTTCCACCGTTATTTAATCATTCACACATTACATTAATCCATTAAAAAGGTAAAGATCCTCTTTTGTGCAAGAACTATCGTCCAATATCTCTAACCAACCTGGATAATAAAATCCTGGCCAAAGTTCTTGCAGCAAGATTATTTAAGGTAATTGGAAAGCTGATACTGTGACCAAACTGGTTTCATGAAGAAACGATACTCATCTGATAATACAAGGAAATTATTTAACATCATACAACATTCAAAAAAGCTCTCTCTGTCAGCTGCACTGTGTACTATTGACGCTGAAAAAGCGTTTGACCGCATTGAATGGTCATTCTTGTTTAATGCTCTACAGAAATATGGGTTCGGCACTAACTTTATACAGTGGATCAAAATGCTCTACCACAATCCTACGGCTTCAGTAAGAACGAATGACTCCCTTTCAAAACCTTTCACTTTACATCGAGGTGCAAAACAAGGCTGTTCAATTTCAGGTCTCCTTTTGAATTTAGTTATCGAGCCATTAGCCGAGAAAATAAGATCTGAAAATAATATTAAGGGTATATATATTGGAAGTCAAACATATAAAATATTGCTGTACTGTGATGACATAATTTTGTATTTAACAGATGTAGAATCCTCTCTTCTTCATCTTACACAAATCATTACTCAGTATGGCTTCCTGTCAGGATATAATATATATACTATATATATAAAAAGGTTATTAATTGGAAAAAGTGGAAAGATAATGGAGTAACTAGGCTTTGTCACATACTCTCTAATAATAATTGTAACTGTTTTAAAAGCTTTGACGAGCTAAACACTGATTATAATATTCCAAAGAGTGAGTACTTGAACTATATTACCTTAAGGCACTCTATTGAAAAATGTGTGTCGATAGATAAGCTGAGAATTTGTGTACACACATTTGAAAAAGTTCTTTACAGTCATAACCTGCCAAATAAAAATGCAGTTAAATTATGGTATTCAACAACGTAGAAGCATGCCACCTGCTCCCTCGCAGAATTAAAGCCGACAAACCTGCCGTGATCATACGGCTGGTGAACAGAAAGACCAAAACCGAGCTTTTAACAAGGGTGGCGGCTGAAAGGAACCAACGTGTATATGAACGAACACCTGACGAAAAGAAATGCCGACATCGCTCGAAAAGCCCGTTTGCTGAGGAGCCAGAAGAAAATACAATCTACTTGGACTGCAGATTGCAACATTTTTATCAAATGAAATGGTTCCCCAGAGCAGGCAAAAGTGCTTGTCGTCAGAAGCGTGGAAGAGCTGGATAAGTTTCAGTGACACCCACGGTAGGATCATTTTTGGTGATGATTTTTGCTATTTTCTTTTCTTTTTTCTCTTTGGACTATGAACATGCACTTGAACAGCCATGAAACTTTTTTTTTCTTTTTTTTCTTCTTCTTCTTTTTGCGCTTTTTGCGCTGTTTCGGACAGAAGACGTCATCTATTTATTTATCTATGTATTTCTTCTTTGGACGGACTTGTTTTTTTTTTTCTTCTTCTCTTTTTTCTTCTTCTTTTTTTCCCCTTTTTTCTTTTTCACCCCCCCCCCCCCCCCCCCCCCTCATTTTTGGACTTTGTATCTGCCCTGGAACATCTATGAAGCACATTTATTTTATTCTATTTTTTCTCTTTTTGCGCTGTTCCGGACAGATGTCATTTATTATTTTATTTATTGCTTCCTTGGACGGACTATTGAGAAAGCATGCTTTCTATTTTTGCGCATGCTTGCATCTTGCATACGTCAGCTGGAGGGAGGAGTGGGGAGGAAGGGAGGGAGGAGGAGGGGAAGAGAAGAGATAACAGAACATTTGGTCAGTCGGGTGCATATGGATATGTGTGTGTGTGTGTGTGTGTGTGTGTGCATGGTGTGTGTACGTGGGAGTATTCTAAGATCTATGTATTTATATTTCATAGTTGATCATATCTCTCTCAATAAATATGCAGGACCGAAATTCAGATATTGACCCGGAGAGTAATTTTTTAATAGGGTGATTGATTGCAATTACTATGCTGTTGATCAATTTAATAATAAATTTAATCAAATACAGGGAGTGTCGATCATACACTTTAATAGCAGAAGTCTCTACACAAATTTTCAAAATATAAACGATTATTTAGGTCAATTTACTACACCTTTCAGTGTGGTTGCAATCTCTGAAACTTGGCTGAGCCCGGAGAAAGGGGTAGACTTTGAACTGGACGGGTATGTATTAAATTTCACGAACAGAGCAAACAAAAAGGGAGGGGGAGTTGCTCTGTAGGTGGATGAAAGATTAAAATATAGAATGATTAACCACATGACTGCTGCTATTGATGATGTACTATGTGAATGCATTTCTATTGAGATTATTATGGAGAAAATGAAAAATATCACGGTCAGCTGTGTTTACAGAGCTCCCAGCTCTAGTGTTGAAAAGTTCAAGGAAGTGATGGAAAGCATGTTTGCAAACACTGAGCAGAAACACACTTTTATCTGTGGCGATTACAACATAGATCTATTAAACCAGAAAAATGTATCATCAACCGATGAATATATTGCTGCAATGTATAGTATGGGACTTCATCCGATAATTACCAAACCAAGTAGAATAGCGTCAAATTCAGCCACAATTATAGATAATGTATTTACTAATAATCTGGAGGACAATATAATTAGTGGATTACTTATAAACGATATCAGTGACCATCTGCCAGTGTTTGTTATTTTTGATTGTAAACATAAACTGATTAAGAAAGAAAATGCAACAAGACAGAGGAGAGTAAGAATGAAGGATAATATTGAGGCACTGAGATCTGAACTGCTTATGTATATGAAGCAATGGATGTTGACTCTGCATATGATTCTTTTTTGAACATCTTTTTATCCATATACGATAGGTGCTGTCCATTGCAACAATGCAAGGACACACCTAAAACTTCTGATAAACCTTGGATCACAAAGGGATTGATCATGAATGCATGTAAAAAAAAGAATACCTTATACAAGGAATTCATTAAACATAGAACGAGAGAAAAGGAAATTAAATATAAAAGATATAAAAATAAATTAACTGGTATTCTCAGGAAATGTAGAAGGGATTATTATAATAAAATGCTGGAAAATAATAAAGACAATACCAGGGGTACATGGAACATATTAAATTCAATGATTAGAAATAATAAACCCAGCTTCAACTTCCCTGATCACTTTATAGAAAATGGTAAATTAATCACTGATAAAAATGATCTGGTAGATGGCTTCAACAATTTCTTTGTGAATGTGGGGCCCCAACTGGCAAAGAAAATAAATCCTCCTCAAGGGGGAGGTGCTGAAAAATTCAATGGAGATAGGAACCCAGCCACAATCTTTTTGAGAGAGACAGATAAAAATGAAATTATTAATGTTGTTCGCAGTGTTAAGAACAAAAGATCTTTGGACTGGAACGGTCTAGATATGAGTTTGATAAAGCTAACAATTGACACTATTGCAGATCCCTTAACTTACATCTGCAATCTGTCATTCAACCTGGGTGGCTTTCCCTGCAATATGAAAACGGCCAAAGTGATACCACTATATAAAGCAGGAGAGAAAAACATTTTTACTAACTACAGGCCAGTTTCTCTGCTCTCCCAGTTTTCTAAAATTCTGGAGAAACTCTTTGTCGCAAGGTTGGACAACTTCATTGAAAAACATGAGCTGCTTATAGAGACTCAGTATGGCTTCAGATCGAACAGATCAACTTCCATGTCCTTAATGAATCTAGTGGAAGAGTTAACGATTGACAATAAGAAATATGCGGTAGGTGTTTTTATCGATTTGAAAAAAGCGTTCGATACAATTAATCACGATATTCTTTAAGGTTAAAGAAGTTACATTGGAAATAGAAAATTATTGTGTAGCTCCCCCTTTTAAATTGAGGCAGATATCATTATCTGGCCTTTCATTTCTTATTGTTAAAATGGCTGCTAATTTTGCACACTACCTCTGTTACCACGGTGATTGTCACTATTGTTGTTTGTGTGTATGTATGTATGTATGTATGTATATATGTGTGTATGTATGTACATGCAGATATGTATATATATATATATATATATATATATATATATATATATATATATATATATTTTTTTTTTTTTTATTCCTTTCTCTTTTCTTTTCTTTTCTTTCTCTGCAGGAGGCAATGCGCCGCCTAGCATTGTCCCCTGCACTGTTATTATTATTATTATTATTATTTTTTTTTTTTTTTATTATCATTGTTTCTTGTTCATTATTTATTCATTTGTTGTCTTTCCCTGCAGGTGGTAATGCGTTACCTAGCATTATCACCTGCACTGTTATCTATCCATTTTTATTTTATTTTATTTTGTTCATTCATTATTATTCCTTTTTTATTTTTTTGTGTTATTTTTCTTCTCTCTCTCTCTGCAGGTGGCAATGCGTCGCCTAGCATTGTCACCTGCTGAGTAATCTGCAACACTGTAATCATAACTGCTGCTATACCCCCTACGGAGGTTATTGCCTGCCGTCTTAAATGTTTATCGTTTTTAAATGTCTGATTGTAACTCTATTTATGTAAGTGTCATGGGACTACGGATGGAAACTAGCTCCTAGCTAAATCCGACATATTTACTACAATTAATTGTTGTTTTTTTTGTATGTTCATGAATATGTGAGGTCCCATTTCAAATAAACCTTTAATAATAAATAATAATAGAAAACAGTTTGTGCAGGTGCAGGATACAAAATCGTCTCTTTTAAGTATCACTTGTGGGGTACCACAGGGGTCGATTTTGGGACCAAAACTGTTCATACTGTACATAAATGATATATGCAATGTTTCCAAAATATTTAAATATGTAATGTTTGCTGATGATACAAATATCTTTTGTATAGGGGAGAATCTTCAGCAGCTGTTAGAGACTGCCGCAGCAGAATTGGGGAAGCTAAAGTTGTGGTTCGATGCAAATACATTATCATTAAAATTTAATGATAATTTATTATATATTTGTTTTTTTTTATATTTAATGATTAAATATTTAAAAAAAAACAAATGAATGCTGTTTGAGAACACGAATAAACAACTGAATACTTTGATTGAATTAATGATTGATAGTGTTAAATTGGAAAGAGTACATGAGAGCCCTTTTTTAGGAGTAATAATCAACCATAACTTTAGCTGGAAACCACATATCAAATATATTAGGTCTAAATTAATGCGCTCGGTAGGGATTCTTTGCAAAACAAGGTATAGCCTATATTAAATCATAAATTATTACAAACACTGTACTGTACACTTGTGTTACCATATCTGACTTACTGTGTTGAAGTATGGGGAAACACCTACAGAAGCAACCTACAGCCAATATACAATATGCAAAAGAGAGCAATAAGAATAGTGAACAAAGCAGGTTATTATGATTACACCAACGCAATGTTCATAAAATCACAGACACTGAAATTTTGGGATCTAGTTGAATTCAGAACCGCACAAATTCTGTATAAAGCACATCATAAATTACTACCTGGCCATATACAAAACAAATTCAGTGATAGAGTGGCGCAAGGTAATGCAGCTGGTCTAATGCAAGTTTCGACCAGCGCAGCCTAGTGCAAAGTCAGATTGGAAGATTGGTAGATCGCGCTGCGCTGAGATAGGCGTGGCCGCGCAGCAGGGGGAGGCGTCACAGATTCAGCTTGGTGCAGTGGAAGTTTTGTGCGAAAATGTCCCGCCGAGGTTGCGCTGAATTAACACAGCAGGGACGAACTGGCACAGAAAAGCAGCTGTGGATGTCCCAAAAGCAGGACTGAGGGTGGATGACTGCATGTCGCTGCCGTGTTGAGATACCACTCTGCCCTTGTGATGATCGCTTTATTTATTTATTTAGCCTACTTATTAATTCATTAGCGCGAGCGACCGCATCACGCAGCCGTAATGAAAAACAAAACACAAATCTTCATCTCTCTTAGTCCACCACAACAGCCTCGGTATCAGATAGTCAGTATATAGCCTACTACAGTATACTCAGCATCTCTATCACAGAAAAAAAGAGAAAAAAAGAGACGGACAGAGAGAGAGAGAGAGAGCGTCCTTTACGCTGATTTCATTCCGCATGGTGTTTGTTTATGTTGTGATTACACCTCTCATCTTGCTTACACAGGGTTTGAATAAATGTGAGTTTCTTTATTAGTTTATTAGTTGTTGTTTCTTACATTGGGCAGGGGTTCTCAGTGTATCAGATCAAACCTGATTAAGGATATTAGTAAACTCATTATTGGTCACTCTGAGCTCGGACCTCCGGACCAAAACAGCTGTTTCCTCCTGGGAGAGGTTCGGCCTCTGGCGTCGCTGTCTCCTCCGTCCATGTCCAAGTATAAAATGACAAACTTGCAGTGCGCATCGCCCTCCGCGCAGTTAAAGGTGAGGAGAGGAGCTCATTTGATTGGTGAAGACCTGACTCGGCTGTGTCAAACCCACTCCACGCCTTTCTCTCCTCCTCCTGTCTCCCTCCCGCCCTGTCTCCTCCCTCTTCACCGTTTGCGCCGGTGGGAGGGACGAGGGGAGGGCTTGCGCTGGTCTAAGTCTGACTGCGTGGCCCACCAAACTTGCGAAATGGACCTGGGCCACGCCCCGTTGACGTGGCGAAGCTGCCCTGAGGTTAGACTTCGCCCGGTCTACAAAACTAGGGCCCTATGTCTAAAATGTGGCAATACTGATGGAACTTTGTTTCATTTACTTTGGATTTGCCATAAAATAAAAGAAATGTGGTTTGGTATAACAAAACACACTATTAACTATATTAAAATAACTATTCCAATAACACCAGAATCATGTATATTAGGAGATTTACATAATTTTACCAAGGTTCCACAAAAAGATAAGAAAGTGTTCCTCTCTTTATGCATGATCACAAAAAAGGTGATCATGAACAACTGGATCTGTTCCAAAACCCCATCGGAGAGGGAGTGGGTCGCCGAGGCGATGGAGGCAGTGAATTTGGAGAAAATCGCCTTTGGTCTGGAAAATAATGATGTGGGTTACAGTATGTTGAAATTTGGGCTCCAATGGAAAATTATTTGATGTCGTTTAAGATGTACATGTTTTTGTCCTCTTGATACTTCGTTTGAGGTCACTTATGAAGTGTGTAGTTATCCAATCCAATCCAATCCAATTTATTTATAGAGCACATTTAAAAACAACCAAGTTGACCAAAGTGCTTTACACAAAAAACAGTGAACAAATCAACATTCAGTAAGAAAGCACAACAGATAAAAAACAGCAAAACCAATAAATAATAAGACCATAGTTGCTAAAATATTAGGATTTCAAACTGTGTTAAAAGCCAGGGAGTAGAAGTGCGTTTTAAGACGTGTTTTAAAAACAGCTAGGCTAGGGGCTTGTTTCACGTGAGGGGGGAGGGAGTTCCAAAGTTTGGGGCCAGCAACAGAAAACGCACGGTCCCCTCTGCCCCTGAGTCTGGTCTGAGGGACCTCCAGGAGCAGTTGGTTTGTGGACCTGAGGGACCGAGAGGGGACATAGGGCTTTAAAAGGTCAAAAAGGTTAAAAAGGGGCGAGCCCATTAAGAGCTTTAAACACAAACATTAAAATCTTAAAATCAACTCTAAAATGAACTGGGAGCCAGTGCAGCAATGCAAGGACTGGGGTTATGTGGTCAAATTTACGTGTGCCAGTCAAAAGTCTGGCTGCAGCATTCTGGACCAGCTGCAAGCGGGAGAGTGAGGACTGACTAACACCCATATATAAACCATTACAATAGTCCAGTCTTGAGGTAATAAAAGCGTGAACAACTTTCTCAAAGTCTAAAAACGATAAAAACGGTTTGACCTTTGAAAGCATTCTTAGTTGATAAAACCCGGCTTTTACTACAGAATTAATCTGAGTATCTAGTTTAAAATCACTATCCATTTCTACACCTAAATTTGTGGCCACTGGAGTGACAAAGGGTCCAAAGGGACCTAGGTCCATTGTAAAGTTCCTTGGGCTGCCACTAGGTTTAAAAATGATGACCTCTGTTTTACTTTCATTAAAATTTAAAAAATTTAAGGCCAACCAGGCTTTGATGTCATTAAAACAGTTTAAAAGCAAATTAAAAGGGCTTCCATTGTTTTTAAGAGGCACGTAGATCTGTGAATCATCAGCATAAAAATGGAAAGAAATGCCATATTTCCTTAAAACTGAGCCAAGAGGAAGAAGATACAGGGAAAACAGGATAGGTCCAAGTATGGAACCTTGGGGGACTCCACATGAAAGTGGGGTTGATGACGAGGTAGAGCCCCCAAGGCTCACTTGAAAACTCCTTTCATTTAGATAGGACCTGAACCAATCCAGGGCTATTCCTTTGATGCCAACACAGTGCTCAAGGCGGGAGATGAGTATATGATGACCTACTGTGTCAAACGCTGCTAAAAGCATGAGGAGGGCACAGTCACCAGTGTCCGTTAAAATAAGAAGTTCATTAAAAACTCTTAAAAGAGCTGACTCTGTGCTATGAAATGATTTAAAACCAGACTGGAATACCTTAAGAATGTCATGCTCATTTAAAAACGACTGTAATTGAGAAAAGACCACCTTCTCCAAAATCTTTGAAATAAACGGCAGTTTAGAGATGGGGCGGTAGTTGGAGAGCACCAGCGGGTCCAAATTTGGTTTCTTAATTAGAGGCTGTACTATCGCCTGCTTAAAATAAGATGGGACAACACCAGAGGTCAGACTACTGTTTATAATTTCAAGAATACTCATGCCAATTGTGTCCCAAACCTCCAAACCTCTCAAAAAGACGAGGAGGGATGATATCAGACGGACAGTTTGATGGTTTGAGTTTGGAAACAACTTCAAAGAGACAGGAGAGGGAAACTGGTTCGAACTGGTAAAAAGCAGCAGGGGACTGGGGAGTAATGGATGGGTCCGATAGAGGAGTCAAAATATTAGCTCTTATCTTATCAATTTTATTTACAAAAAATTGTAAGAACTTTTCACAGATCTCTGGGGAAGTTTCATAAAACGTGGATTGGGGAGGATGTAGTAACGCATTAATTGTATTAAAAAGAACGCAAGGTTTATGGCTATTTTTAGATGTAATATCAGAGAGATATTTACACCTCTCTTTTTTAAGGATTCTCTGGTAGTTCTGCCAGCTACTTTTGAGAATGTCATAGGAAACCTGTAGTTTATCTTTCTTGAATTTGCGCTCAGCCCTCCTACAGGCCTGCCTGGCAGAGCGCGTTGTCTCGTTCATCCATGGTTCCTGTTTACGCTTACTACGTTGTGAGGACCATCAGCCACGTTTCCGTGACAAGGAGAAAGTCCAGGGCCCTGGAGGAGAAAAAATCCTTCAGAATGAACGTCTTATTTGTTAGTGATCTTGCGTTCACTACCGCAAACTTGGCGGAAACCGGGAGGGGGGACAGTGTGGGGGGTCGGCACAGAGGCCGAAGGTAGCGGTGATTAGCGCCACCTTTGCGGGGGCGAGATTACCTTTTTATGGGAAGAACAAGACACAATTTTAGTGCCGGCAACAGGTACTAAGCTACTGCCAGCAAGGACCACGGAGCTCGAGTGAGTCTCCAGTGGAGCAGTTAATACCCTGTATGGGCAGTGGGGGGCGCTGTTACAGGGAATAATGTGCTGAGATTGAGTAAATGGACGGGGTGCATGTTTTGGTGATAGTCATGGGGCCGACTGGACAGCATGCTGGATGTTTGCTACTAGCATTTGGCTACCCTGGTTATTTGGGTGGATTCCATCACCTTTAAACAGTGACGGGCGTTCCCAGAATAAATTAAAATTGTCAATGTAGTTTACGGCACGGGATCTACAGGTGAACTGGAGCCAGGAATGTAGGCTGAGGATGCGACTGAACCGCTCCGCGCCCCGGCCAAACGTGGGAATTGGACCGGAGATGAAGACAGATTTGCCACAGCTTTTTAACCAGTTGAAGAGAAGGTTGAAATGATTCTTGGTTGCCTCCGATTCACGCCGGGAGTTGTCGTTTGATCCAATGTGGAGTACAATCCTTTTGATGGAGTGTGGAAGTGAGGGCAGGAGCTTCTGGGCTTTATCTAAGATGATGGGGACCGTAGCACCAGGAAAGCAGTGAGTAACTGCATTTAGAAAACGAATATCCCTCGTTATGGAATCACCAATGATCAGAGTGGTGGGATCAAAAAGCGGACGAGGAGGTGCAAACGTGTGATTGCCTTGGCAGAGTGAGAGACGCCCCGATGGATCAGGCTGTCCTGAGGACAGCTGCCTGGGCTGGACTGGGGGAACAGACGTGGGTTGGACAAAGGAAGCGGGGCCAGAACCAGTACGGGCTGCTCGACTTGCCCGGGGAGCTGGGGTGAACACAGGTATGGAGCGACGGGACCCCGGGAGGAAGTGCTTTGGCCCAGCGGGTGGTGGGGGGGGGGGGTGAAAATTTAGAGGAACCCTGTGATAGCTGGGAGAAAGGGGACATGGACTGAGAAGACGCGGGCAGAAGAGGGAAATCCTGTTCACTGAGGATGTCAAATTTGATCTCCAGGTGGAGACTGAAATGATGAGGTTCGGGGGATTTATTCCTTGTTTTCCCACTAGTCTGGATCCAGTTGGTTTCCTGATTCGGGGTAGAGCTGGCCTGGGCCTTGAGATTTGCCCCCAGGCGTAATCCTGGGGCAGGGAGGAAAGGAGAGACAGCCAGAGGATGAGCGGTGACAGGCTCCGGAGCAGAGGGGGGCGGGGCCGTATCCATGGCGACGGTGATCTCTGCTCCCAGCGCGCTGCCGGTTCTATGCTGGGCTGGTCCGAAGACGATAGTGTCCATGAACTTCTCCGCTTCCTGGATCTGATAGAGGTTGGAGATTCTTTTTTCTAGTTCGCGGATCTTTCCGGCCAGGAGGGTACAGTTGTCACAGCCTGGTGGCGAGGTGAGCAGCGGCATTGATGCGGATGTGATCCAGATACACTGAAACAGAGGAAGAAAAAGCGACCAGCAACAAACAGCCAGAGACAGCAGGAGGACTATGTAGCTGATCGAGGACGGAGAGTCGAGGTGCCGGTGAGAGGGCGAAAATAGCAGCCGGAGGTAGGCGAAGACTTACGGACGGATGTTGGAAAACTCAGGTAGCCTCCGCTCTCCGGAGTCAATCGCTGCAGCCAGGTGTTATTCAGGTAGCTTCCGCTTGCTGTGGTCGCACTCTCCGGAGTCACTCAATTGCAGGTGTTATTCAAGCAGCCTTCAGCCGTATGCCGAAATATCCATAAGGATTATCCACGCAATGATGTGAGGAATTGTCCATACAGTGACGGTGTAAGCAGAGTAAAATGAGTGAGAAGCGAAAAAGCAGTGAGAAGTGAGCTGGGAGCTGCACACGCTCAGATGAGGAAAATAGGACGATCGGACTTTTCGATTGTTAAAAACAATAGCCCGATAAGTCTATATTTTAAGCTTGTTTGTAGCGGAAGCTTCTCGAAGCTCCTCTTCCTGGTCCGTCCAAATCTCGCGTGATTTGCGCCGGCGTCAGTGCGGTTACTGCGAATCACGCGAGATTTGGACGGACCAGGAAGAGGAGCTTCGAGAAGCTTCCACTACAAACAAGCTTAAAATATAGACTTATTTAATTTTTTTCGGGACAATTACACAATTTGGGGCTTCAGCACAAGACAGACATTACATACGAGCATCATGGAGGTATTTGGATGTTTTTTTTTGTGTGTTTTTTTACGAAGAGCTCTGGTGTCCCTTTGCAACCGTTATATTGACATGCACTGCTACGCCAAGACCCCCTGTAACTCAGAGAAGGGACGGTGGACTCTGAAACTTCTTCCAGCCCTTAGTCAACATGAGGGTGAGTAGATAATGAGCGAAATATCATTCTAGGGTGAACTATCCCTTTAACTTAGAAGGGTATAGAAACTAGTTAAAAAGCGACTTTTCTACTGGGTCGAACTGCCGGAGCTTAAGCGACCGACGCCATCTTCTCGGTCGCTGCTTAGCGCCTGAGACCATTTAAGGGGTGGTTTGTTCTTTTATTTGTTTGTCTTTTCCCTTTTTTGTATTATTACTATTATTTGGAATATGTCTGTGTGTTTAAATTAAAATAATTTAAAAAAGAGTGACCGGTCCATGGGAAAACCTATTTACTTTAGACCTGGACCTGGACCTGGACCTTCAGAGTCACAGTAAGAGACCTAATAAAACCCAGAACCTGAGTGTATGTGTGTGTTCTTGTACTTACTACGTTGTGAGGACCATCAAGAGTTTTTAACCAACAGAGTGAGGTCATTTTTGGGAAGTGAGGACATTTTGGCCGGCCCTCACTTTTTCCAAGGGCTGTTTGAGGGTTAAGACTTTAGGTTATAATTAGGTTTAAGTTAGGTTAAGAGTAATGGTTAAGGTTATGCATTCTCGTTATGCTTTCTTTTCTTTCTTTTCTCTTTCTTTTCTCACCTCTTTTTGTTTATTTATTTATTTAGTGCTGTTATCATCACTACTACTTTTATTTTTACTACCAACATTTTCCCTGTTCTTTTCATATTTTTCCTTCCTTTCTTTTTTAATTTTACATTTTTATACCTTGCACAAGGTATGCGATTATTATTTCTTGACTGTGCTTCAATTATGTGTTAGATCAAGGTGAGGTCATGTTATAAGCCTTTCAGATTTCAGACCTCACCTGCACATTTATTTTTCATATTTTTCTTACTAGTAAGAGAGATAAGTAAATGTTTTGTTTTATTTTTTATGTGTAAAAAAAAAAAATGCATTATGTCAATGAGTGTCCTCACAAATATAGCATTACAAGCATGTGTGTGTGACGTTACCGAACAGGAAATTACTTCCTGTTTTGTGTGTGTGTGTCCACTGATCAGTGATCAATGTGATGATAATAAAAACATGTTTGTGTTTGCAGAGGTCAGAACCACAAACTGAGAGGAGAGTCTCCAGGATCCATCTGTCTGTCCATGAAGAGTGACTGGTCCAAAGAGCTTCCTCCAGAATTCAGTTCTGGACCTGGACCTGGACCTGGACCTGGACCTGGACCTGGACCTTCAGAGTCATGGTAAGAGGAGGTTTCTACTGTAAACTGAGCTGAAGATGATTCAGTCATTAGACTCCTGTGAAGGAAACAGAGAGAAACCAGGAACCAGATCCATCAGACTCTGAAGGTTCACAACAAACCTCAGAGACAGAAACATGCACACACACTCTGTCCATCAGACTGATGAATGAAGAGATTCAAACTAACAGGGAGTTTGTTTTAAGTCCAGATTTAAGGTCAACAGATAAACAGAGACAGAAACCAGACCAGTTCAGGACCAGGTCTTCATTCAGCTCGTCTCTCTACACTCGTCTTCCTCTACTTTCTCTCTCTCTGCTCCTCTGCTTACTGAAGCCCCGCCCTCTTGTGGTGGTTAACCAATCAGAGCTCAGATGTGGAGCTGTAACATGTTGTTGATCCAGAAATGTCTTGACAGGAGGAAGAGGAGTGGTGTCTCTGTGGACCAGCTGCTGTCCTGCTGTGGTCTCTGTCAGGACGTCCTGAAGGATCCAGTCTCCACCAGCTGTGGACACTGGTTCTGCAGACAGTGCTTCACCTCAGACTGGGACCAGTCTGGTTCTTCAGGACCCCCCTCCTGTCCCCAGTGTGGACAAAGACCCAGAACCAGAGGTGAGCTGCAGACAGCCAATCAGAGCAGCTGTGGACAAAGTGAGACTGAACATCTGTCTGCTGATGTGGTCATTTGTGAAAGCAGGACCTGTTGTTTTCTCCAGAGTCATTGGTCCATCACACAGCACTGACATTTAAGATTATGATTCAAACCTTCTCTTTGTTGTCTGCAGTTTTTCTGGAGCTGATGAAAATAATCTGATCAGATTGTCAGACTCTCTGTCTTCAGTCTGACTCTGTCTCTTCTCTCTCAGCAGATCGTGGTCTGCAGGAGGTTTTAGATCAACATAAGATCAGTCTGAGGAGCAGATGTGAACAAGTGACTGAAGGAACTGAGGGAACAGGAAGTGGGACCCTCCTCAACAGGATCTACACTGAGCTCTACATCACAGAGGGACAGAGTGAAGAGGTTAATACCCAACATGAGGTGAGACAGCTGGAGACAACGTCCAAGAAAAAGACCCTCCATGACACTCCAATCAAGTGCAACGACATCTTTAAAGACTTACCTGTCCAACAGAGAGAGGACGTCTCTACAGTCTCACCTGTCCAACAGAGAGAGGACGTCTCTACAGTCTCACCTGTCCAACAGAGAGAGGACTTCTCTACGGTCTCACCTGTCTCACCTGTCCAACAGAGAGAGGACGTCTCTACGGTCTCACCTGTCCAACAGAGACCCATCAGAGTGGTTCTTACCAACGGCGTCGCTGGCGTTGGAAAAACCTTCTCGGTGCAGAAGTTCACTCTGGACTGGGCCGAGGGCTTGGAGAACCAAGATGTCAGTCTGCTGGTTCTGCTTTCGTTCAGGGAGCTGAACCTGATCAGAGATCAGCGGTTGAGTCTTCTCAGGCTGCTCCATGTTTTCCATCCAACATTACAGAAGGTCACAGCAGAGCAGCTGGCTGTCTGTAAACTTCTCTTCATCTTTGACGGCCTGGATGAAAGCCGATTGTCACTGGACTTCAACAACAGGGAGGTTGTGTCTGATGTCACACAGACGTCATCAGTCAACGTGCTGCTGACAAACCTCATCCAGGGGAATCTGCTTCCCTCGGCTCTGGTCTGGATCACCTCCAGACCTGCAGCAGCCAATCAGATCCCTCCTACATGTGTCGACAGGGTAACAGAGGTCCGAGGCTTCACTGACGCCCAGATGGAGGAGTACTTCAGGAGGAGGTCCAGTGATGAAGATCTGTCCAGAAGAATCATCTCACACATCAAGACGTCCAGGACCCTCCACATCATGTGTCAAGTCCCAGTCTTCTGCTGGATCAGTGCTACAGTTCTGGAGCACATGTTGACCACAGACCAGAGAGGAGAGCTGCCAAAGACCACGACTGACCTGTTTTCAAACTTTCTGCTATTCCAGACAAAGAGGAAGAACAACAAGTACGGTGAAGGACATGAGACGAGTCCACAGGAGCTGACGGAGGCCGACAGGGAAGTTCTTCTGAAGCTGGGGAGGCTGGCGTTTGAACAGCTGGAGGAAGGAAACATCATGTTCTACCAAGAAGACCTGGAGCAGTGTGGTCTGGATGTCACAGAGGCCTTGGTGAACTCAGGACTCTGTACTGAGATCTTCAAAAGAGAGAGTGTGATCTTCCAGAAAACAGTCTACTGCTTTGTTCATCTGAGTGTTCAGGAGTTTCTGGCTGCAGTCTACATGTTCCACTGTTTCACCAACATGTACACACAGGTCCTGGAGAACTTCGTTGGTAAACAACATTTTATTTTAACCTTGGATATCTTCCTGCAGGGAGCCATGCAGAAATCCCTCAGCAGTAAAAACGGTCACCTGGACCTGTTTGTTCGCTTCCTTCATGGCCTCTCTCTGGAGTCCAACCAGAGGCTGTTAGGAGGTCTGCTGGGTCAGACAGACAACAGTCCAGAAACCATCCAGAGAACCTACAACAACCTGAAGGAGATGAAGACTCATGAAATCTCTCCTGACAGAAGCATCAACATCTTCCACTGTCTGACGGAGATGAAGGACCAGTCAGTTCATCAGCAGATCCAACAGTTCCTCAAGTCAGAGAACAGATCAGAGGAACTCTCTGAGATCCAGTGTTCAGCTCTGGCCTACATGCTGCAGATGTCAGAGCAGGTTCTGGACGAGTTGGACCTGAGGAAGTACAACACATCTGAGGAGGGACGACGGAGACTGATCCCAGCTGTGAGGAACTGCAGGAAGGCTCGGTGAGACCAGACATTAGATCAGTAGTTCACATAAACAGAGTTTTTCTTTTTTTTACCATTATTTTTAGTTTGACTTTGAAAACATTACGTGAGGGATAATATAGAGTGAGCAGGCTTTGCTTCAGGGTCCCGTCCATCCTGTGAGAGTGATGAGGATCATCTTTTCCTGTCAAACTCAGTCAGAGAAGATGAGCTGAAGCTCAGATGTTCATCACATCATCACGTCCTGTCTTCAGATGCATCAACTGTGTTTTTACTGCAGCTTTCATCTGATTTGATTCTGACACATTTGATATTTTCTTTCTTCACAGACTTGATGGTTGTAAACTCTCAGAGAGTCACTGTGAAGTCGTGGCCTCAGCTCTGAAGTCCAACCCCTCCCACCTGACAGAACTGAACCTGAGTGACAACAACCTGAGTGATTCATCAGTGAAGGTTCTGTGGGCTGGACTGGAGAGTCCAAACTGTAGACTGGAGACTCTGAGGTGAGTTCACTGACTGGACCTGTTGGACTTTTGTCTGTGTTCAGTTAAAATGTGTGAAGTTCAGTTCGAAGCACATGACATTAAAGGAGTTTACTTCCTGTCCACGGTGTCTGTGAAGCAGCCTCTGGTCACATGACTCCACTGTCAGTGAGGGGTCAGAGGTCAGCTTCAGACAGTGGACAGTTTCTCCTGAGCCACTGTGACTGTGTCCACAGCCTCTGGACCTGAAGCTTCTTCAGCTCTGAACAGATGATGAGACACTGAACGCTGTCAACAAGGAGCTTTGTCCTCAACTCACTGCTTTTATTCTTTATTCAGATTGGAGCGCTGCAGTTTGTCAGAGATCAGCTGTTCTTCTCTGGTCTCAGCTCTGAAGTCCAACCCCTCCCAACTGAGAGAACTGGACCTGAGCTACAACTACAAGCTGCAGGGTTCAGGAGTGAAGGATCTGAGTGGTTTTCTGGAGAGTCCAGACTGTAGACTGGAGACTCTGAGGTCAGTTCACTGACAGTTACTGTTGTAGATCTTAGATCTTTGATCCACAAATGAACCTGATTGATCTTCACTCAGAACTTGAATCATTGACTTTGATGTCATGAATGAAGGATGTTTGAAATACTTGTTGTCTCATGTTTCCAGTTGTTCTTCTCTCTCACACTGACAATGACCTGTGTTTACACAGATCCAAGTCTTAAACATGTACAACACCTTTTCCCCACAATCCATGCCGTCCTGACATCAGCTGTTATTAACACACAACTCAAATCAATAACAGGATCACATGTTGGAGCACCGCTCACATCACACAACAAACCTTTAACAAAATCCACACTCAGACCTGAGCAACAAGGATGTTAACTGTACACAACAAGCTGTTATTACAAGGTTAACAACAGAGAAGACACACAACCTGGGCTGTGTGTGTGTGTAATACTCTGATAAATATCAGTGGTATTTATTTCATTATTTTCATGGGAATAAGTTAAGTATAAAATGCCAGTTCATGGTGAAGTTAAAATCTACATAAATAACTATTTCATATAAACAAGGTATTAAAATGTATAAATAATTAATGTTTAAAATGAGTAACTTTAAAAACATCATTTCATGGGATGTGTATGCCTTTAAAAGAAGTTAAAAGTAATTCTATTACATTACGTGCGTGAGTTCATGTGTGAGGTCATGACCTGAATGTTTACACTTCCGGGGAGAGACTCGAGCGAGGAAGAAGAAGGAGCAACATGTTAATGGCGTAGAGCGGAGACTTTGGGACTGTCGTGTCGCCAGTGTGGAGTTATGAGTGAGTGACTGTGAACTGTAGTTGAGCGACGTGTTCGGAGTGTGTTTAGTCCAACTCTCCACCGCTGCTTGTGTTTTGTGAACACGAAGACGAGTTCGGTTCTGTTAGCTAGCAGGAGCTAGGCTAACACCACGAGCCTCGCTGAGGGGAAACGCCGCCTGCACGGACGGGAGGAGCTTCGGTGAGTCGTCGACGGAGGTCGCTTCGCTGCTGCCGAGGGTCACAGAGGACGCTTCGCTGCTGCCGTGGGAGACGGAGGTTCGCCGCTGCGAGCTGCTGCGAGCGGAGACGGTCGTTACCGCAACGAGCGAGGGATTCATCGGCTGCGGCCTGGTCTGGCTGACTTCACAGACACACGGGAGTACAGGTATCAAACGGTTTCCATCATGAGCTCCAACTAAGCGCGCCAACGAAAATAGAAAAGAGTGCACTCAAAATAAAATTAGACAGTTTGAGAAAAGACAAAAACTCTAAAACCCCGGGGTTATACTTTTTTATTTTCTATATCTCTCTTCCATAGAGAACTGTTTGAATGTGTGTTGTCCTGCAAACGGTAATACATTTTTCTAAACTGACATCCTGTGTTTGGGTTTATCGAATTGTGTTTACTATTGAAGGTCACATACATACAGGTCAAGTGCATTTCCCTGCAGTCTCCAACGTTATTTATAAGTGAGAATCATACATTACCCTAGACTGATATTTACTATTTGAGATGTGACTTTTGCCATAAAACATTTGATAAGCGTTAAAGCTTCATCTTCATAACATAAGGTGGGTTTTAATACACGAGCCGGTGGTAAAAGGGTTACATTTTTGGGGGCTCGTTCCGGGATTTGTTTTGTTGTAACTAACCTGTTTTTTTATTTTCTTTATTCAAAAAAAAAAAAAGAGAGAGAGAATTTTTTTTCTGAGACTGCTAATGTAATTATCCTCATTGCTAAAAAAAACGGGGAATTATCAAGTGTGTTAACATTTATTGTGAAGTTTTTGCTGCTTGGAGCTAAAAAAAAAATGGAAGCAATTGAAATTGAAGCTTGGTGCAAAAGGAAGCAGTTAGCTTATGAAAATGCAGTTGTTTTGAGTGATGTTGACCCAGATATCACAGATGAAGTTCTGCTAACAGCTTTAAGTCAGGTTAAAGTATTTGGGAAGTCTGAAATAGTTGATCGTTGTCTTGATGTAGCTTCTAAAACACAGTTTATACTGATCAAGACTTCCACTGACTTGACTAAACAAACCCTACCTGACGTTGTTGGACTTCCTGGGGAGGCTGGTCCATGGCCTGTTCATGTGCTCACCGCTCCTGCAGAAAATGAAGAGTTTCAAGCTAAACTAATGTCGTTTCTGAAGATTGAAGGTAAAACCCTCACTGATGTTAGCGGGTTACTCCAACCTTCAACCCTTGACGTGAACACTGCACTGATACACGCCATCAGCTCCCTAGTGGATAAATGTAATACCACATCTGCTGATTCTCAGAGTTATCGCAAGCTGCGCATGTTCTCTGGTGTGAAACCTACGCCCAGTGGCGAGGAAGAGTATGATGCCTGGGCAGAGCAGACAGCGCATTTGCTAGAAGAGTGGCAATGCAGTGACAATACAAAGAAACAGAGGATAGTGGAAAGCTTAAAAGGTCCAGCTGCTGACATTGTGAGATTTTTAAGAGTGCAGAAGCCCACTGCAACTTCATATGACTACATGCAAGCTTTGGAAACAGCTTTTGGAACAACTGAGAGTACATCTGATCTCCTGGTGAAATTTAGACACACATATCAAAGTGTTGGTGAAAAACTGTCTACTTACCTGTTGAGGCTGGATAAACTGCTGCATTGTATTTTCAGAAAAGGAGGCGTGGCACTGTCTGACATGAATCGATTACGGATGGAGCAGGTTGTGAGAGGAGCACTGCAACAAGACATGATTGCTCTACGTCTCCGCATGACCCACAAGCTGCGAGAACCTCCTTCTTTCAGTGAGTTGCTAAAAGAGGTAAGGGAGGAAGAGGACATGCTCCAAAGCAGAAACGATGTCAAGAACCCAGTAATGTCACAGTCTGTAACTCCTGTTTCCAAGCCTGCACCTGAACCGGAAGTCGATCCTGAAGTAGCAAAGCTGAAACAAGAGATCAGTGTCATGAAAGCTGAAATGATTAGTCTTAAAGCTGCTACAGTTGCATCACATCCAGACACACAGAGTCCACAACTAGAAATCCCTGCCAAGACAACCTACAAAAAAAATGCTACCCCACAAAGGTCCGGCTATCAAGAGGATAAACCTGGGATATTTTGCTATAGATGTGGGGAGGATGGACATTTTAAGAGAGAATGTGAAGGTGAAGAAAACCTACTCAAAGTCAACAAGCGCCTCATTAAACTGACAAAGAAATCGGGAAACTACCGCGGGGTCCAGTAGAGGAACGGCCTGGCATCCCGGTGGTTGCAACACGTTCCACCAAGTGTAAAAACTCAGAAAGAAAAGTGATTGACACTGTACCTGAAGGCTTAGTGGGCCCAAGCTCTGTCGTGTCAGTACAGATTGAAGGCATCTACTCTAAAGCCATACTCGATTCTGGTTCTCAAGTAACTTTGCTGTACAGATCCTTCTACGACAGATATCTGACACACCTGCCATTGACGTCTATCAGCACTTTGCAGATATGGGGTCTTAGTTCTGCTGAGTACCCTTATGATGGCTATTTGTCACTTAGGCTGGAGTTTTTGGAAGCAGACGTCGGAGTGAGTGAGACCATTGATGCACTTGTGTTGGTATGTCCCGACCCAGTCGTGAGAGGTGAAGCTTCCATGCTCGTAGGCACAAACACACCCACTGTGAGACGACTGCTTAGCCACTGTAAAGAAAAAGGAGGAGAAAACTTTGTGAGAACTATGCACATTCACCCAATCTTCAGAAAAGTTTTCAGTGAGATCTCACTTCTGCCACCTGACACTGACAACAACAAGAGAGGAACCGTGTGGTTCACTCAAGCCAAACCTGTCACCTTACGGCCTGGGGGAGTCGCCAGAGTGACCGGTGCAGCAAAGTTTCAGGGAGCGCCGAGCACTCAGACCATCCTCGTGGACTCACCTGATGACCCTGCGAATGAGTCACGGTTTCCAGATGAACTCCTGGTGAGACCAGAGTTACAGACCTCCACTGGTGTGATGGCTAAGAAAATCACCGTTCTAGTCAGAAACATGTCGGCACGAGAAATTACCTTGACCAGAGGAATGCCGATAGCTCATCTGTTTCCAGTTGACGTTGTGTCATCTTCACCTGAAAAGAAAGAGTCTGATGTTGAGCCACCTGGAAAGTTGACGCCCTCCTCTTTCAACTTTGGAGACTCACCAGTTCCTAAGGAGTGGAAAGAAAGGTTGGTGACAAAAATGATGGAGCGGAGCGAGGCATTCTCTCTGCACGAGTTTGATGTAGGATGCAGTAAAAGCACCCAGCACACTATCAAAACCACAGACGACAAACCATTTCGTGAGAGGTCTCGTCGGCTGCCGCCTGCAGATGTGGAGGCATTGAGAGAACATCTGTCGCAGCTAAAAAACGCTGGTGTTATTACAGAGTCACGCAGTCCTTATGCCTCGCCCATTGTGGTCGTGAGGAAGAAGAACGGGAAAATAAGGATGTGTGTGGATTTCAGGACTCTAAACCGTCGCACTGTCCCAGACCAATATACAGTGCCAAGAATTGAAGATGCTTTGGCCTGTCTCAGTGGAAGTAAGTGGTTTAGTGTGCTCGACCTTCGGAGTGGATACTATCAAGTGCCAATGACAGACTCTGACAAAGACAAGACAGCTTTCATCTGCCCGGCTGGATTCTTCCAATTTGAAAGAATGCCACAGGGAGTGACAGGGGCTCCCGCTACGTTTCAGCGGATCATGGAACAGACTGTCGGAGACATGAATTTGCTTGAGGTATTGGTTTATCTTGATGATATCATTGTGTTTGGAGCAACGCTCGAGGAGAATGAGACCAGATTGTTGAAGGTGCTTGACCGCTTGAGAGATGAAGGACTGAAGTTGTCACTGGATAAATGCCAGTTTTGTCAGCCATTGTCAACCTACGTCGGACACATCATCTCACAAGATGGGGTCTCTACTGATCCAAAGAAGACCGAAGCTGTAACCACATGGCCGAGACCAAACACTGTGACTGCTTTGCGGTCGTTTCTTGGATTCTGTGGGTACTACAGACGCTTCGTGAAGGATTATTCCAAAGTAGCTCACCCGTTGAACCAACTGTTGTCCGGTTACCCACCAGCTGCAAAGAAATTCAAAGGTAAGCAGGAGAGTACCTACCTCAACCCCTCAGAGCCTTTTGGTCATCGGTGGGATGAAAAATGTGAAGCAGCCTTTGAGGAACTGAAGCGACGGCTTACTCAAGCTCCCGTGTTAGCTTTTGCAAATCCTCAGCTCCCCTATGTGCTGCATGTCGACGCTAGCCGAGAAGGGCTAGGAGGAGTGTTGTACCAGGATCAGGGTGAAGGATTGAGACCCGTGGCTTTTGTCAGTCGAAGCTTGACTCCTTCAGAAAAGAATTACCCAGCCCATAAATTGGAATTTTTGGCGCTGAAGTGGGCGGTAGTGGACAAGCTACATGATTATCTGTACGGGACTAAGTTTGAGGTGAGGACAGACAACAACCCTCTGACATACGTGTTAACGTCTGCCAAGCTGGACGCGACGGGTCACCGTTGGCTTGCTGCCCTATCTACGTATGACTTCAGTCTCAGGTACAGATCCGGTGTCCAAAACATTGATGCCGACGCCCTCTCACGTCGTCCACATCCCAGTCCAATACAAAAATCAGAGTGGAAAGACATTCCTGCAGCAGGTGTGAGAGCCATGTGCCAGATGTCTGCGGTGACAGAACACAGAAACCCACAGTCTGGAAGAGCCATTGACCTTTTGGGGATTTCTCCACAAGCTATCCCACAAGCTTATTGTAATTTGGCTTCTTTGAGTGTAAAAAATATGCCTGTTGTGAGTCTCACTGAGTTGTCAACCGCTCAGCAGGAAGATCCCGGCATAGGACAAGTGTGGTCGGCTCTGAGAAATGGCAATATCAACCAAGTTGACAAGACGAAACATCAAGCTTGCTCTTTGCTGTTGAGAGAGTGGGACAGGTTAAAGATGCAGAAAGGAGTAATGTATCGCATTGTAACTCCACCAGGAAAATCACGCTGTTCTCAATTGGTGCTACCAGAAAAGTACAGAAACACAGTAATGAAATCACTGCATGATGACTCAGGTCATTTGGGCCTCGACAAGACATACGGCCTGATTAAAGATCGGTTCTACTGGCCTCGGATGAAGTCAGAGATCGAAGAGTATTGCAAGTCTTGTGTGAGGTGCATAAAAAGAAAGACTTTACCCAAGAGAGTTGCACCTTTGTCTCATCTGCAAAGTGAGGGACCATTTGACCTCGTTTGTATGGACTTTCTGTCCATTGAGCCCGATTCGAGCAACACAGAAAATGTCCTAGTCATTACTGATCACTACACTCGCTACGCTCAAGCCTTTCCAACGAAGGACCAAAAAGCCTCCACAGTGGCAAAAGTGTTACTGGAGAAATATTTCGTCCATTATGGATTGCCCAAGAGGATGCACAGTGATCAGGGCAGAGATTTCGAAAGTCGCCTTGTCCACGAAGTGTTGAGTTCACTCGGAGTTGAAAAATCAAGAACGACGCCCTATCATCCTCAAGGAGATCCCCAACCCGAGAGGTTTAATAGGACATTGTTGGACATGTTAGGGACTCTGGAACTAAACAGGAAGAAAAAATGGAGTCAGCACGTTGTACATTTGGTTCATGCCTATAATTGTACTCCGAATGAAGCTACGGGATTTTCTCCCTATTTTCTCATGTTTGGGCGTGAAGCCAGACTACCTGTGGATCTATGTTTTGAGACTTCTAGTGACAGCACACAACAGAAAACTTACCTCAAGTACGTTTCTGACATGAGGAAAGAGTTGAAGGCTGCTTATGAACTAGCAGAGTCCATCGCTGCCAAGCAAAATCATAACAATAAGCAGAGATATGACAAAAGAATCAGATTTACACAGTTGTTACCTGGAGACAGAGTCTTGCTACGGAATCTTGGATTACAAGGGAAGCATAAACTGGCAGATCGCTGGGCATCGAAACCATATGTTGTGGAAAGCAAGATGCCAAACTTACCAGTGTTCCGGTTGAAACCTGAAGATGGTGATGGACCAATCAAAATCCTCCATCGAAATCACCTCCTGTCTCTCGGGAAGAGGATATGTCCAGATCCTGTATCTAATACAGATGTTACACCTACAAGGAGAGTTCTTCAACAGAGAAAACAGAAAGAACACACAGACAAGCCTGAAAGGGAAAAGACACAATCACAGAAAACGCCAGATAAAGACTCTGAAAGAAGAGAAGTTAGACCCAGTGATCCTGTTGGAAAAGAGTACATTGACTCAGAGGATGAGGACTATGGACTGTGGTATGATTCCACTATTGAACCTCCCAGGAACAACATTGATGATGATACTCTGGAACCATTCAGTCTGGATTTGGATATCTTCTTAAGCGACCTGACTGGACAACTAAAAGCAGTTGAGCCAGCAGAAACACAGGAATGTGTGGAGGAACCTGAAATGGACAGTGGAAATGAACTTGAGTCAACTGAGACAACAGAACCTGAACCACAAGAGACATGTGAGAACCACGAAGAGACTGAAAGAGACAAAACACTGACTGAAGACATTCACTTACAAGAAGAAGACATTGACCTTGACTCTGAGACTGATCTTGACTTTGACGCTCAGACCAGACCTCAGAGACTAAAGAGGGCTCCTTTAAGGTTAACTTATGACACCCCAGGTCATCCAAGTGTCATAGCAGCCCCTACGGTGAAGTTTGTTTCTTGTATTTACAAGTGGATAGGTACACCTATAATTGCTTAATTGTGTGTTTCACTCACCAGATGTGCCATATTGGTTTTATGTTTTCAAGGTACAAAGTCATGAGGGCATGCTTTTATTTTGGTGGGGGGAGAGTGTAATACTCTGATAAATATCAGTGGTATTTATTTCATTATTTTCATGGGAATAAGTTAAGTATAAAATGCCAGTTCATGGTGAAGTTAAAATCTACATAAATAACTATTTCATATAAACAAGGTATTAAAATGTATAAATAATTAATGTTTAAAATGAGTAACTTTAAAAACATCATTTCATGGGATGTGTATGCCTTTAAAAGAAGTTAAAAGTAATTCTATTACATTACGTGCGTGAGTTCATGTGTGAGGTCATGACCTGAATGTTTACACTTCCGGGGAGAGACTCGAGCGAGGAAGAAGAAGGAGCAACATGTTAATGGCGTAGAGCGGAGACTTTGGGACTGTCGTGTCGCCAGTGTGGAGTTATGAGTGAGTGACTGTGAACTGTAGTTGAGCGACGTGTTCGGAGTGTGTTTAGTCCAACTCTCCACCGCTGCTTGTGTTTTGTGAACACGAAGACGAGTTCGGTTCTGTTAGCTAGCAGGAGCTAGGCTAACACCACGAGCCTCGCTGAGGGGAAACGCCGCCTGCACGGACGGGAGGAGCTTCGGTGAGTCGTCGACGGAGGTCGCTTCGCTGCTGCCGAGGGTCACAGAGGACGCTTCGCTGCTGCCGTGGGAGACGGAGGTTCGCCGCTGCGAGCTGCTGCGAGCGGAGACGGTCGTTACCGCAACGAGCGAGGGATTCATCGGCTGCGGCCTGGTCTGGCTGACTTCACAGACACACGGGAGTACAGGTATCAAACGGTTTCCATCATGAGCTCCAACTAAGCGCGCCAACGAAAATAGAAAAGAGTGCACTCAAAATAAAATTAGACAGTTTGAGAAAAGACAAAAACTCTAAAACCCCGGGGTTATACTTTTTTATTTTCTATATCTCTCTTCCATAGAGAACTGTTTGAATGTGTGTTGTCCTGCAAACGGTAATACATTTTTCTAAACTGACATCCTGTGTTTGGGTTTATTGAATTGTGTTTACTATTGAAGGTCACATACATACAGGTCAAGTGTATTTCCCTGCAGTCTCCAACGTTATTTATAAGTGAGAATCATACATTACCCTAGACTGATATTTACTATTTGAGATGTGACTTTTGCCATAAAACATTTGATAAGCGTTAAAGCTTCATCTTCATAACATAAGGTGGGTTTTAATACACGAGCCGGTGGTAAAAGGGTTACATGTGTGTAAAAGTGTCTAAGTGTCAGAGAGAGAGTAGGATAAAACTTGCTAACTGTTAGCCACCGTAGCTCAGGCGTTGGTCTCCCGTCAGATAAAAGCTGCTGTTGTTCTTCAGATGAAAGCTCATTAAGGTGTTCAACTCTCCAGTGGAGCATCACTGCAGTTGAATTAGCTGCTAAACTGCTGGTGGCTAAAAAGCCAGGGGACACGTCTGTGTGTTGACCATTCACCAAGGCAATGTAAACAGAAGCGCAGCTCAGACATGGTGCAGTTAAGTTAAGAGACAGCGTAGCGTTGTGCCTTTTAACCTCCATGTGAACTCTCTGTGGGAACTTACTGCACATGTGCAAACAGCCACATACACACCGTACTGACAAAAGAGGCAGAGCAGCTCTGTGCCTTTGCTCTGTAATACTACACATGGCTGAGTGGTTTGTGCAGCTGCTGCCTGGACAGAAGCTAGCTATGTTTACTGGCTTTTATTAGACCATGAAAATCACCACATTCTGACACATTGAACTTGTAGTAAACTTATCTGAAAGTCAAAAAGAATCCAACTTTAGATGAAGTGAATAAATCAAAGCCCTGACAGCACGTCACTGGTTTTTATTCCAGTCTCTGTTTCTCTTCATGTTTCACCTCCACTACAGAAACACATGTGATGTATCAGACATTATAAAACGGAAAGGTGAAATCCGGCGATCTGATTGGTTGTTAACCGTGGTATATTGAGCATATACCACGGCTACTATTCTAAAACATTATCACAGCGTAGGCTATCACTCCGCGTCAGGCACGTACTTTTACAGTCTATGGGCACGTATGACTGGTATGAATGGAAGTTGTTGTCATGTATCCATGACAACGGACTGTTGCAGTCCATAGCAAAAGACAGCTGATGCTTTTACGATGTTAAAAAAACGGACTAAAGTAGTTGAATTCACATGTTTAAAGTTGACTTTCACCTCTTGGGAGGGTTAACAATGATAGAGGGGACTGAGCAGTGACTTTCACCTGAAAAAAAGCGGAGGAAAAGACGAGATGCAGAGCTACTTGGAGCTAACGTCTGGAGAGGTGGGACTATTTTTTTCACAGTGAGGCTATTTTATTGGATAATATGTATTTCTGGTTGAATAAACCTACATGAAATTGATTGCGTATCCCTCTTTTATATTGCCTTCATTCGTAACCGTTTTATAAAAGCAATATATCACTCCAGTCCGTGGTATTTGCTCATTATACCACGGCCTGTCGTGATATATTGCTTAAATAACTGATCTATAATCAATAGCTGCTGGCTCCACCTCTTTCCTGAGGCTCTGTGTTGTTTATAGTGAAGCATTCCTTTTTTTTATTTCTAACCCTAACCCCCGGCCGGTCTGTCACTGAAAGCCCCACTAGGATGACACACTGAACACTGTCAACAAGGAGCTTTGTCCTCAACTCACTGCTTTTATTCTTTATTCAGATTGTGGGGCTGCAGTTTGTCAAAGATCAGCTGTTCTTCTCTGGTCTCAGCTCTGAAGTCCAACCCCTCCCACCTGAGAAAACTGGACCTGGGTAACAACAGAAAGCTGAAGGATTCAGGAGTGAAGCATCTGAGTGGTTTTCTGGAGAGTCCAGACTGTAGACTGGAGACTCTGAGGTCAGTTCACTGACTGTTACTGTTGTAGATCTTAGATCTTTGATCCACAACTGAACCTGATTGATCTTCACTCAGAACTTGAATCATTGACTTTGATGTCATGAATGAAGGACATTTGAAATAGTTGTTGTCTCATGTTTCCAGTTGTTCTTCTCTCACACTGACAATGACTCTTCACTTTCAGCTCATTTCACTCAGTTTGATCAATAATCAATGATCTGATCACTGCAAGTGTGTGTGTGTGTGTGTGTGTGTGTGTGTGTGTGTGTGTGTGTGTGTGTGTGTGTGTGTGTGTGTGTGTGTGTGTGTGTGTGTGTGTGTGTGTGTGTGTGTGTGTGTGTGTGTGTGTGTGTGTGTGTGTGTGTGTTGTAGTCAGTGTTTAGTCCAACAGGTATTGATCAGATATTGATTGTATATTGACCGACTGATCTGAGGTCAGCAGCAGCTGATGAATCTGTGCTGACATGTGGATGATGTGTGTAGAAGGCCACATGATGATGATCCACAACAACACAAGGACAGAGTCCCTCTACTCATTTACACACTGATCATTGATCAGGACACATCTGATCAATCATCAATCATTTCATCTTCTTCTTTTATTCTTTATTCAGATTGGAGAGCTGCTGGTTGTCAGAGATCAGCTGTTCTTCTCTGGTCTCAGCTCTGAAGTCCAACCCTTCCCACCTGAAACACCTGGACCTGAGCAACAACAACAGGCTGCGGTATTCAGGAGTGAAGCATCTGAGTGGTTTTCTGGAGAGTCCAGACTGTAGACTGGAGACTCTGAGGTCAGACTCTGTTTTATTTCTGTGCTCAGATGAATGTGATGTGAAAGTTGTGTTGATACTGAGCTGAAGACAATGAGGCTGATATTCTACTGATCAACACTGAGGCTGTAGGACAGGGTAGGCAGGTGCTCACAGACCAAGACCAGGGCTGTGGGGGGTCGGCACCTCAGACAGCTCATCACACAACAACCTCACAACAAACACATTCATGCACAATGGTTTACACAGATCCAAGTCTTAAACATGTGCAACACCTTTTCCCCACAATCCACGCCGTCCTGACATCAGCTGTTATTTACACACAACTCAGATCAATAACAGGATCACATGTTGGAGCACTGCTCACATCACACAACAAACCTTTAACACAATCCACACTCAGACCTGAGCAGCAAGGATGTTAACTGTACACAAGAAGCTGTTATTACAAGGTTAACAACAGAGAAGACACACAACCTGGGCTGTGTGTGTGTGTAAAAGTGTCTAAGTGTCAGAGAGAGAGTAGGATAAAACTTGCTAACTGTTAGCCACCATAGCTCAGGCGTTGGTCTCCCGTCAGATAAAAGCT
Organism: Trachurus trachurus; assembly: GCF_905171665.1. NCBI lineage: Eukaryota > Metazoa > Chordata > Actinopteri > Carangiformes > Carangidae > Trachurus > Trachurus trachurus. The sequence goes on along the minus strand of NC_139897.1, from coordinate 33,431,826 downwards.
GCTGTTGTTCTTCAGATGAAAGCTCATTAAGGTGTTCACCTCTCCAGTGGAGCATCACTGCAGTTGAATTAGCTGCTAAACTGCTGGACGCTAAAAAGCCAGGGGACACATCTGTGTGTTGACCATTCACCAAGGCAACGTGAACAGAAGTGCAGCTCAGACATGGTGCAGTTAAGTTAAGAGGCAGCGTAGCGTTGAGCCTTTTCACCTCCATGTGAACTCTCTGTGGGAACTTACTGCACATGTGCAAACAGCCACATACACACGGTACTGACAGAAGAGGCAGAGCAGCTCTGGGCCTTTGCTCTGTAATACTACACATGGCTGAGTGGTTTGTGCAGCTGCTGCCTGGACAGAAGCTAGCTCTGTTTACTGGCTTTTATTAGACCATGAAAATCACCACATTCTGACACATTGAACTTGTAGTAAATTTATCTGAAAGTCCAAAAGAATCCAACTTTAGATGAAGTGAATAAATCAAAGCCCTGACTGCACGTCACTATTTTTTAGTCCAGTCTCTGTTTCTCTTCATGTTTCACCTCCACTACAGAAACACATGTGATGTATCAGACAATAACCAGAGGTGGGTAGTAACGCGCTACATTTACTCCGTTACATTTACTTGAGTAACTTTTTGGAAAAATTGTACTTCTAAGAGTAGTTTCAATGCAGCATACTCGTTACTTTTACTTGAGTATATTTCTTCAGAAGAAGCGGTACTTTTACTCCGTTACATTTAGCTTCATTCCGGTCGCTACTCGCTACTTTTTCTTATTGATCCAATGTGCGATCTGTTTGTTTATGTTTTAAGGGAGATACTTCTGAGCAGAGCGATAGATTCTGAGCCTCTGTCACGTGACTGCGTTTCACCAATCAGATGTTGCCACTCGCGACGTTTGCCTCCGTTTAACCAATCAGACAGAGCCAGGCAGGTACATGACCGCACACAAAATCTCCGCGGTAAACAGGACGGTCACTCCGCCTCAAATTTGAGAAACTGTGGCTAGTAAATGATTAGGATGACGTCAGCCCCGGTATGTCGTGGATAATAGTGGATAATGTCCGTGAAGGTTCTCAATCATCCAGGTCATCTTATTCTTCTTCCTCCCTAGGAAGTTTAAACCCCATACACACCTGGAGACACATGACTCCTAGTCACATGACCACCCCCCCAGTTTCGGGGGTGTGGTTATGTGACTTTGGTTTCACTAGAAACCAATCATAGGACCCCCCCCCCCCCACACACACACACAGTCACAGATAGACACACAGACACACACACCCACACAAAGAGCTTATGGACAGTTCATAGATCTTTCATAGATAGGCCTATGTAAGTTATTGTGGCTGAATTTGTCTTCATTTATGTTACTTTGTAAAAAATGTCATTTATGCTTTTGTCTTAGTTGTTAAATGTTGTTCTTTGGCAATATCTAGATTTTTTCATTGCTATTATATTTTTGTGTATCAGATTAGGCCTACATTTATGCGCTGATAATTAAACGAGCAAATCAGAGGTTACTCAGCAGTTACTCAGTACTTGAGTAGCTTTTTCACCAAGTACTTTCTACTCTTACTCAAGTAAATGTTTGAATGGCTACTTTTTACTTTTACTTGAGTAACATTATTCTAAAGCAACTATACTCTTACTTGAGTACAATTTTTGGCTACTCTACCCACCTCTGACAATAACTGATCTATAATCAATAGCTGCTGGCTCCACCTCTTTCCTGAGGCTAAGTGATGTTTATAGTGAAGCCAATCATCCCATAATAAGCAGGTGTGTGTTTCTACACGTTAGTTGTCATGGTAACAGAGTTCAACCTCACATGTTTGTTGGATGGAGCCACAGGTGGAGCTGACAGGTGAAGAGGCGGAGTCACTGCGTCTGTGTTGAAGCAGCAGCAGCTTCTCATGAATATTAATGAGCTGTTTTCTCTCTATGTGACTGTTTAACCTGCTTCCTGTTGCTTCAGCTGTTGGACTTTGATTTTCTAAACTTGTTCTTTCTGAAGCTTCTTCAGCTCTGAACAGATGATGAGACACTGAACGCTGTCAACAAGGAGCTTTGTCCTCAACTCACTGCTTTTATTCTTTATTCAGATTGAAGGACTGCAGTTTGTCAGAGATCAGCTGTTCTTCTCTGGGCTCAGCTCTGAAGTCCAACCCCTTCCACCTGAGACACCTGGACCTGAGCTGGAACAAGAAGCTGCGGGATTCAGGAGTGAAGGGTCTGAGTGGTTTTCTGGAGAGTCCAGACTGTAGACTGGAGACTCTGAGGTCAGTTCACTGACTGTTACTGTTGTAGATCTTAGATCTTTGATCCACAATTGAACCTGATTGATCTTCACTCAGAACTTGAATCATTGACTTTGATGTCATGAATGAAGGACATTTGAAATAGTTGTTGTCTCATGTTTCCACTTGTTCTTCTCTCACACTGACAATGACTCTTCACTTTCAGCTCATTTCACTCAGTCTGATCAATAATCAATGATCTTATCACTGCAAGTGTGTGTGTGTGTGTGTGTGTGTGTGTGTGTGTGTGTGTGTGTGTGTTGTAGTCAGTGTTTAGTCCAACAGGTATTGATCAGATATTGATTGTATATTGACCGACTGATCTGAGGTCAGTAGCAGCTGATGAATCTGTGCTGAATGTGGATGATGTGTGTAGAAGGCCACATGATGATGATCCACAACAACACAAGGACAAAGTCCCTCCACTCATTTACACACTGATCATTGATCAGGACACATCTGATCAATCATCAATCATTTCATCTTCTTATTTTATTCTTTATTCAGATTGGAGGACTGCAGTTTGTCAGAGATCAGCTGTTCTTCTCTGGTCTCAGCTCTGAAGTCCAACCCCTCCCACCTGAGACTCCTGGACCTGAGCAGAAACACGCTGCAGGATTCAGGAGTGAAGGATCTGAGTGGTTTTCTGGAGAGTCCAGACTGTAGACTGGAGACTCTGAGGTCAGACTCTGTTTTATTTCTGTGCTCATTTCTGTGCTCATTCAATGTGATGTGAAAGTTGTGTTGATACTGAGCTGCAGACATGAGGCAGATATTCTACTGATCCACACTGAGGCTGTAGGACAGGGTAGGCTGGCGCTCACAGACCAAGACCAGGGGCCTCATGTATCAATACTTGCGTGGATTTCATACTGAAACATGGCGTACGCCAAAATCCAGAAACTGTCGTACGCACAAAAAAAATCAGATGTATCAAAGTGTGCGTACGCATGGATCTGAGCACACATGTAGAAGTGCCTAACTCCTCCCTGTCCACGCCTCCATTTAAATATACAAATACATGTAAATAAGGCCTGCACCAAAGATTCTCTTCTCTTCACGGTCAGATAACACCATGAAAAACTGTGAGGAAGAGCAATTTAACAAAATTTGAGTTGAAGGTGCTCCTTGATAAAGTTGAGCCGCGTAAACTTTTTTTTTTTTTTCTTTCCTCCGGCACCATCACAAAGGGGAGTGGGAGAGTGTGTGTGTGATATAAAGGTGAATGTGACGCGGACAACCGCTGTCATCCCAAATGAAAGCAGACAATGTACTCAATAATTAAATTATGTGAAATGGATTTATGATTTTCATTTTCCTTTTTTTAAACACAGATCGCGTAGTAAATAAATGCAGAAGTGCGCCAGGGAGGCTGATAAAGACACATGTCCAACTTTACGCATGTGTTTATTGACATTAAGTACTTCACGCAGCGTGTGTAGTTAACCAGCAAAAAAAGAAAGTCACTGACAGTGTGATATCTGGGCGGACGTGCTCAGTGTGCATCGGGGGTTATAGGACAATTAAACAAATACATTTACTTTGCAATGCAAGCCTGTAATCTGTTCCCAACTATGCTGAATGAATGAATCGTGCGCTGAACCAGCCATCTCACCTCAATGTTTGTTCATATGTGATGCATCTGTACATTCACTTCACACTGCAGTATCAGCAATATCTTAAAACTAAAGCTGACGGTACTGCTTTGCGCATGTTTTTATATCCACCTATCTAATTGCAACACGTGGATGGGTTGTTCATAAATGTGTCTCTGATGTGCACATTACTCTGAGGAATAATTGTTTTCACAATATTAACAGTTTCCCAGCTTCACCTCTAAGTGTCGCCAAAGGAACAATAGCTGTAGAAACGTGCGTACGCCAGCTATGGAGTTGGCGTGGGGCACCGCACTTTTCCATGGTTATTTCACTTTTGATACATCTGAACGTTGGCGTGGAAAATGACGTACGCCACTTTTTCGTGCGTACGCAACATTGATATATGAGGCCCCAGGGCTGTGGGGGGTTGGCACCTCAGACAGATCATCACACAAAAACCTCACAACAAACAGATTCATGCACAATGGTTTACACAGATCCAAGTCTTCAACATGTGCAACACCTTTAGCTCAGGTGGTTGGTCTCCGTCAGATAAAAGCTGCTGTTTTTCTTCAGATGAAAGCTCATTAAGGTGTTCACCTCTCCAGTGGAGCATCACTGCAGCTGAATTAGCTGCTAAACTGCTGGACGCTAAAAAGCCAGGGGACACGTCTGTGTGTTGACCATTCACCAAGGCAATGTGAACAGAAGTGCAGCTCAGACATGGTGCAGTTAAAGGGCAACTTCGGTTTTTTTCAACCTTGGCCCTGTTTTCATATGTTTTTCTGTGAGTGATGGATAATACTTTTATTGAGGTTGTTCCAGTATTGAGCCAGGCAGGCAGCCTGCAGCCCAGCTAATGCTCTTCCATGGGGCAAGTGGCTCCCGTCAAAGTTTGCCCTATAAACGGGCATTTTTTTCAAACTGACCGGCTCAGATAGTTACAATGAGTGTCTGACAACATACTAGAATGGAGAAATGAATGTATGTCTCTACCTTTAGCACGTCTCTTCTTCTTCTGACTGGCAGTAGTCATCCCCGGTCAAAGTGGTCACAGCAGACCCTGTGGTCGGCACGGCGATGGCGCAGTGCATCGACAGGAGTGTCAGCATCCATTTGTAGCACATCTAGCCATAACTTGTGAAAGCTCTGTGAAAGCTGCGCAAAGAGCAGCCCAACATTTTGTTGTTACAATTTGTAAATTCTCCGGTCGTCTCTCTTCACCTCAGTCACACCGGTGTTTTGTTGCGAGTTATCGCGATATTTCAGAACGAGATTTCTGGCGTGGTGAGATTTGGACACAGATCCCAGCAAACAGCGATCTCCAGCTAAAGGTAGAGACTATTACGTTCATTTCTCCTTTCTAGTATGTTGTCGGACACTCATTGTAACTATCTGAGCCTGTCGGCTTGAAAAAAATGCACGTTTATAGGGCGAACTTTGACAGGAGCCACCTGCCCCGTGGAAGAGCGTTAGCTGGGCTGCAGGCTGCCTGCCCGGCTCAATACTGCAGCGACCTTGTTTTTTTTTTGTTTAAAGGGACAGTATGGGACTTTATTGGCTTTTTATTGACAAAAATCAAATATCGCTTTCATAAATACGTATTTCACTGAAGTGGAATCGCGCCCGCATACAAACGAGCGCTTTCTCGTACCTTAGAATGAGATGTTACAAGTCGTTACAAACATACAGGGGGGGGTTCACCGAACCTTCTCTGCCATGTTGAATTGCCATGTTTTACGTTCAGTGTCACCGTGGCCGTCAGTAACCACAAACTCGGGCCGCCGGAGCTTCTCGGCTCGGGGAGAAAGTTTTCCAGACAGCGCCTGTTAAAACTGTCACCACCGTGTAGCTAGTGTGAGGAAGGACGGGGGCACTGGTGTTGCCTTCAGGTGCAGTCAGACACCTGAATGACGCCGTGAGTGACGCCGTCGGCAAACCGACCGGATGTTATTTTACTCGACGAGAGAAAGCCGGTAAAACGTGGGTCAGGTAAACAATACGACATCACCATGACAACATATTGTCACGCCTGTATTGTTTTGCCTCGTGCTGGCGGACCGTTTGTTTACATAGAGGCTTGTTTATCCTGATACATGCAGCGTGTGTTGTTTTTCTGACTTCTGCCCGAGTTTACGTAAACGCAACAGCAAGAATACGTGCCGACATGCAACCGCACCGCTAGATGGGGGTAAATGTCCCATACTGTCCCTTTAACTTTCTTTTTAATTTTTGATTTACATTGACAGCAAGACAAGCTCATCAGAAAAATAACACAAACTTACAGCCTTCCGCTGTCACGAACAACAACATACAACACAAAATAATACTATATAATATAATAAAAACCAAAAACACAAATACATGTAAAAGACAGGAAAGAGAAAAAAAAATTTGTGAGAGTGTGTGTGGGGGTGTTATCTTAATATACACCAACACTTATTATTGATGGCCACTCGCATCCAAAAAACATACTCAGGGGGGTCCACTCTTTAACAAATTCATCTAAGGTTCCTTGCACCACATGAGATAGTCTTTCATAAGGAACCATTGATAGCAGTTTCTCATACCACATTGCTAACGTAGGTGGGTGCTCGTCAAGCCAAGCATTCAGAATTGACAGACGTGCGGCATACAACATAATATTCAACAATTTACCCGTTTGACCAGACAAAGACAAAAGATCGATACCAAGAAAACACTGTTTAGGATCCATTACCATTTTAATGCCAAGGTACTTCTCTATCTCTGTTTGGACAGTAGACCAGAATATTTTAATCAATGGACATGACCACATTAAAAGAAAGTAAGTGCCTGGTTGTTTTTGACACTTCTTGCATGCTACCGAACATGAGTCATCATATTTACTACGTATTTCAGGAGTCATATGCAGTTTGTTAATTATCTTATATTGTACATCATGTGATTTGTCTGATCTAGTAATTTTCTTGGCATTATTTAACACCTTACGCCAGGGCTGGTCATCTAGGTGAGCACCAAGGTCTTTTTCCCAACTATTTTTGATATTAATTATAGTCCCATCATTCGTAAGCAACTGATCGTATATATAAGTAATCACTTTCTTATTAATTGTTGCTGCTTTCATGATGAGACTATCAAGAATATTCAGCTTACTACCACTTTTGTAATATGAAATTGAGTTTAAATAACTCTTCATTTGTAAGTAACGATAAAGTTGAGTTCGAGAAAGCTTAAACTCTTCTTGCAGTTGCTGAAAATACTTTAGTGCACCACCTATATACATCATATCACCAATTTCTGTAATACCAGCGGTCTTCCGATCTCTGAATCCCACATCTACACAAGAATTTTCAAAGTCAGGATTATTCGCAATGGGTGCTAAGAATGAATATTGATTTAAACCAAGGTATTTACGTAATCCTTGATTTTAATCAAGGATTGAGGCATTATCATGGCAGACAGAGTGTAGAATATTCCTCAGTCCAATAGGCCTTTTGTAAACCATCTAATAAGAGTGATCTCAAAATAAATCTCTCCACACTGAAAATAAAAAGAACAAAAACACAAAAAACTAACAAACAAACAAGAAACAAAAATTGGCCAGCAGCAGCGACCTTAACTCATTGGCTGCCAGCCATTTTCAGAGCAGAGAGCCCCATACTGCCAGCCGTTTTAGAGCATTTTGAACGACCACAGAATATTGTGTTCTATGACTATGTAAACACCAAAACTACCACGAGAAAGAGTAGACTCTCTTCATTCAATAGGGAAAAAAAGGTTGTTTCCGTTGTTGTTGTTACGTCCATATAGGCTGTTGTGCAGCTGCTGCAGCGGTGTGTGTGTGTGTGTCTCAGGTTACAGGTAGAGCGGCGGGGGGCATGACATCATCGTTTCAGAAAAAAGCCGTATTGGCCGTCCAGACGAAAACGCTGGGGCGGCGTTTTCAAATTGTCCCACTCTGGGACCCGTTTTCAAAAAATACCGTTTTCACCCCGGAAAACGCCGTTTTCGTGTGGACGCGAGGCCAATCCGATAAAGTATTTATCCGGATTTAAAAAAAACAGATTCGTGTGGACGGGGCCTGTGTTGAAGCAGCAGCAGCTTCTCATGAATATTAATGAGCTGTTTTCTCTCTATGTGACTGTTTAACCTGCTTCCTGTTGCTTCAGCTGTTGGACTTTGATTTTCTAGACTTGTTCTTTCTGAAGCTTCTTCGGCTCTGAACAGATGATGAGACACTGAACACTGTCAACAAGGAGCTTTGTCCTCAACTCACTGATTTTATTCTTTATTCAGATTGGAGCTCTGCGGTTTGTCAGAGATCAGCTGTTCTTCTCTGGTCTCAGCTCTGAAGTCCAACCCCTCCGACCTGAGAGAACTGGACCTGAGCAGAAACGAGCTGCAGGATTCAGGAGTGAAGGATCTGAGTGGTTTTCTGAAGAGTCCAGACTGTAGACTGGAGACTCTGAGGTCAGTTCACTGACTGTTACTGTTGTAGATCTTAGATCTTTGATCCACAACTGAACCTGATTGATCTTCACTCAGAACTTGAATCATTGACTTTGATGTCATGAATGACGTTTGAAATAGTTGTTGTCTCATGTTTCCAGTTGTTCTTCTCTCACACTGACAATGACTCTTCACTTTCAGCTCATTTCACTCAGTCTGATCAATAATCAATGATCTGATCGATTCGTGTGTGTGTGTGTGTGTGTGTGTGTGTGTGTGTGTGTGTGTGTGTGTGTGTGTGTGTGTGTGTGTGATCTTCATTTCATCTTCTTCTTTTATTCTTTATTCAGATTGGGGCGCTGCAGTTTGTCAGACATCAGCTGTTCTTCTCTGGTCTCAGCTCTGAAGTCCAACCCCTCCCACCTGAGAGAACTGGACCTGAGAGGATACAACAACAACCTGAGTTCTTCAGCTCTGCAGCAGCTTCATGATCTTGTGAAGAGTCCAGACTTTCGACTGGAGACTCTGCGGTGTTTCTGATCTGTAGCTGTTTCCACAGCTGATGAGACTGTGGGAGTGAAATAAAGTGTAAAGTGCAGCAGGTGAACCTGTCAGGATGTGACATCACATATGACATCATCTATGACATGACAGACTCAGAAAACGCTGCAGCAGCTTCAATGTGTCAATCATCAGTGATCCAGTCACAGGTAAAGGTGTTGAGTCAAACAGGAACAATGAGCTTCACCTGTCACTCAAGTACAGGAAGTACTTTTACTCCACTAACTCCTAACTAAATTCTTTTACTGTGATACTGTCATTATAGAAACTTTTACTCTGCTCCTATATTATAGTATTCACTGTGATGCCTTGTAAGCAGTACTTTTACTGAGATGCTGTATCTACAGAAACTACTCTTATTGTTCTACTGTAAATACATGAGTTATTTTTACTGTGTTACTGTAAGTACAGGGAGTACTTTTACTGTGGTACTGTAAATAAAGGATACCTTGAAGTGCAATTATTGTGATTCTGAAAATACTTTTACTCTGGTACTGTAAATATGAGAAGTATTCACTGTGATACCTTTGAAGAGTTCTAAAACTTGAACTCGCGTGTTCGTTTGATGAAGTATGCAGGAGACGTTCAGTTACAAAATTTTAGATATTTATTTATAAAAGAATCAACTAGGAAAAGAGATCGTGTACAGAGCTCCGGACCAGACTAAGTTTCCCTGACCAACATGCCGCAGCAGCATCAGTTCACGAAGTCTGATGCTGTCTCCTGTCCCTGTCCGGTTTTATAGTTACTGATTACACAAATGCAAGATATGATGTAATTGATGTAATGTGCATCCTCATTGGCTGGAGTCCATACGCCATGACCTTGTGTCTGACCCCAATCTCATGCTTGGTGCTGATCAGCTGTTGATAGCTCCTATTAAACAAGGGACAAGAGAAAGAGAAAAAAGGACAAGACATACAACCCCCTGCATTCGTCAGCTTTTCCCTGTGTCAACTGACTATCACAGTTACACTAGGTACGAAGACTAGATATCCCAATTGTTTATCAAACAACCAGTACACTGTGTAACTGCTACTTCCTCTGTCTTGTGTATGTCATTCTCGGGGCTGTAAGAGCAAAACACAGTACTTACACCAATTATAGAAAAGTTGATTACATGCTTCATTATTAATCTGATTGTCACGAGCTTATCATATGTCTAAGGCAAATGTCAATATCCCAAACATTATAGCAATATACGATTTTGGGGTAAATATCACAACAATCCCCCTTTTGATCTCAGACTTTTCTGAGATCAACCAACACCCCCTGTCACTCTGTAAACACCATCACCATCTCATCCTCCTCCTCTCATTCCCCTCCCCCAGAAGTGGTCTCTGGTAGGGAAGAGGAGGGACGTGTTTCTCCTCTATGGTGGCAGTGATGAGGCAGACACAGAGAAAATGAATACCTGGGACACAACGATACCCACCCAAAATCAACATACCTGTGACGGCAATCAGGGAGGGGATAACGGAGATCACCAAGTTTTGCCATTTACCAAACCCGTTATCAAATATGTCAGTGAATGGATTGTTAATGCCTGGCTGTGGCTGTTAGCCAATCCAACCACATGTTTTTCAGTATAACCAGTAACCAATATCCTTACCTGTTAATTTGGCCAAGTCAATTTCAATAACCTTGTGTGTTTCTATTTCTACCTCGGGTGACTGAGGTGCGGGTGTGGTTGTTATTTCCATTGGTTCTGGTGTCAGCATATTAACTTTGATCAGTCCCATTGTGTCGGTGCCGGATTGATCCACCCCCAGTGCTAAATACACCCAATTTTGTCCGCGTGCCCACAGTGAGTCCGTAGTTTAGTTTGATGCCCCCCATACCACTGTAAGCCGGTGTCCTGTGGATTCTTACCCTTCTGATTGGTGTATTCTCGTTCTGGTCGAACCTGTACCTGGTCTCCGTGATCACCCCCTTTTCGTCCCGCCGTCCCCCCAAAAAAATAAATAAATAAAACGATTAAATAGCAATGCATGTAAAACCCAAAACATATCCCACTTCTCTGTCCCCATCTTGTAATGATATATTTAACCCTGTGAAACCCAAATATAGTAAAACCTAGAGAAAAAAGAAAAAAAAACTCTTTCATCCACCCTTGTTGTAAGAGGCCAAAGAGGGTGAAAATTAAGTGTTTTCGAAAATGTTAGGAACATTCTGTAATATTGCAACAATAATCAACACAAGCTCTATATAAAATCTAGGGAAGATCGTCCACACTAACAATAATGTTCTTGGCAATTTAGTAAACTAAAAAAAATTATGTGAGGCATTCTACTAGCTTATATCTGACAGATTAAGTCCACTAATGCCGGATCTAAACTTTGACTTCTTGCCATCAGGGCGGGCGTGATATGCAAACTTATGGTTCAAAACATTGTGAGTGGCTGCTGCTGTGGAACAAATCACACATCTTTTGCAAAACTCAGTGGCCTAATTTGTGAAACCTCTTGTGAACCAGTGTCTCCGCATCTCATTCACCATTACCCCTTTTGACACATGGTCCAACCCATGTGTCAATTCTGCAAAGTGGGGTGAAAAAATACCTGAGGAGACATGGCAGGCCATCAGGGCCTGTCCACACTCTGTCAACTACAGTGCAGCCTGCTTTTCTCCGAGTGACCTTCTCCGCCTGAGAGGCCCTACTCTGCAGGTCTGCTATCTCTGCTGTAGTCAAAACTGGGGGAGTAGAATCATGGGTTAGTGAGGCACCAAACATCTCATGAGACAATGGCAGCCGTGTCCGCTCGTGCATTCCCTAGAGAGATGGGATCAGTGTTGTTAGTGTGAGCTTCACATTTACCCCCAGCAATTTCTTTAGGTAACAACATGGCGTCCAAGAAAGCAGCAACCAGCGCATGATGGTGGACATCAGAAACCACACCCCAAGCGTATCTGCTGTCTGTGCAAATGTTGACAGATTTGCCCTCAGCCAGTTTACACACCTCTGTACAAAGCACCCACTCAGGTGCCTGAGATGAGTGTAAAGATGAGAGAGGTCGTGCAGTGACTGTCTCGTGCAGTGTTGTGGTGGCAAAACCTGCAATATTTTACCCATCTCTGGATCCCTAGAAGCTGAACCATTAATGAAAGATTAAAATCAGTATTTTCAACAGGCACATCTCTCAAATTCGGCCTGGGTGAACAAACAGAAGTTATAACCCCCACACAGTCGCGAGTCTCTCCGTCCTCAGCTGTTGGCAAAAGAGTAGCATGGTTTAAAACAGTACATCACTTTACCTTCATGATGAGCAATTCCAACAGAACAGCATTATAATGAAGCCACCTCGCAGCAGACAGATGTGTAAGCTTTCTGCTCGAGTGGATCAGGGATACTGCATGTGGGACTAGCAAGGTCAAATCGGTGTATCCCACAATATCACATGATGCCATAACTGCTTTCTCTGCAGCAGCTACTACCCTGAGACAATGAGGCAGACCTGCATCCACAGCATCAAGTCCAGATGAAGAATAAGCCACAGGTTGTTGTTTTCCCCGTGATCTTGTAGTGGTCCAAGTGACAGAGTCCTAGTTTTTTAGGCCTTCTCCATGAGCAATTGCTGCTAATGGTGCCTCTATTTCAGCATGACGAGCAAACCATTGTCTGCAATAGCTTGCCATGCCCAAACAAACTGCAACAATCAAAAATGCAAACCAAAATTGATTGTTTGAATGTGTGTGGATTCGGTACCGTCGGTGCCCTGGCCTGCACAGCAGTATTTACAGCTTGCAGGTCTTGCACAAATCTCCACTCCGCAGGCTCGCTCTCAGGTCAAATCTTTTGCACTGGAAAAATAGGGGTTCTCCATGGAGAACCAGCACATGGTATAATTACGCCGGCTTTTCAGCAAAGCATCAAACACAGGCCTATTGCTTCAATAGCTTCAGGTCTGAGAGGATCTTGGTTACGGCAAAGCCTGTAGTCAGATTTTGGTGTTATGACAACGGGCTCCCCGTTTTTTTTTTTTTTTTTTTTTTTTGAAGTGCTTCAGCAGGCACTGTCAGTGAGGCAGCACATTTAACATCATTCCAATATAGCCAATCTAAATGTAAACCATTCCTGTTCTGTATTATTTTGTTTGCAGTACTCTCATGGCGTTGATCTGATTTTTGTTGGAAATTCATGGTACAACATATATTAATTGATCAGAAACTTTACCCCAAACTTTGCATCCTCATTTTTTCTTATGGGTACGGCTTCAGGCCAGCCTGTGTATGCATCTACAGCGACCCACAGATACCTATATCCTTTCCCTCTTTCTACCATGTCAGTGTAATCAATCACCATTTTCTGACCTGTGATAAGCACCATGTGTGTTTGTGTGTATTGGTCAGGCGTGTATCTAATGCAACAGACCTAAGTGACAAATTAAAGGACTCTGCAGTTACATCTTGTTCTTGTTTATCAGGCTAGAGTCACACTATCTTATCTGACTTTGTGTGTACACACATTAGGTTATGTACGTTCAAGTACAGAACACATGATATCTTAAACCATACAGCAAACTATACAAACACAGTACATAATATCTCAGAACACAGCCAATTCTATCAATTCCCCCTTTTGACAGGATTTCATCCTGTCAATCAAAATAAGGTAGGAACGATATCCCTGTATTGTATCACATCAGCTGGTGGTAGCCATCCCAGCAGGCCCCCAAACTGCAGGTGACCACCTTCCTTAAGATGTAACACAACCAGGCAGGAGATTTTAGGTATCCCCCTTTTGATATAAATCAGTCATATCAACAATCAACTAAATCAAATATTGTGCGTAAGCAGGTCTTCATTGCAAATAGCAGCCTATATGTGAGCGACTATGTGTAAGCTGTTCTTCTTTGCAATAACCAGCAGCAAGCATTTCATCATTGCACACGCATGTGGAAATATTTAAACAGTATCATGATTGGTTAAAAAATAAAAATAAAAACATTCTTTTAGAACCTTCCTTTACCAAAAAGGAAAACTAAGTATCACGCCTCTATGTGTATGTAATAATTATATGTCAGGATGTATTAGACCTTTAGCAGTTCTCATTATTCTTTTAAAGTATGTTCGGGCGTCTCTTCTCGTGTTCATCTAACTTCTGCTTTGCTGCTGCCTTGAACTGAGCAAACAGACCAAGTAAACCACCTGTCTTCCCTTCACAATTGCCTTCCAGTAATTCGGTCCACAATACGTCGCACTGTTCGCTTATTTTTGTCTTTTTGTTTGTTTGTTTTTTTTGTTTTGTTTTTTTGTATGTCCACTGACTACCTGTTGTTTAACTAACCTCCACTGTTCTTTTAAGGACAGGGTCGTCCTTTCCATCTTGGTTTTTCTGTGTGGCACCCTGTTCTGTCACTAGGCGTGTGTGTGTGTGTCACTGTGTTTCGTTTCTCTGTGTATGCGTGTGTGTCTCACTGTTGTGGCTTCAGTGGATCTGTGTGTGTGTGTGTGTGTGTGTGTCCTTGCTCTGTCTCTGCCTGTGTGTGTCACTGTTTTGGAATCTGTGTGTGTGTGTGTGTGTGTGTGTCTCTCTCTCTCAGTGCTGTCTGTGTGTGTGTATGTGACTGCTCTGGCTTCTTATATCGCAGGTGTAATGTTGTAATTATTGTCAAAGTACAGAATTACAATATTCTCCCCAGCACCTTGTTTGTTTGTTTGTTTCTCTTTCACCACCTTCACTCGTACTATGGAATTACTAAACTACCGTTACAGACACACATTCATACATGAAAGCTGGGATATGACAGCTCAGCAGCCGTACTCTACCCGCTCCAACACTTGGTCCACTCTCACTCACACACGGTTACATTTAACACATTCAGGCACATTGTGCTATCTTACCCAACATCCGTGCTCTTAACAATTCAGACACTTGATGTATTTGCACCGACACCCAATTACAATCAAACATTAATGCATTAAACTTTACACTATTTTACTCAACAGCCATACTTAAACCATTCAGACTCTCAATACACTCCGACACACAATAATACTAACACATCCATACATTCACTTTTTACTAATTTGCACTCAACACACTCTTAAACAACTCAGACGCTTAGTGCATTCTGACACACAGTAATACTAACATACAATATTATGGCCACATACACACATTACCGAGGTGTACCTCACTCGGGGATTTTTGGACTCGAACCAGGGCCACCAACCCACTTCAGTCTCTCGGATCCCCACTGGATATCTCCAATATGGAATTTCTTACAGTGAGTTGAGAATCACAAGCTTAGCTTCCATTACGGAGAAAACAAATTAACACACTCTGCAGCAGTCGCCCTAGACTACCGCCTCTCGCTTGCTCCTCTGATCCTTTAAGTGACCTACTGTGCTCCACTACTCTCTGTCAATAGCGAACACCCAAAATATTTAGGGCTACAAACCCCGGGCCTCGCACCCTTGTGGGGGATTCTCAATCCCCCTCCCGGACGACCCAGTCAGACTCCCCGAACCCCGGACTGCCCTCACGCACGGGTCTGCGATCACCAGTTACAGTGTCACGTCGCATGAGCGTCCTTGTCAGGCCTAGAGTCCCGGATCCAGTCCAGGGTATAAACCAAAAAGAAGGAAGAAAAAAAAATATATCAAACTTACCCAGAGGGATCCCAAACCCTTCCCAGAGACTGGTTACAGCCTCCACCGCGGTTCACCACAATCTCTTTCCCCAGATACTCCTTTACTCTACAGACAATGATCCAGACAAAAAAGCCAACTGTCAATTTTGTTTTACACCCAATGTGCAGATGTTTGGTCAAACAGGGATCTGCTTCCCCTTTGTTTAGTCGAGGCCTCGCAGTTGTCCTTGTGCCTGGGTTGTCTGAGTCAAAAAGCTTAAGGCTGAGTCCAATTTTTCTGTTCTTGTTCAAATCCTGCCTTCATCACGTCAGGGTCACCATTTGAAGAGTTCTAAAACTTGAACTCGCGTGTTCGTTTGATGAAGTATGCAGGAGACGTTCAGTTACAAAATTTTAGATATTTATTTATAAAAGAATCAACTAGGAAAAGAGATTGTGTACAGAGCTCCGGACCAGACTAAGTTTCCCTGACCAACATGCCGCAGCAGCATCAGTTCACGAAGTCTGATGCTGTCTCCTGTCCCTGTCCGGTTTTATAGTTACTGATTACACAAATGCAAGATATGATGTAATTGATGTAATGTGCATCCTCATTGGCTGGAGTCCATACGCCATGACCTTGTGTCTGACCCCAATCTCATGCTTGGTGCTGATCAGCTGTTGATAGCTCCTATTAAACAAGGGACAAGAGAAAGAGAAAAAAGGACAAGACATACAACCCCCTGCATTCGTCAGCTTTTCCCTGTGTCAGCTGACTATCACAGTTACACTAGGTACGAAGACTAGATATCCCAATTGTTTATCAAACAACCAGTACACTGTGTAACTGCTACTTCCTCTGTCTTGTGTATGTCATTCTCGGGGCTGTAAGAGCAAAACACAGTACTTACACCAATTATAGAAAAGTTGATTACATGCTTCATTATTAATCTGATTGTCACGAGCTTATCATATGTCTAAGGCAAATGTCAATATCCCAAACATTATAGCAATATACGATTTTGGGGTAAACATCACAACACCTTGAAAGAAGTACTTTTACTCTGATACTGTCAACAGAAACTACTTTTATTGTTGTGCTATAAATACATCAAGTACTTTTCCTTTGGTACTGTAACTAAAGGATACCTTATATAAAGTACTTTAACTCTGATACTCTATCTACAGGAAATACCTTTATTTTTATATTATTACATATGGCTCATTAAGTAGTTTCACTGTGTTACAGTAACTACAGTGAAGAACTGTTTACTTTGGTACTATTAATACAGTAAGTGTTTATAATATTGTAACTACAGGAAGTACTTTTGCTGTGGAACTTTAAGTACTGTGAAGTAAAAATATCACTAACTTTTCTCTCCAAAAGAAAGAAAAACAAACATCTCTTATCAAAACTTTATTGACACAAACTCTAAACTGAAAAAGCACATTACAATGTTATTACATTAGCGATGTTACATCTCATATTGTCTCTGTAAAAAGACAACAAAGAGCTTTTTAACTGTGAAAACAGTTCAACCTGTTCAAGAGTTGTGTTTGGGCAACACGGCCACATAACAGGAGAAACACTGAAATAGTTTATTCTTGTCCACATCAGAGTGAAGTTATTAACTTTACTGATTATCCATCTGATTATCTGTCCTGCTGCGAGCGCTCAGCTTCTTTCAGTGGCCTCCATAGACTGTAGAGAGAAGTAAAACATCCCATAATGAGCTCCTGATGCTGGGCTCAACAGGTGAGGAGCAAATTCCCTCAGCTGAACATCTGTAGGAGGAGACGCTCAGAGAGAAAGTCAGGAGGAGGTGGAGGAGGAGAAAGAGGAGGGAGGGGGTGGAGGAGGAGGAGGAGGAGGAGGAGAAAGAGGAGGGAGAAGAGGAGGGGGAGAAGGAGGAGGAGGAAGAGGAGGGAGAAGAGGAGGGGGAGAAGGAGGAGGAGAAAGAGGAGGGAGAAGAGGAGGGAGGAGGTGGAGGATGAGAAGGAAGAGGAGGAAGAGGAGGAGGAGGTGGAGGGGGAGAAGGAGGAGGAGGAAAAGGAGAAAGAGGAGGGAGGAGGAAGAGGGAGAAGAGGAGGGAGAAGAGGAGGGAGGAGGAGTAGGAAGCGGAGGAGAAAGAAGATGAGGAGGAGGTGGTAGAAGAGGAGGAGGTGGAGGAGCAGGAGGAAGAGGAGAAAGAAGATGAGGAGGAGGAGGAGGAGGAGGAGGAGGAGGAGGACACAAACACACTCTTGTAACGCTCTTTCAAATAAATGTCGTCACTCTAGTGAAAATCTCTCTCCGGTCCTCACAACGTAGTAAGAACAAGAACACACACACACACACACACACACACACACACACACACACACACACACACACACACACACAAACACACACACACACACACACACACACATGAAGCCTCGGTCTGATCCGACGTCAGGAGACGAGCAGCGTCAGATCTCCTGACTCACCTGAACGTGACGTGAGTCGTCCTCACCGTCACCATCGTGCACTGAAACAGACGGAGGAGAAGATCCACTTCACTGGAGTCTGAGAAAAACCGGTTTCCTTGAACGCAGCCTGAAGAGTCATGAGTTATTAAACCAGGACACAAACTCATTCACAAAACCTGACGAAGCTTCAGACATGTGAACACAGCGACACCTGGTGGTCGATCAGAGTTACAGCAGCTTTTTACACATCACTGACTTCACTGTGTCAATCTGGTCTCAGAGTTATTAGATCTAGATAATTAATGTTTAACTCATTGAATGCCGCACTCCTTTCCAAAGTTTTAGTCAAGTGTACCGGCAATTTAGACCATTTTTGACTTTTTATGTAGAGCCACAGTGTATTCTATATTATTGCCACCAACACATACTGTGGCTCAATTGAAAGGTTTACCTTAATGCTTCAAGTGGCCACAAACCGTTTGTTTCTACGTGCCTCTGTTCCTGAGAAAAGTCAAGCTAAACATGGCTGGGTTTCACCAAAAATCCCTCCTTTTTTTCTAGAAAAGGAGATACAGCGTCTTTTATGAAAGGTGCGCTGTTTGTGTCTGTCGCTCTTCTGACACTCGCATTTCTGGATCAAAGGGCTCGTATAAGATAAATATATACAACAGTTGTTGTTCTATTCACAAAACCACCATCGGGGGCGGGGGGGGCGCCACTAAACAACAATAACACAGACGCACCGTGCCGTGTCACAGCTTCTCCCCCGCGGAGCGTGAGGGTCAGTCGGCCACCGCGGCTCGGGAAGACCGGTCCCGCCGGTGGTCGCGGTCCTTCTGTGGTACGGGTCGGTGATGCCGGTCTGCTTTGGCCCAGAGACCATCAGATTTTACCGCGGGGGGACTTTGGGGAGGACACGGTGTTGCTCCAGCTGAAGAGCGGGCGGGACAGTCGGCTGAGAGCTTCCTGGTTCAGCTCCGAGCAGCTGGAGCAGCTGGAGCAGCAGCGCAGGTGAGAGCAGAGCAGCTGCTGCATCCACATGCAGAACTCGTTTGCAGAAGCCGAGTTATGATAAAAACTTCCAGATCATGAGCTGTCATGTGACTTTGATCGTCATCTATTTCAGTTCTCCTCGTCGTAGAGTCCCCAAATTTACATATAATGTGTATTAAAGTGTCTATTTTCATAATTTAAAAAAAAAAGCAAAAAACGTAAAATTACGTTTTCGGCACTCAACGCATGGGAACGAAAAACGAGAAATTACGTGGTTGGCACTCAATGAGTTAATGGTTATTAGTGTCGTTTACATGTGACGCTGTTAATGAGCTACAAACGATGGGACGTGATTGGACAATAAAACATCATCAAAATACAACTTCACTACAGTAAAGGAAGGAGAGAGGAGAGAGAGGAGAGAGGGGAGGAGAGAGACAGAGGAGGGGGGAGAAAGAGAGCGTAGAGAGAGGGAGGGGAAGTGAGAGGGGAGAAAAGGAGAGACAGAGGGATGGAGGCAGAGAGAAAGAAGGAGAGGATAGAGAGAGAGGAGGGGGGGGAGACTAAGAGGGGGAGGAGGAGGAGGAAGAGGTGGAGGAGAAGGAGGGAGGAGGAGGAGGGAGGAGGATGTGGATGTGGAGGAGTAGGAGGAATAGGAGGAGGAGAAAGAAGAGGAGGAGGAAGAGGAAGAGGAGGAACAGGAGGAGGAAGAGGAGGAGTCCAAACGTGTAGAACTAAAAGCATGAATCTCTAAATCTCTCAGAGACAGATCAGAGTCTTTTATCTCGGATCGAAGCCTCAGACGATAAAAACTGGTTTTGACGACAGAGTTGATGTGTTGGTCCAGTTATAAATCTCTGTCCAGCTTCACTCCACCATGAGAAACTGTGGTTTAACATGAGGCAGAAGGAGGTGCAGGTCCTTGAGAGGGGCATCAGAAGGAGGTCCAGGTCCTTGAGAGGGGCATCAGGAGGAGGTCCGGGTCCTTGAGAGGGGCATCAGGAGGAGGTCCGGGTCCTTGAGAGGGGCATCAGGAGGAGGTCCGGGTCCTTGAGAGGGGCATCAGGAGGAGGTCCGGGTCCTCGAGAGGGGCATCAGAAGGAGGTCCAGGTCCTTGAGAGGGGCATCAGAAGTCCAGGCTTTGATGTCCCTGAGACGTCGAGCTTCAGGCGCTGCTCCTCCTCCTCCTCCTCCTCCTCCCTCCTATTCCTCCTCCTTCTCCTCCTCCTCTTCTTCTACCTCCTCCTCCTCCTCCTCCTCTGAACACATCAGGTCCACTGTAGCAAGTAGCCGTCCTGAACCAATCAGAGAGAGAGAGAGATGAAAATAATGCTGATAATGTGATTGGCCACCAGTGACACGCCCACTTGTTACACATGATAATTTATTCTTTCTAATCCCAGAGTCAGAGATGAACTCAGCACAATCAGCTTCTGTTCCCCACAGAAAAACACCTGTAAGATGTGTGTGTGTGTGTGTGTGTGTGTGTGTGTGTGTGTGTGTGTGTGTGTGTGTGTGTGTGTGTGTGTGTGTGTGTGTGTGTTCTTGTATTTACTACGTTGTTAGGACCGTCGACAGTTTTTAACCAACAGAGTGAGGACATTTTTGTGAGTGAGGACATTTTGGCCGGTCCTCACTTTTTCCAAGGGCTGTTTGAGGATTAAGACTTTAGGTTATAGTTAGGTTTATATTAGGTTAAGAGTAATGGTTAAGGTTAGGGTAAGGGGCTAGGGAACACATTATGTCAACGAGTGCATTTCTAAAAGGAGTTCATCATGATTCTCCTTGTATCCTCCTGGTTTCTGTGTGGACTTACATTTCATTTCATTTCATTTTGATTTATTTCATTCATGGTTCTCACATAGTTGCACATATACCAACCCAGTCGCCAGAAAGAAACGTTCACTATGGACTATTCTGCAAACTCCAGAAAAGTCCAGGATCAACGTTTCCGAGCGAAAATACGTTATACGCCAACATTACGTTGCCCATTCATTTAACGTGAGCCAATTGCTGCGTTCATTATCAACGTTTTACATGTGGCTGTACAACGTTATTTTTTCGCTGGAAAAACAACATTTTAGGATATATTTGGCATGGTTTTGATGACTTTTTTAACGAGAAATGTGTGTTTTAGTTTCCAAATGTATGTTGAATTAATGCAAATAAGCTTGTGTTTGTAACATATTCTGCGAATTTGAAAATTGAAAACGTATATATTCAACATTATTCATTAAGCTTTCTGGCGGATAAAATGTGATTATTTGGCACTATTTGAGGACATTTCTAGCGAGAAATGTGTCTTTTACTTTACAAATATGTTGAATGAATGAAAATTAAGTTTTATTTGTAGCCTACTCCAGCGATATTTTATCCGACTGATTGGACTCTCCCACTATGCTGTGGGCACTGAATTATGATTATGACAACCTGATACTTTTTTCGTTTTGACGAAGATTTTTTCAGCTTGTAGTTGCTGTCGTGGTTGTTTTAAACGCTATTTTATGAATGTAATTTTTTTTTTCATTATTGTGGTAGGCCAACGTTTGGTGCATTATTTTAATCATAAACGTTATATTTATTCAGTTAATGTGTATTTCGTTTGTTAGTTATTACGAAGATTGCTCAGATTTCCATCGTTGCTATGGTTACAGTGAACGATCAGCTGATTTCATTGTGACTGACGTAGCTTCCGGCAAGTCCGTCATCGTCTCACCGACAGGCAGCCCCAGCCCCCGTTCAGGTAACGTAAACAAACAACATGGAAAATTGTGATAAAATAATTAACAGTTAAAGCTATTTTACCTCCAAAAACCAGCCAGTGTCGTCAACCACAAACAAAGTTTGCCAGATGTGGTTGATCAAAGTTGTTAAACTGGCTGACTTTACTAGCTGCACTGTTTGATGTAGATTTTAATGATTAGGCTAACGTTAACATAGCTAGGCTAACATTAATGCTACATGCCAGCCCTCACTGTACTTTTCTCACTGTTTTACAGGTAACAGATAATACCTACAATGGCTACAGCTGAAGCTGAGTTCAATGAGATGCTCAGTAAAACGAAGAGCCTGACACAAAGGTAATTTAAATATCTTATTCCATGCATGGGGATCAGATATTATGATGCATTTGTGCAGGAAGTCTGTGTGGTTAACTGCATTACTTTGATTATATTGTGTTGTTTTTTTTAGGTCAAAAAAGAGGACAAAGGCATCAGACCTGCCACGATGGAGAAAACGTGATGATCATCTCTGTGTCCTTGAGGAGACCGGTGTGGAGATGCTTGATGAACAAGAGCCAGGATTTGGTATGTGATCGTGATAATTTGTGCATCATTAGTCTTATTTTGGTAGAAAAACATCATGTTAGGATTTCTATGTGGATGTACCAGTCCAAGAAGCTTTCTGAAGTCTGTAGTAGTTGTAGTCGTAGGCCTGCACACCTCAACATCACCATAATACTTCATTTAGAATGTGATGTTCACAGGGCCTGATTTAAGCCACAGTACCACCTTAAATTAGCTCAGTGCAGCATCACACCGGTGGTGGTGCTCTTACCAATCATATTTCCAACACACACAACATAACACCACCTGAGAACTCTCTCCTAAACTTCATATGGATGCTGGCAGAAAATGGAGTATGCCAGGGTGGGCTGGCTTATGCAATATTTACATTTGCCACCTTTTAATTCTACATATAAGTGTATTTTCAATTATTCTGTCAACAGACTGGCAAAGTGTGTTTGAACACCGTTTTACCAGAGTTTTATGGAGTGGGTGATAAGCTCTTTCAAGGTGGACAAGCTGTGCGCAGAAAGAGGATGACACTTGTTGGAAATTCCCACGGGTCACGTGATTCCCGCTGGATGGGAGTCAAAGTTTTATTAATCCTGTGATTGGGACGGGACGGGAATAAAAATCAACGGGAGCGGGCAGGAGCGGAAACTCCATTAATAGATGATGATTTTCAGCCGTGTTAAACTACCAAAAGGACAGATACGTCCATTTTTGCCGTCATCTTTCAGTGAGCCAAAACTATTTTGGCTTGCGTTAGTTAGTTAAATGGGGAGTGGGCGCAGGAGACACACAATAACAACAAAATGCAACATTTTTGCAACATGTTTGGGGTTCATTTGTGTATTTTCCACATAGATTCTCATTGAACTTCTTGTACTACTTGAAAGTTTATTTTTAAAATAACATTAGAAACTTTTTGTCTTTGTATGCACCAGGAAAGGGCATCTGTGGTCGGTCTCAGCTGAATGCAGCAAAGGCGAGGACAACGAGGAGGAGTAGCTCCAGCCTTGATGAGCAGGTGTGTATCATATAAGAGTTATGCCATCATGGCATTATTCTTTGTGCTCTAAATATGTATGTATATCCACACATCAGCTGACCCACACTATAGGCCCAGTTCCAATCCGCCCCATAAGACTCAGGCCCTGAACCCTCACTGACTAAAGTGACGTCAGATCTAAGACAGAGTGTGAGAGTGTGTGAGGGTCCAGATGCTGTAAACATGAATGGAACAGCACTTACCCACTCTCACGATACGTTACCTTGACAACAAAATGTTGTTGACTCCGGTCATGAAATGATAATTCAATTTGCCTTGATGAGCAGGTGTGTATCATACAAGAGTTATGCCATCATGGCATTATTCTTTGTGCTCTAAATATGTACAGGCAAGTACCGTATAATAACATTCTTATTCTTGTTGATATAGTCCTCAACTATATTCTCCTAAATCTATGCAACCAACATGTTTCACTGTTTAAGCTGACACACTATACTCTTCTCTTCTCTACAAGTCATTTTGCACTTCATCTATTCACAACCGTACTACACTTGAATAATTGATTGAGGTTTCACTAACTCACTTTCACAGACTAACAAAAGCCCAGCAGTTGAATGAATCTATCTATTGGGCTCTTTTGGTTTTGTTTTGTTTGTTTGTTTTTTGAAAGAAGACAATAAGAGTTTAATTGCAATTTTACTTACTACTTTTTGTGTGACTGTTAATATATTTTCACCATCAGTACAACAATTACTGCTATTAATGCTGTATGCAATCCTACAGGGGAGAGATCTTCGCATATCCCATGTTCTCAAGTCCTCCAGTCTTCTCTATGGACGTAGTTGGCAAGTACTGGTCCTACATAAATGAAGCCTGCCCAGAATACAGCCACCTGACCACCATGACGTCCTTGTTGTCTGTGCTTTATGCCAAGGCATATGGCATCAAGTGAGAGGTAACTGTAACTGTTTCAGCACAGCTGACTGACACTATACTCTTCTCTCCAAGTTATTTAGTACTTTATCTGTTAACAACTGTACTACACTTGAATGAAAATCAGTGTTGATCAAGGGTCAAGATCTTGTATACAGGGATGCACATGTACAGGCAGGTGTATATGCATTCACACACATCCATTATGTAGATAGCATCACTAACATTAAGAATTGCTCAAATTATTTTCTAAGTATTAATATTTGTATTCATGTCATTCATGGATGTCTCTATCAAAACAAGTGTTTTAGTCATTTCAGTAATTTAGCTTTTTGTGCTTTTATGCTAAACTTACAAACTTTCACTCATTTCCAGACTGTGACGTCCACATAAACCTGTAGAGCTTCCCTTATTCCAAGATTGTGGGGCAAAGGATTACCAAAGTAAGTTGTCCTTGT
Organism: Trachurus trachurus; assembly: GCF_905171665.1. Taxonomy (NCBI): domain Eukaryota; kingdom Metazoa; phylum Chordata; class Actinopteri; order Carangiformes; family Carangidae; genus Trachurus; species Trachurus trachurus. Next base: position 33,407,229 of record NC_139897.1, on the reverse strand, counting down.
GGTGGTTGTTGTTTCTGTTGTTTTTAGTTGAATACTGTTTACTAGTGTGCATATATTACAAGGGCTTCTACCAACACTTCTCATCTTTTCAGGGTTTTATGTAGGCTACATGAACCATTTAATATACACATTCACCATGCAGAGGAGAATTGGGCAAGTTGAGCATAGGAGCATCTAAGTTGAGTCCCCCCCCGACCCCCACCAGCTCCCACCTCCCCCTTTACTTCATATTCCACCTGTCCAGGTGGCAGGTGAACACAAACTGCAGTGACCTGCTGCTGAGCCACCAACTCACTGAGCTTTGGGGAGTTTTGTGATTACATTGCATCTTGGGAAGAATCCTTCATCTTTCTCTTTTAAAGTAATACATGGCTCACCATGAACAGCAGCTTGTTTTCAGCAGCGTACTTACTGTAATCATAAACATCCAGAATCCTGATTTAGTAATCGGGACAAGTAAAGACAAAATACATTCATTTAGGAGCGTCAAGTGACCAGATGACAGTCCTCACTGCAGGCGGCCCCGGTTCGAATCCCGCATCGGGCAGTCCTTTCCTGCATGTCATTCCCCCTCTCTCTCTCTCTCTCTCTCTCTCTCTCCCCATTTCCTGTCTCTCTCAACTGAACTAAAAAAAGGAAAAATATAAAAATACATTCATGTAGTGTATGTGGCAGGTGGCACAACGTACCCCACAGTTACCATATTGACTTTAATACTTCCCACAGCTAAAAAGTTTCAACTGATGCATACTACACATTTATAATAATCTCTTTTGGTCTAAACACAATTCTCATGAAACTTGTGATTGACAAAAATTCACTTTCGAGAGTTAAAATGTTTTTTCGGACATAGATGTCTAACCGTTTAACCCATGTGGTTCTTACGTCACAAATCCCATGAAATGATGCCTTCCTCGGTCCTCCTAAATATTTGGTCACATGCTCAATTTTTCTTAATGGTTCCCTAGCAACAAGGGGTGGCTCAGCTTGCCCTATGCTGCGTACCACAGTCTCCCCTACAGATTTACTGCAAACTTTCTATAATCACCATTTCACCACACACAGTTTAAAGTTAAAATCTTATGTTATAATAGCCTGACAAGCCAGACTATATCATTAAAATGTCTAGTCTGGCAACGACCGGTAGACCTCGGCTCAATCCAGGGGGCGGGATGAAGGCAGTCTTTCAAACTGCCTCTGCATGTAATGGGGTAGTGCTTGAGCGCTACGACCAATCAGAGCAAAGAGCAGGATGACGTTAGCCTGACAAGCCAATTAAAATGTATGTCGTCATGGCGTTAAGCCGCCCAACGACTCTCTAAACAGATAGAGCGCTGTGATTGGTCAACACAATATTTTTGCTGCCGCTAGGGTGCGTCTAGATTTCTAGGCTAATGTTATAATAGATATTATTATAGATTATTATTTCTGCTTATTTTTTGTATTAATTTTCAGTCATTTTGGTTATTGCTTGTTTTTCAGGGGTTTAAGGGAGGTGAAGGTGAAATGGCTGCCCTGCTCAAAGAGGTACAGTATGTATGTTGTGTCATCATAGATGCATTACCACAAATGCAACATCTCAAATTCTGTGCACAACTTTGCCATGAAGCGTAGCTGTATGAGAGGCTTCTGGGTTACAGGGTGAACATTCATGCTGGAGTAACAGATGTAGTTCAGGACACTGTAGTTACCAATCAACATTGAATGCAAGTAACACCATACAGTATTTCTAAAAGAAGTGTGTATGTCATGTTCAACATCATGTTTAATTCATGATTCATTGATACTAAAGCAACTGTTACTAAAAATAATTTCTCTTTTTTCCATTTCTTCTTTCTCGTAGCAACATGATGGAGAGATTCCTGGGTGCCACACAAACAGCTTAAAACAATGTACAATTATGTGGTTAATGATTATAGTTACATTGTTATGAATGATTGAGTGGTGGATCAGTTGACAGATTGGTTAGTTATGCTTATCCAATTGTACAGTTTTTGTGTGTTTTTGTCCTTTTAATCATTTTTTAAACGGTAGTCCATGAGTTCATCAGTTGTATACTGTATTCATGTTTGAAAATCTCTTCCCACAGATAACAAAATAAAAGTATCTGCATTCATCAACCCGAATGGAAAATATGCATGCCTGTTAATTGAAGAAATGTAGTACATTTAAATACACTATGTTCTCCAGAGTACAGTTTACCTTGTAGTATGTGTTAAATAAAGGTTGCCTTAGACTGTCATCTTTCAGATTTCGTTTTTATAAGCATTTGCATATAAGCCCATCTTGACAAGTCCATCAGTGGAAGAAGAGAAGACCAAGAAGAAAGGGCTGATCTCACTCAACCAACACGATTGACTGCTTCATGGCCAGAGGATTTCAACAGTGATCCAACTTCCCAAACACAGCCACTGCAATACTGACAATAACTATAGACAAAAACAATGGTTTCTGTGTGTGTGTGTGTGTGTGTGTGTGTGTGTGTGTGTGTGTGTGTGTGTGTGTGTGTGTGTGTGTGTGTGTGTGTGTGTTTTGTACAAATGAAACAGCAATCACTAATACCTTTCACTAATGCCTTGGAGAAAAGGAAGGTGAGGAGACCATATGGCTTTCAGCCATTATAGAATAAGGTGTTATAACAGACTTATAACAGAGTTATGTAATAATTTTTTATATACTTGGGGAGGAGGGGTATCCCATCCAACATACAGTGCACTTGTGATTGTAAGACTGTAACATATCCTAAATTTGGGGGAGGGGCTAACACAAATCAAAACTACAGTATCAATTTGGTGTAGATTTATAAGAGAAATTTAGATTTATAGATAGATTTTTATCAGGGCAAGTGGGAAAATTGTATAGAATGATTGGTTAGGCTATTTAAAGTTTTGTTCTCTGCTGCTGACCTCCTTTCTCAGAGTCAGGGCATCCTAATTAGAGAGAGGACAGCTGGTCTTCCTTATCTGACCTTTGTGTAGATGTAGATTATGAGGAAAATGAGTCTTAACTGGTCAAAATTTTAAAGTCTAACAGTGTATAAGTCAGACACCAACATCTTGAACAATTTTTGGCCACTCACTACCCCTGAAAACATGTTTGACTGATTTCATCCAGTTAGGCTCATAGATAGGGCTAGGAACGTATATCTCAAAGGGCCATAGTTTTCAAGCAAGATGAAAATTAAACTTTGTCGTAGGACAACAATGAAGACATCGTTGGAAAGGTCTTGACCTAGGGAGTAACATGTGTCAGTATGAAAACTGAGGTCAGCTCTTGCTCCCCACAAGTGACCTTTGAACCTTGATCCTGACACACTTTTAAAGGCTTCTAGAGCAGCAACAAAATGTGCTACAGACAAGTTATACACATTTTTGGAAAGCTCTTGACCTCTACTATCAGGTCCAATGGCAAACCAGCAGGAAGGGGTCAAGAATAGGGTCAAATATGGCACAAAACACATGTTCTCCCTTTTAACAGGAACACACATCAAATCTGACCAAACACATGTGCTCGGCACCCCAGAAAACCTATAAAAAGATTACAATGTTCCTGGTCTTAGACAAACATAATAGGGAAAACACATTAGAACTACAACCAACATGGCGGAGCGCACATACAGTCAACGTGTCACTATGGCAACATGTAGTTCTTGTGTCGTTCTCCTGGGTTGGGGTTGGGGTTGTCACACTAGGGTTCAAAAAGCGTCTATTCGCTCATTCTTTAACAAAAAACGCATAACCATGACATATATGTTTATATCGTGAGAGATTGTATGTTATAAAATATAAAAATAGTAATGTATTAGTGCTAGTTTAGACGTGATTTCTGCCACGCTGTTTCGCGGTCTGAACGGGATGCGTTCAAAGGCAATAGGATTAGGCAACGTTTCAAAACGGAACACCCAAGCATCATTCCTCGAGACATTTTTGTTGCTATAAAGTGAGAGTGTTGTTTGAAGACTGTGTTCATAAAATGTGGCTTAAAAAATATGCAACCAGATGGGTTAATAGCCAGTTTAGCTTACATTAGAGCATTGAGCTATTGAACGCAGCCCAAGGTGTCCAAGGCACACAACAGAGAGGTTACAAGAAGTTGTCAGAGAGGAGATTTACTATATCAATTTTATCAATAAAAGATGGCTACATCTATCCAATGCAATATGGTGAAAAACTCAAAAGATTGCAGATTTCAGTGTAGCCTATTGAAATGATTGGAATTGGAATATGGTGATAGAAAGAAAATTGTGTTTTAAATACTAACGTTTCTGTACATTTGCAGGGTCAAGAAGTGAAGGAATCAAGGTCATTTGATTTGAATTCATTTAATTGTCATTTTATAACACAGGGTGGTAAAAACAAAACTTAAAGAGTCATTTTCATACTACAGATAAAGAATACATACACAGATCATTACAACTAGAATAAAACATGGTTAAGTAAGACCATCTACACATATTTATACACACATACACATTTAGTGGTGGAAAATCTAACCACTTACGGCATTGCAAGTTTATCTGTATAGCCTGTTTTTACAAACACTTTGTCTCCAAGGTCATTACATAGCAACAACATCCTCTGCCCTTAGACCCTCACATCCACTGAGGAAAAACTTCAGAGAGAAAAAAACAGGAGAAACTTCAGGATGAGCAGCAGAGGGATCCCACACCCAGGACGGCCAGACGGGACATAGATGTTGGACATAGAGTATACAGGACATATAGTATACAGAGAAGAAAACAGTTCACAACAAGCAATAGGAAGTACTAACCTTTACAGTTTTGAGGAAAAACGTTTAATCTACTTTGTCGTTGACTACAACCCACAGTACTGTGGTGATGAAAAATGGTCACGAAATAAACAAAGCCCTATACACCTGGCCTGATCTGTTTCACAAGAATGTATTAATTTATCTCCTCCTTGTGGGTCTCTAGGCTTTGCCTTTGCCTGTGGAGATGCTGGTGTGTCTGGTGCAAAGAGAAGCTAAAGACTTTCATGAGCCCCTGTTGGTCACTTTTTGAGTCGGGTTTTAACTGTTTTAGTATCATGTTGTGCTCACTTACTGTAACTAACAACAATGTAGTCGGACTATTCCACTAAAATACCTGAAATACAATAGTCATGTAATGCTAAAATGTAGTGAAATGTAAATCATAACTCTATAACAATGTGTAACAGCCTAAAACAAACCTCCCTTACTCATGAGCTTAGTGATAATGGCAGTCCTGGAGAGGAGAGAGTTGCCCATTTCCTCCACCAACGTAGATCCAGCTCCATCCTGGTTGTCTGCTCCCCACTTTATCTGTAATTAAAGAACAGTGCACATCATTAGTCTGAGTCTGTGGAACATTCATCAGTTTGTTTGAGCGTTGTAATCCAGCACGCTCACTGGATTTGAAACTTTCCAATGACTGTCAGCATTATCATGCTGAGTTTCACCTTTAATAATGATAAACCATGTATTACCTTGTGTCTTATGGGTTGTAGAATTCAATACAATTATGTAAACATCATCAAATTATAGCTAATAAGAACTGTTAAATATCACTGTAATTGGATATGAAACGAATAATAAATAAAATGATATTGCACTTGATGCCATATGCCTTGGGATAAAGCACAGACAACAAGGACTTCATGGCAGTCAGGTGGCTGCATTCTGGGCAGGCTTCACTTATTATAGTTGGGTACACCCTTAATAGCAGTAATTGTTGTTGTACTGATGGCAAACATATTAACAGTCACACAAAAAAGATGAAGCTAATATTGTAGTTTCAAAAAAAGAGCCCAATAGATAAATTCATTCAACTGGGTTTGTGTTAGTCTGTGAAAGTTAGACAGATTTTCATTCAAGTGTAGTACAGTTGTGAATAGATGAAGTGCAAAATAACTTGGAGAGAAGAGTATGGCCCAATTCCAATCCGAGCCCTTACGGACACACTGACTTAGGGTGCACTCACACTAGGCACACTAGACTAAAGTCCTGATTCTATTGCCAGTGTGAGTGCAAGTGTACCGTACCTGAGCACGGTACACTTCCCTGGCCCGGCACGGTTGGTGAGGTGTGCACGGTACGCTTGGCCAGGAATGCGTACAGTAATGCGTCGCGGGCTCGTTCTCCACCTCGTGTCTGCAACCGCGTGTAAACAACAGTCACGATTGCGTCGCGCCATAAACATAGCTAGTTGACATCGCTTTGATTAAACTTCAAGATGTTACCATGACAACCGGTCAAACAATTAAAAAGCGCTGTTCTTTCTGCAGTCAGAGCGCATCATGGATGTATTGGTATATCAACGCGATGACGTATGTGTCGGAGGCAACCGTGCTTCAGCACGCTTGGGTTCGAGGTAGTGTGAGTGCGGGCCAGCGGGGGACAGGGGAGGGGGGGCATTCGGGCTTCAGCACGGTACGGATCAACTGGCCCTAGTGTGAGTGTGCCCTTAGAGGCGCATTCACGGGAATTCCGTGAGTGTGTGAGGGCTGTTCCGTTGTCAGATCATCAAGTCAGTGAGTCAGTGAATGAGCCCTTACTGCCCCCTTACCGTAAGTTAGCACCGATGCATGGTGATGCCGTTGGAACGCAAGTGTTCAAAAAAAAAGCAAAAAGCAAATAAACAAATGTAGTCAGAGAGAGCTCTGCCGCTCTCTTTATTGTTAATGGACAGGGGCAACAACAAAATAAAAAAAGAAGTTTACCGTCAGTATTAACATGTGCAGTTTGCACACGTTAATACTGACGGTAGTAGTACTGCAGAGTATTGATGATGATTTGAGCAGATCTGATCCAGGAACATTTTGTTTTGAGTCCGTCCCCCTCACACACTTTGTGCGTGTTGAAATTACAGTAAATTATCATTTCATGACCGGAGTCAACAACATTTTGTTGTCAAGGTAACGTATCGTGAGAGTGGGTAAGTGCTGTTCCATTCATGTTTACAGCATCTGGACCCTCACAGTCTCTCACACTCTGTCTTAGATCTGACGTCACTTTAGTCAGTGAGGGTTCAGGGCCTGAGTCTTATGGGGCGGATTGGAACTGGGCCTATAGTGTGGGTCAGCTGATGTGTGGATATACATACATATTTAGAGCACAAAGAATAATGCCATGATGGCATAACTCTTATATGATACACACCTGCTCATCAAGGCTGGGGCTACTCCTCCTCGTTGTCCTCGCCTTTGCTGCATTCAGCTGAGACCGACCACAGATGCCCTTTCCTGGTGCATACAAAGACAAAAAGTTTCTAATGTTATTTTAAAAATAAACTTTCAAGTAGTACAAGAAGTTCAATGAGAATCTATGTGGAAAATACACAAATGAACCCCAAACATGTTGCAAAAATGTTGCATTTTGTTGTTATTGTGTGTCTCCTGCGCCCACTCCCCATTTAACTAACTAACGCAAGCCAAAATAGTTTTGGCTCACTGAAAGATGACGGCAAAAATGGACGTATCTGTCCTTTTGGTAGTTTAACACGGCTGAAAATCATCATCTATTAATGGAGTTTCCGCTCCTGCCCGCTCCCGTTGATTTTTATTCCCGTCCCGTCCCAATCACAGGATTAATAAAACTTTGACTCCCATCCAGCGGGAATCACGTGACCCGTGGGAATTTCCAACAAGTGTCATCCTCTTTCTGCGCACAGCTTGTCCACCTTGAAAGAGCTTATCACCCACTCCATAAAACTCTGGTAAAACGGTGTTCAAACACACTTTGCCAGTCTGTTGACAGAATAATTGAAAATACACTTATATGTAGAATTAAAAGGTGGCAAATGTAAATATTGCATAAGCCAGCCCACCCTGGCATACTCCATTTTCTGCCAGCATCCATATGAAGTTTAGGAGAGAGTTCTCAGGTGGTGTTATGTTGTGTGTGTTGGAAATATGATTGGTAAGAGCACCACCACCGGTGTGATGCTGCACTGAGCTAATTTAAGGTGGTACTGTGGCTTAAATCAGGCCCTGTGAACATCACATTCTAAATGAAGTATTATGGTGATGTTGAGGTGTGCAGGCCTACGACTACAACTACTACAGACTTCAGAAAGCTTCTTGGACTGGTACATCCACATAGAAATCCTAACATGATGTTTTTCTACCAAAATAAGACTAATGATGCACAAATTATCACGATCACATACCAAATCCTGGCTCTTGTTCATCAAGCATCTCCACACCGGTCTCCTCAAGGACACAGAGATGATCATCACGTTTTCTCCATCGTGGCAGGTCTGATGCCTTTGTCCTCTTTTTTGACCTAAAAAAAACAACACAATATAATCAAAGTAATGCAGTTAACCACACAGACTTCCTGCACAAATGCATCATAATATCTGATCCCCATGCATGGAATAAGATATTTAAATTACCTTTGTGTCAGGCTCTTCGTTTTACTGAGCATCTCATTGAACTCAGCTTCAGCTGTAGCCATTGTAGGTATTATCTGTTACCTGTAAAACAGTGAGAAAAGTACAGTGAGGGCTGGCATGTAGCATTAATGTTAGCCTAGCTATGTTAACGTTAGCCTAATCATTAAAATCTACATCAAACAGTGCAGCTAGTAAAGTCAGCCAGTTTAACAACTTTGATCAACCACATCTGTCAAACTTTGTTTGTGGTTGACGACACTGGCTGTTTTTTGGAGGTAAAATAGCTTTAACTGTTAATTATTTTATCACAATTTTCCATGTTGTTTGTTTACGTTACCTGAACGGGGGCTGGGGCTGCCTGTCGGTGAGACGATGACGGACTTGCCGGAAGCTACGTCAGTCACAATGAAATCAGCTGATCGTTCACTGTAACCATAGCAACGATGGAAATCTGAGCAATCTTCGTAATAACTAACAAACGAAATACACATTAACTGAATAAATATAACGTTTATGATTAAAATAATGCACCAAACGTTGGCCTACCACAATAATGAAAAAAAAAATTACATTCATAAAATAGCGTTTAAAACAACCACGACAGCAACTACAAGCTGAAAAAATCTTCGTCAAAACGAAAAAAGTATCAGGTTGTCATAATCATAATTCAGTGCCCACAGCATAGTGGGAGAGTCCAATCAGTCGGATAAAATATCGCTGGAGTAGGCTACAAATAAAACTTAATTTTCATTCATTCAACATATTTGTAAAGTAAAAGACACATTTCTCGCTAGAAATGTCCTCAAATAGTGCCAAATAATCACATTTTATCCGCCAGAAAGCTTAATGAATAATGTTGAATATATACGTTTTCAATTTTCAAATTCGCAGAATATGTTACAAACACAAGCTTATTTGCATTTATTCAACATACATTTGGAAACTAAAACACACATTTCTCGTTAAAAAAATCATCAAAACCATGCCAAATATATCCTAAAATGTTGTTTTTCCAGCGAAAAAATAACGTTGTACAGCCACATGTAAAACGTTGATAATGAACGCAGCAATTGGCTCACGTTAAATGAATGGGCAACGTAATGTTGGCGTATAACGTATTTTCGCTCGGAAACGTTGATCCTGGACTTTTCTGGAGTTTGCAGAATAGTCCATAGTGAACGTTTCTTTCTGGCGACTGGGTTGCATATACATAGTGTACACATTTTCACCATGAATGAAAAGGAGCAGGATGAAGAAAAAACGTATAATACCTGCCCCTCTCTGTTGTTACAAATTTAAATGGCTTACTTCAACACCAATATTATTCTCTGTTTCAAAATATTAAAGATAATGAAACATAGCAATGACAAAAAAACAAAACAAACAAACAAACAAACAAAATAACGGTTAACACCACTCGTCTATCTATCTTTTTCTTTTTTTCCCTTCTTTTTCTCTTTCTCCTTCTTCTTTTTTGTAAATACTTATCTTTTCTTTTTTAAACATTGAGACATACTTGTACAACTTTTCAATTCCTTGCTTTGTGAATGCCATACTTTTACACCTGCAACAGAAATACACCTTTGTTTTAAGCTCAACCTTGCAAATGTATATTTAAAGTCAAGCTTCAGTCTGTTGTCCCCTTCCTCCAGTTTAAACATGCTTTGTAATTGTTCTGGTAATGATCTGTTCTTTGCTTTAAACATTATTTTTAGGGTCTGTAATTCTATTATATCAACCATTTTCAACAAACCTGCAGAAATAAAAAATCTATTTGAGGGATCTCTATTACCTGCCTTGTGGATTACTCTTACTGCTCTTTTTTGTAGCAGAATCAGAGGAGTGATGTTACTTACATAAGTGTTGCCCCACACCTGCACACAATAATTAAAATATGGCAAAATAAATGTACAATACAGAATTCTTAGTGTGTTAGTGTCCAAGACAAACTTAACCTTATTCAAAATATAGATACTCTTTGCCACCTTGGCTTTTACATATGCTATGTGGTTTTTCCATGACAACTTGTCGTCCAGGATAACACCCAAAAACCTAAATACAGACACTCTTTCAACACTCTCTCCTGCAAATGAAAGTTCAATTTCATCCTTTTTTCGATTTGTAAAAACCATAAATTTAGTTTATTTCAAATTTAACAAAAGCTTGTTTTCATCAAACCATCTCTTAAGTTTAACCATTTCATTAGTAATGTTTTCTGCAATAATCCCCAAATCATCCCCAGAACAAAAAAAATTAGTATCATCAGCAAACAAAACAAACTGTAGAATCTTTGAAACATCACAAATATCATTAATATATAAAATAAAAAGTTTAGGTCCCAAAACGGATCCTTGTGGGACTCCACATACTGTCCTCATACATTCTGATTTGTAACCCTCTAGCTGAACATATTGTTTTCTATTTTGTAAATAACTACTATATATACATTTAGTTGTGGTTGTGTTTTCCATATATGGTCGTGTTGCCAGACCGGGGGCGAGTTAAGCTACAACACTGAGACACAAATGAGTTGATGACAACATGTGTGATGAATAAGACAGAGAACAGACTGAGCTGTAACTTGTAGTGGAGTGTCTTTAAATCTCTCAGCAGCTCTTCTACCACAGCTGGATCTCAGCTCACTGTTTATTCATGGTGTCAGAGTTCACCTGTCCATACAGGTGTAATACCAGGAGTTACCCAGCAGGTGGCACCATTCTACTGTAGAAAGGGACTTCCCCTCCCTCTGTCACCATGAACTTGTTTGATTTCCTGTAAATGCAGAGCAGAGGGAAGAGATTACAGTAAAGGTAAAGGTGTTCAGTCACCATTTTAGAGTGAACGGAGCAGAAGGAGAGAAACTGAAGTCTGAGACGAGTGAGTTTTTATTATCACTGTATTATTATTATTATTATTACTCTGTTGTTGTGTCAGAGTGTGAGAGTCAGTTTGTCTGTGTGGACTGTGGAGGGAAGAAGAGTCAGACGTAGTCCGTACATACGTCAGCACATTGTCTCAGATTCACCTCCACACAACTTCTTCAAACTCAGAACAAACATCAAAGGTCAAAGGTCACGGTGACTGGATAAACATGGATTAATGTCAAAGTACTATGAGTGGTGGAGGTCGACGACTGGATCAGACAAGGAAGTGATTATAGTTTGTCCTCGTGGATTTGGGTGTGTCTTGATTCTGTGTGTGTGTGTGTGTGTGTGTGTGTGTGTGTGTGTGTGTGTGTGTGTGTGTGTGTGTGTGTGTGTGTGTGTGTGTTACTGGTTTCCCTCTCAGACTGACTGAAGTCCTGAAGATGAGTGTTAATGTGGAGGAACAGGAGGACAAATCAAAGTCTCTGGAGAGTGACCGGTCCAAACATGAACCTCCAGACTCACAGTAAGAGACCAGATAAAAACCTGAAGTGTGTGTGACGTCACAGAAGAGGAAATGTGTGTGTGTCCACTGATCAATGTGATGTGAATAAAAACATGTTTTTGTTTGCAGAGTTCAGAACCACAGACTGAGAGCAGAGTCTCCAGGATCCATCTTTCTGTCCATGAGGAGTGACTGGTCCATGGGACAACCTTGGTGGTTCAGACCTGGACCTGGACCTGGACCCACCTGCTGGTCTGTGAGAAGTGACTGGTCCATTGGACATCCTCCAGATTTCAGTCTTGGACCTGGACCTGGACCTGGACCATCAGACCCAAAGTAAGAGACATGTTACCAAGCTGTGAACTGAGTGAACTGTTGCAGTTGAGGTCACTTCCTGTAGAGACAGAACTCCTTATCAGCTGATGAACCTGACAGTGATGTCCAGATGTCTCTGATTAAAGGTCTGTGTTGGACAGAGAGGAAATGGTTTTATAGTGAGCAGCTGTTGGAGGGAATCACTGAACCTCCTTGTAAATGTAACTCTACGTCTCTGTGCTGCTGTGTTTCTAAAGAAAAGCTTCTTCAGTAGGAATCAGTGGAGTCCAGAAAAAGACAGACGGTGTGGAGGAAGAGCAGGACAGAGCAAATATTTAGTCTTGACCAAATATCAGAAACCTGCTGTGATAAACCCTGACAACTAGGACCGTCTCTCCTGAACTTAATTATTCAGTTGTTTGTTCTACACTGTGAACTTTATTGCTGTCATGTCAGTGACAGTGGTAGATATGGATCAGCTGCAGCCATCGATCAACACTCTGAAACTTTCTATTCAGGAAGTGATGAAATCAAATATTCACAGTTCACATAACTCAGTGAAACAAAGAGATGGACTGAAGCACTTGAAGATCTGATCATCACTAAAGTGTCTGAAGTGTAGAGAGCTCAAAAATAAATGTTCATACTGACCAAATGTCATGTATTTGGTAACACTCAAGAAATAAAATAACTTACCATGAAAAATGACTCAGAATATTGATCAGTGATCGATGTGATGTGAATAAAAACATGTTTGTGTTTGCAGAGGTCAGAACCACAGACTGAGAGCAGAATCTCCAGGATCCATTTGTCTGTCTATGAGGAGTGACCGGTCCAAAGATTGGCCTATTTGGTTCAGACCTGGACCTGGACCTGGACCTTCAGAGTCACAGTAAGAGACGGTTTCTACTGTAAACTGAGCTGAAGATGATTCAGTCATTAGACTCATGTGTTACTTAAAGAGCTGATAGGACTCAATCCAGAACCAACATCAAACACATGATCAATGTCTGAAAGAGTCACTAAGAAGTTCAGAGGAAAACACCAGCAACAGCTTCTCAATCATTTCACACATTTGGAGTAAAAACCAGACGAGACGACGCAGAACTGAAGAGACTCAAACTAACAGGGAGTTTGTTTTAGAGTCCAGATTTAAGGTCAACAGATAAACAGAGACAAAAACCAGACCAGTTCAAGACCAGGTCTTCATTCAGCTAGTCTCTCTACACTCGTCTTCCTCTACTTTCTCTCTCTCTGCTCCTCTGCTTACTGAAGCCCCGCCCCCTTGAGGTGGTTAACCAATCAGAGCTCAGATGTGGAGCTGATCAACATGTTGTTGATCCAGAAATGTCTTGACAGGAGGAAGAGGAGTGGTGTCTCTGTGGACCAGCAGCTGTCCTGCTGTGGTCTCTGTCAGGACGTCCTGAAGGATCCAGTCTCCACCAGCTGTGGACACTGGTTCTGCAGACAGTGCTTCACCTCAGACTGGGACCAGTCTGGTTCTTCAGGACCCCCCTCCTGTCCCCAGTGTGGAAAAAGACCCAGAACCAGAGGTGGACTGCAGACAGCCAATCAGAGCAGCTCTGTACAAAGTGAGACTGAACATCTGTATGTGGTCATTTGTGAAACCAGGACCTGTTGTTTTCTCCAGAGTCATTGTTCCATCACACAGCACTGACATTTAAGATGATGATTCAAACCTTCTCTTTGTTGTCTGTAGTTTTTCTGTAGCTGATGAAAATAATCTGATCAGATTGTCAGACTCTCTGTCTTCAGTCTGACTCTGTCTCTTCTCTCTCAGCAGATCGTGGTCTGCAGGAGGTTTTAGATCAACATAAGATCAGTCTGAGGAGCAGATGTGAACGAGTGACTGAAGGAACTGAGGCAACAGGAAGTGGAACAGGAAGTGGAACCCTCCTCAACAGGATCTACACTGAGCTCTACATCACAGAGGGACAGAGTGAAGAGGTTAATACCCAACATGAGGTGGGACAGCTGGAGACAACGTCCAAGAAGAAGACCCTCCATGACACTCCAATCAAGTGCAAAGACATCTTTAAAGACTTACCTGTCCAACTGAGAGAGGACGTCTCTACGGTTTCACCTGTCCAACAGAGAGAGGACGTCTCTACGGTCCCACCTGTCCAACAGAGAGAGGACATCTCTACGGTCTCACCTGTCCAACAGAGAGACGTCTCTACGGTCTCACCTGTCCAACAGATAGACAAAGTCTCTTCCAACTTTTTTGACAAGATGAGACGTAAGTTCTCTAAATATTTGCATCTCAAACCGAGAGACAAAGTCTCTATGGTCTCACCTGTCCAACAGAGAGAGTTTGTCTCTACTGTCTCACCTGTCCAACAGAGAGAGGACGTCTCTACGGTCTCACCTGTCCAACAGATAGAGGACGTCTCTATGGTCTCACCTGTCCAACAGAGACCCATCAGAGTGGTTCTGACCAACGGCGTCGCTGGCATTGGAAAAACCTTCTCGGTGCAGAAGTTCACTCTGGACTGGGCCGAGGGCTTGGAGAACCAAGATGTCAGTCTGCTGGTTCTGCTTTCGTTCAGGGAGCTGAACCTGATCAGAGATCAGCGGTTGAGTCTTCTCAGGCTGCTCCATGTTTTCCATCCAACATTACAGAAGGTCACAGCAGAGCAGCTGGCTGTCTGTAAACTTCTCTTCATCTTTGACGGCCTGGATGAAAGCCGACTGTCACTGGACTTCAACAACAGGGAGGTTGTGTCTGATGTCACACAGACGTCATCAGTCAACGTGCTGCTGACAAACCTCATCCAAGGGAATCTGCTTCCCTCGGCTCTGGTCTGGATCACCTCCAGACCTGCAGCAGCCAATCAGATCCCTCCTGCATGTGTTGACAGGGTAACAGAGGTCCGAGGCTTCACTGACGCCCAGATGGAGGAGTACTTCAGGAGGAAGTCCAGTGATGAAGATCTGTCCAGAAGAATCATCTCACACATCAAGACGTCCAGGACCCTCCACATCATGTGTCAAGTCCCAGTCTTCTGCTGGATCAGTGCTACAGTTCTGGAGCACATGTTGACCACAGACCAGAGAGGAGAGCTGCCCAAGACCACGACTGACCTGTTCTCACACTTCCTGCTGGTCCAGACAGAGAGGAAGAAGAACAAGTACGGTGAAGGACATGAGACGAGTCCACAGGAGCTGACGGAGGCCGACAGGGAAGTTCTTCTGAAGCTGGGGAGGCTGGCGTTTGAACAGCTGGAGGAAGGAAACATCATGTTCTACCAAGAAGACCTGGAGCATTGTGGTCTGGATGTCACAGAGGCCTTGGTGAACTCAGGACTCTGTACTGAGATCTTCAAAAGAGAGAGTGTGATCTTCCAGAAAACAGTCTACTGCTTTGTTCATCTGAGTGTTCAGGAGTTTCTGGCTGCAGTCTACATGTTCCACTGTTTCACCAACAGGAACACACAGGTCCTCAAGAAGTTCCTGGGAGAAAAACATGTTGATTCAACCCTGCATGACTTCCTGAAGAGATTCTTGGAGAAATCCTTCAGCAGTAAAAATGGTCACCTGGACCTGTTTGTTCGCTTCCTTCATGGCCTCTCTCTGGAGTCCAACCAGAGGCTGTTAGGAGGTCTGCTGGGTCAGACAGACAACAGTCCAGGAACCATCCCGACAATCATCCACAACCTGAAAGAGATGGAGACAGATGAAGTCTCTCCTGACAGAAGCATCAACATCTTCCATTGTCTGACGGAGATGAAGGACCAGTCAGTTCATCAGCAGATCCAACATTTCCTCAAGTCAGAGAACAGATCAGAGGAGAAACTCTCTCAGATCCAGTGTTCAGCTCTGGCCTACATGCTGCAGATATCAGAGCAGCTTCTGGATGAGTTGGACCTGAAGAAGTACAACACATCAGTTCAGGGACGACGGAGACTGATCCCAGCTGTGAGGAACTGCAGGAAGGCTCGGTGAGTCCAGACATGATCAATATAATTATTGATCAGTAGTTTAGATCAATAGTTCAGATAAACACAGTTTAATTTATTCTCATTATTCTTAGTTTAACTTCATTACAGGTCAGTTGTGTTTTTTCTGGAGGTGTAGTAAAAGCTGTGAGCTCCAACATGTTGATCTTCAGCTTGTTGTGATCGTTGCTGTTTAATCAGGAACAAGTTATTTTGTTCTTTTATGTTGACTTTTTGGTTTCATTCAAATCTTATACCTCAGTTTATCCAGGTTAGTACAACTGCTAGTGTTGTAGTCAAAACCACCTAACCCGAGACCAAGTCAAGACCAAAACCAAGACAAGACTTTGAGGCTCCAAGTCCAAGTCCAAGTCCGAGAGTGAGACAAAACCAATGTGAGACCATTTCCAAGACCATCACTGTATTCAGTCCCAGTCCTCATAATAATCATGTGTCTTGATATTTACATTATTCCTCCTCAGCTATAAAGAAAAGATGATTTGCTCTAAAATCTAAACCATAATTAATGTAAACAAAGTTTGGATCGAACAGAAGAACACAGCACAGAACCTGCTGAAGTCTTCTCCCACTGTTCACACTGGTGACACCAAGTTTTTCAGATGGTTACACAAATATATACTTTTGTCGAACAATTTGCATTATCTTAAAGTTATTAAATTACATTACATAAACCAAAGTGAGCAAGTGACAATGAGACATTTGTGTTTAAAACAGTTGTCACTGCAGCTGTTGTCTTGACTGGTCTGGAGAAAAAACCCTGAGTCCAGCTCGACAGGGACCGAAACAAGACCTAGGAAATGTGGTCTTGAGATTGTTGTTAGTGTGTATTACAACACTAACAACTGCACATGAACCATAGTTTAAAGTGTCTCCGGAGGCAGCTGTGTGCAGTCTGATGAGTGTCCTCAGGTGATGTCATCGTCAGACTCCGCCCACAATGACTCAGGTGACAAGTTGGAAAAACATGAGGCATTCAAAAAAAGTGAAGCCTTCGTCTGTATCCAGAGACTGAAGTCATGATGAACATGGAGGATGTTCAGAGACTAAACTATAACGTGATGTAAAGAGAGCGAATCTTCAGTGCATCATTGGCCAGTGACGCTTCAGGAGAATCCTCATGAGATTTTTATTGTTTTGGTGTTTCCACCATGTGGAGCCGGCGTTTTGGGCCCTGAAACAGTATTCTTTAAAAACGGGTCCCAGAGGGAATAAATCTTACTGAATTTCCTGTCAAACTCAGTCAAAGATGAGCTGAAGCTCTGTTCATCACATCATCACACCCTGTTATCAGATGCATCAACTGTGTTTTTACTGCAGCTTTCATCTGATTTGAGTCTGACACATTTGATATTTTCTCTCTTCACAGACTTGTTCGTTGTCGACTCTCAGAGAGTCACTGTCAAGTCGTGGCCTCAGCTCTGAAGTCCAACCCCTCCCACCTGACAGAACTGAACCTGAGTAACAACAAACTGAGTGATTCATCAGTGAAGGTTCTGTGTGCTGGACTGGAGAGTCCAAACTGTAGACTGGAGACTCTGAGGTGAGTTCACTGACTGGACCTGTTGGACATTTGTCTGTGTTCAAATGTGTGAAGTTCAGTTTGAAGCAGCGACTGATTGTGACTCCATTTTACTGCAGCTGGTAGAAGGGTCAGAGGTCACTCAGAGGTCAGTGTGGTGGTGATGATGATGATGATTTTTTTTTTTATTCATATTTTATTGGGGGTTATACAATATACGAACAGGCGAAGGACAGTACAGTGCAAAACATTACACTACTAGGACAATTTACATAAACAAGACAAACTGGGGATCGTCACCACTTCACAAATTACAGGCCTGTTTCTCTTCTTCCTCAATTCTCAAAAATACTAGAAAAACTTTTTAATAATAGATTGGACAGTTTTATAGAACTTACTCAGTAACGGTCATGTGGTTTCAGATCAAACCATTCAACATCACTTGCTTTAACAGAACTCATAGAAACTATAACAGATTCCATAGATAAAAAGCAATATGCAGCAGGAGTATTCATTGATCTAAAAAAAGCATTTGATACAATTAACCACAATAGATTGATTTATAAATTGGAGCAATATGGGATCAGGGGGGTTGCCTTGAATTGGGTGGGAAGTTATTTGAGAAACAGGCAGCAATATGTGAAGATGGGAGACTGCTCGTCAGAATGTCTGGATATTGCATGTGGTGTCCCCCAGGGGTCAGTGTTTGGACTCAAACTCTTTGTCCTATATATTAATGACATCTGTAATGTGTCTAGTATAGTTAAATGTATTTTATTTGCAGATTACACAAACATTTTTTGTTCTGGTGAAAATTTGCATTGCGTGGTGTCTCTCGGTGCTCCGTCAGTACGTCTCTTAAAAACTTCTTTAAAAACTAAAATCCGATCGCTTTCAAGTGTTTCAACGCACGGTCCTCAGTAAATGAATACTTCATCTTCAAGTGGAAGCATTTATTTCTACCATCGGACGAACAGATCGCAGGATTTTTAACTGAAAACTGTGAGCAGAGCCACGCCATTTTCACCACCCCGGCCTGCAGCAGCCAGTCCACTGCTGCCAGATCTACCAGTGGACATACACGCCAATAACTGAAACTCTGAGCACTTCAGTCGTTTGGTCAGCCTGCATGACTGGATGAAAAATTTTTCTACAGCCTGTGGTTTTGCTTTTGTCAGCCACTTCGACTCCTTCTGGACTAGACATGATCTATTTAAACCTGATGGCCTGCATCTAAATAAAACCGGTACAGGAGTCCTGTGTCAAAACTTTATCAACTTTATTGCTTTTAGCCTCAAATGACATCCCCCTCAGCAAGACCCTGCCAAGCTTCCCCGCTCTGTTTATCATATTTCAAAGGAGGTTAAATCGAAAGCAACTGGACTTAGTTATTTGTCTAGGAAGACGTTTCACCTCTCATCCAAGAGGCTTCATCAGTTCATGTACGCAACTGACCAGGCTGGGACTGGTCCAACTATCTGGTGTGGAGACTCACTATTTAACCTCTTGTGTGGGCGTTCACAAGGGTGATGATGTCACTGGTTCCCTTTTGTGCTCCAAGTGCCAACGACAGTCGTTTAAAGGACTGTCTTTGATGGAAAGTTGGTTTCGACTTCGTTAGTGCCCTATTGTGTTATACAACTTTCCATCAAAATTTTAATAAGAAAGCTATGAAAATACATTACTTTATTCTCTATTCACTTAATAGCCTACCCCCTGGCTGCTGTTCAATGGTTTGTTTATTAGTATATTAATGATAACTGCCCTTGTATTGATTCTACTTCTTTAAAAAAAAACAAAGTGAGGAGCGGAGAAGCGGAAGAGCCGTTGCAAGCGCCACTTTTAAATGTTTAACGTTCGGCCGTTGTTTACGTTAGGCCATTGTTTACGTTCGGATCAGGAAATGCTCTGAAGGCTAGACCGTCCCATTTACCGACGGTTGATGAGGCCGTCGGAGGAGCCTCCGAAGCCGTTGTGTCCGGAGACCGAGTAGGCTGGGTCCTCCGAAGGCTGCAGCCCCTGAATTGGGACACAGCTACAGTCTCCACACTTCTGAGCGCATCTCGCACAACTGAGGTGGTTTGGAAATCAATAATTTCCATTTCCAGCGCAGCCTGATCTAAAGAGGAGATCATTTCTTTCGCCAGGGAGGAGATGTTGTCGGCTGGTTTTACTGCAGGGTCACGTATAAAGTCAATGATGTCTTTTGGGATGGAGTAGTCATCAAACCGAGAAGTGAGGTTGGCTCATAGCCTTTTGATGAAGTCAACCATCAGCTCCATCACTTCTCCTGCTGTCTTCTTCAGTGTGCTAAAATGTAGGAGCCTGCCGGTCAGAGGTTGCGCTAGACTTTTTCGTTGCCGGTCATTTTGACTGACGGGGTCATAAAAATTCCGTCACTTTTTTTTTTTTTTATGATAATAATGACATATTCAATAGCATTCCATTTTAATTCATTTTTAATTCGTATCAAGTCCAAACAAATTGAACAGAGAGTCGGCGTCAGAGCACACCTAACAGGGGGGGCATTTAGTCAATGGCAGAAAGTGACCCCGGCCACTTTCTGCCACTCAACATCTGAATAGCCTACAACGTAAATACGTGTTGATGACATCAGTTTTCTGTCAACAATCAACATGTTAATCCATGTGTTATACCAAAACATCCAAATGAGCACGTTTTCATATAGGCACCGCATAGTGCACTGGCGTTGTCTGAAAATTACAGTTTCTCTCTCTCTCTCTCTCTCTCTCTCTCTCTCTCTCTCACTGTGCCTCTCATCTCTCTCTTACACATGCACGCAGCCATTGCGCATCACTGAAACAACTGGAGCTAATACCACACAGCCAGATGCAGCACAAATTCAGACAGGACAAAACCCAACTCAGCTTTAAGTGTTATAAACAATGCCACGGTGGGCAAAATACATTAAAAGAAGGCTTAGCTTTACCTTTAGAAGAGTTGTGTGCGGCGAGTGTGTGAAACGATGTCATACCCCCCACCGCTCTACCTGTACCGAGCATAGATCCATGGTACGAGACACACCGCTATGTAGCCTAGCTACAGTCTATGGACGTAACTTTCACCACAGCCTTTACACCATGCAATTCTCCACTCGTCATTCCTGTCTTCATTTCGCATAGACCGCGTCCTGCTCAAAGTCACCAGCATGGGGCCCATACATGTCTCCTGCGTTCACTACGCCCCTCCTCACTTCCCCCTCCCTCGACTGTTAAGATGGCACTGATCAATATCAGATCTCTTAATAATAAGACTTTTATTTTGAAAAACTTTTTTTCTGCTCACACTTTGGATTTTTTGCTGTTAACCGAAACCTGGCAAAAGCCAGGTGATGTCAGTGCCTTCTCTGAGCTCCTCCCTCCCAGCTGCTCTTTTTTCAGCTGTCCACGAGCCACTGGTCGAGGTGGTGGTGTAGCCTCTGTGTTCAAAAATAAATTCAAATGCAGGCTCATCACAACAAATACTTACTCTAGTTTTGAGCTCCAGGTTTTTGTGCTAGATAATAACTGCTCCATCCTGTGTGCCATTATCTACCGTCCCCCTAAGGCAAACCAGAATTTTATTTCTGAATTTTCTGAGTTTTTAGCAGAGTTTTTACCAAAATTTGACAAAATTCTAATCTGCGGAGATTTTAATATACATGTCTGTTGCTCAGCTAATCAATTGGGAAATGACTTCAGAAATCTGTTAGATTCTTTTGATCTCACACAATTAGTGGCCGGACCAACACATAATCTTGGCCATACATTGGATTTAATAATCACCTATGGTCTCTCGGTGTCAGTCAAAGAGATCAGTGTCACTCCCCTCTCTGACCATCTTCCCATACTCTTTGACCTAAGAGTACCATCTCCTGCAACTAAGCCCGTCTTACCTCCTTGCCGTCGCCGCATTATCACCTCTTCCACTGCCAGTGATTTTGCATCAGCATTTCAAAATAGTGATCCCACTACCTTAGACAACCTGTGTTATCCTGCCTCACCTGACTGTTTCATCTCCTCCTTCCACTCTACTTGCACTTCAATTCTTGACTCTGTAGCTCCTCTAAGGATAAAATCCTCAAAGTCCAGGGCTGATCCTTGGCTGAATGATTACACTCGCGCTCTTAGGCAAGACTGTAGATTGGCAGAACGGAAATGGAAGAAGCACAAATCTCCCATTTTGCTGGGTATCTGGAGGGACAAGTTAGCTACTTATCAGAGAGCTATGAGAGATGCAAAATCTCTTTATCTGTCCAGACTCATCTCTACGAGCAGCAATCGTCCAAGGGTATTATTTAGTACAATAAACTCTGTCATTAATCCATCCACTAGTAGCCCTTTAGATGCTTCAACAGCAACTTGTGAAGAGTTTTTAAAATTCTTTGTTGACAAAATCGTTTCTGTTAGGGGAAAGATTACTGCTAACACCAACGTCGCAGAAAATAGGCTGAATTCTGCCTCTGTGCACCCAACTGCTGTTCTTAATAATTTTGAGCCTGTTTCCCTCTCCCTCCTTTCTGAGATCGTGCAAAAGCTAAAGGCAACCACCTGTCCCTCAGACATTGTTCCCGCTAAGGTGCTGAAAGAGGTTTTTAATACTGTCGGACCTTACCTCCTTGTTTTTATCAACATGTGCCTTAGCTCAGGTACTGTCCCAGATCTTTTTAAACATGCCGTGGTCAGACCACTTCTCAAGAAACCTCACCTGGATCCCTCAGTTTTATCTAATTTTAGGCCCGTTTCTCATCTGTCTTTTTTATCTAAGGTCTTAGAGAAGGTTGTTTTTATTCAGTTACAATCTTTTCTGGTAAAAAATGCCATCTTCGAAAAATTTCAATCTGGTTTTAGATCCCGCCATAGCACTGAGTCGGCTCTACTTAAAATCCACAACGATATCCTCCTTTCAGCTGACAATAAAACCCCCATGATACTAGTCCTCCTAGACCTCACAGCAGCATTCGATACAGTAGACCACTCTATTCTCATCTCCCGTCTGTCCAATCACGTGGGCATTCAGGGTCCAGTTCTTAAATGGTTTTCCTCTTACCTCAAAAACAGGTCTTTCTCCGTTATGATTGGAGACCTCTCATCCTCCTGTGCCCCCCTCTCATGTGGGGTCCCACAGGGTTCCATTCTCGGCCCCCTTCTTTTCACCCTCTATCTACTGCCTCTTGGAAAGATCATATCAACGCATAATCTTCATTTTCATTGTTATGCTGATGACATTCAGGTTTACCTCCCAATCATCCCAAATGCTCCAGCTGCTCTAAAATCCCTCCTCAATTGCCTAGAAGATATTAACCTGTGGTTGACAAAAAATTTTCTGCACTTGAACCAGTCAAAAATGGAATGTATTGTTTTTGGTTCCTCTGATGTTTGCGAAAATGTGATTAGTAACTGTGTTTCCTCTTCTGTTGCCTCTCTTTTTAAACCTGCTGTAAGAAACCTGGGAGTTATTTTAGACCCTGACCTATGTTTTGATCAGCAGATTGACTCAGTAGTGAAGCTAAGTTTCTTTCAACTGCGCCTTTTAAGTAAAGTTAAACCATTCCTCAGCAGGAACGATCTTGAAACGGCTATACATGCTTTTATCAGTTCTAGGTTAGATTATTGCAATTCCCTGTACTTTGGCATTAAGCAATCATCTCTCTCCCGCCTTCAACTGGTACAAAATGCTGCAGCACGCCTCCTAACCAACACCTCCCGTTACAGTCACATCACTCCCGTTCTCTGTTCACTACATTGGCTCCCGGTTAAATTTAGAATCACTTTTAAACTGTTATTATTTGTTTTTAAAGCTATTCACGGTCTTGCTCCAGAGTATCTGTCCGATTGTTTAAAACTTAGACGACACTGTAGAGCCCTCCGGTCCTCAGAACAGCCCCTGTTAGAGGTCCCCTTCTCTAACTGCAAACAGTGGGGGGATCGGGCCTTTTCAATAGCGGCACCAAAACTGTGGAACTCCCTACCCCCTGAATTATATTTTATTGATGACTTGGCACTTTTTAAAGCACGTCTTAAAACTCATTTGTTTAAACTGGCTTTTAATATTGATTAACTTTTACCTTTTGATATGTATTTTATTGTTGTGTTTTCTTGTTTTGTTTTTTCCATGCCATTTGTCACCTGAAATGTTATTTCTTTTCTGTAAAGCACTTTGATCATCTGTCCGATGTTGTAAGGTGCTATATAAATAAACTTTATTATTATTATTATTATTAACTTAACAACAGCGGCTGACTACTGTCGGTCCCTCGGACACTGCATATGAATCTCGCCCGTTAAATCATTATCGATCATCATATTTGCACTGACAAGACTCCCAGTGAACATTTAATCTACTTATAATGTTTGGAGTTTGAATACTGCGGGGAAGCTTTCTGTCTTCTTCTCTGTTGTTGGTGTTTATGAGTGGCAGCGCTACAGGGCCACACGGGGGGCGACCGCCATTCCGAAGGACCGCCATTCCGACGGTCTGCCAGTCCGAAAATTCCCGAAGGTCCGTCATTTCGAACTTCCCGAGGGGCCGCCGTTCCGAATGTGTTTTATTTTGAAAATTGACCGGATTCTCTCGTGGTTTGACTTCCTGCCCGGCTTTACACGACGCACCGCGGGGACAGCGCCCGATCGGAGTTTCACCCAGGTGCGAGTCTGATGCATTACATCCATGGTCTGATGCAGCCGCGGCACTCCTGCTGAAAATAAATGTCCTTGCTCTGTGCTTTGGTTAGGTTTAGGCAATGTAGAAAGGAGTTGGTTAAGTTTAGTAAAAAGGTTAGGTAGAGGCCAATAAAATCGCAGTTAATATGTATCTCCCCCGGGAATCGAACCCTGATCCACCGCGTCAAAAGCAGATGCTCTGACCACTACGCTACCACCGCAATTAGGCTTGTTTACTCCGTGCCGTAAACCATCCAAGATTTTTTCAGGTTCGGAATGGCACCCTTTCTTTCAGGTTCGTAATGGCACCCTTTTCCCATAAATAATTAAGGGTCGGCATTCCGACAAATTAAAGTAAACGTTCGGAGTGGCGGCCCTTCGGAATGGCACCCTGGAACCGCGCCACACACACTCCACACAGGCCTGGAGTATGTACTACAGCGTTTTCGACTGAAAGCGCACCAGCCAACTGTGAGTTATTTTAAATCTAATTCTCACCGTAGTGACTTTGTGACATTGTTTAAGTTATATAACGGTATCCACCGCTCCATGTATTGATTATCCGCTGGCTTCATTGTAAACAAATGCACATGGCCAGACACCATGGGTGTGAATTGCAATCTGTCAAAATGACGGATGGCCTCAAAATCTTTCCGTCACCGTTTTAAAAAAACGGTCAATGACGGAAAATATTCGGTTAACGCGACCCCTTCTGCCGGTAGATATGTCTGCCTCAAGCATCTCAAGCTTCCTCGTGAATGACTCCAGTTTTTCAACCATGTCCACGATGGTTTTGTCTCTCCCCTGTAGCTGAAGGTTAAGCAGGTTTAGGTGGCCAAATATGTCAGACAAAAACGCTACATTGGACATGAACTTTTCATCTTCCAGCAGGATAAGGTGGTCAGCTGCTGCCTTGCTTTTTGCTCATTCCAAGGAATGCTTTGATCTCATTCAGTAGATATCACATCATTATGAAGCAGCAAGTCATCGTGTGCGGCATCTGCTGACTCAGCCACAAGTTGTCGGAAAAGCCTATGCTGGGTGCTTGATGTACCTCTGACAAAATTAATGACTTATATCACTTTGTCCATAACATTCTTAAAGGGATAGTTCACCCTAGAATGATATTTCGCTCATTATCTACTTACCCTCATGTTGACTAAGGGCTGGAAGAATTTTCAGAGTCCACCGTCCCTTCTCTGAGTTACAGGGGGTCTTGACGTAGCAGTGCATTTCAATGCAACGGTTGCAAAGCGACACCGGAGCTCTTCGTAAAAAAACACACACAAAAAAACATCCAAATACCTCCATGATGCTCGTATGTAATGTCCGTCTTGTGCTGAAGCCCCAAATTGCGTAATTGTCCCGAAAAAAATTAAAGAAGTCTATATTTTAAGCTTGTTTGTAGCGGAAGCTTCTCGAAGCTCCTCTTCCTGGTCCGTCCAAATCTCGCGTGATCGAGATTTGGACGCGAGATTTGGACGGTCTCGATCACGCGAGATTTGGACAGACCTTTATCTGCCGCGCCGGAGGCAAATGCTCTAACCTCTGTACTACTACTATATGTGTACCCAGTGCCTTAAACCTTTTAATGGCAGACTTTTTTCAGGTTCGGAATGGCACCCCTTTTCCATAAATAATTAAGGGCCGGCATTCCGACACATGAAAGTAAACGTTCAGAATGGCGGCCCTTCGGAATGGCACCCTGAAACCTAGCAGGAGCCCCGTCTGTCACGATTAGGTTAACCCTCTCAAATGATAATGATTGGAACTGAAACAACTCTTTCCAGTTTTGCAAATATAGCATCTCCAGTGGTGTGCCCTTCTAATGGAATTATAGACAGCAGCTCTTCCTTGAAATCCTTCCCATCAAAGTATCTCACATAGACGCACAACTGGGCTACAGTAGGAACTACTTCGTTGTGGCCGAGTTCACGCGTGAATCACGCGGCTTTTTAGTGGAGGATCAATTGTGTTTTCATGAGAAGCGGCAATGTGCAGAAACAACCACCAGGTGGCATCTGTGAGCAGGAGGACGATAACATGCAGCAGCAGGGAGCAGTGACCATGAAATGCCATAAACGGGAATGGACAGAATTGCCTGGTTTATGTTTCTGTTTGTTGTTGCTTAAATACAAGAATGTAGCTAATAATACCTCGCCTACTCCACACCTCATTCAAACTGCTTCCTTCAGCCTGTCGCTACAGGGCCCTCTAGCAAGGACAAACTTAGTGAAAAAAATCATTCTGCAGCCACGGCTAAGCGGAGGCAGAAACTATTACGCACAGCCTTGGTTCATGTATAGCTCCCCTGGTAGAACAGCTCCCTCAGTAAGCAGATTCACCCGCTAGTTTGGGTTCGAATTTCAGTAGGTTGTAGGAATGTGAACGTGTACTTAACTCTTTGACTGCCAGCCATTCTCACAGCAGCTTCCTCCAGCTTGCCAGGCATTTTCCAGCTTTTTGACTGATTTTCGTAGACCCACCGTATATTATGTACTGTTACTACATACACATTCAACCCATCAAAGGAAAGATGAGGGTCTCTAGTTTCCAGCAAAAAAAACTGTTTGTTTCTATCTTGTTCTAAGCAGAATCATCCGTTAGTACGGGATCGAATGTGCTCGAAGTGCTCACCATTAACAAATAAGTACATTACAATATCACGGAAAAGTCAATTTCCAGTAGTTCAACCCCAACCAAGTATTGAGTGCATATAGATGGACATAGTTTTCAGAAGGCCAACATTAAAAATGCTTACAAAAAAAAATTCCTTTGCAATATTTATTATTATACAGGTAAAAACAAACAAAATCTAGCGAGTATAGGGCGTATACTGGCGTATCATGCAGACTAAACCACTGGATCTACCCCCCACCCCCGCCCCTGCGCGCTGTGCATATGTATGTAGATACTTCACTTAAGTGGGCTACAGTAGCCTTCTCATTGTCAGGCAAAAGCACTGTCCCCTACAGTACTTTACAGCTGTTCAACTTCAATTCTTTAAATAACCCACATTAGGTTCTCAAATCAGCTGCCGGCGTTCTCCCGGCGGAGAATTAATGCTCATTTGCTCATTTATCATTTCAATTCATATTTTTATACATACATTTTGGGGGGGCTGGGTGAAAAATAGTCCCGCACACTGTCTTAAAGCAGAAGTAAGTGGTCCGGTCGTTTTCGCTAATGCTGCGTTCCAGGCCGGCTTTTGAAATCGGAAATTACAGCTTCAAGTCACAACTTACGACTTTGTAGCGTTCCAGGCAACCCACTCGTGTTTTTCCGACCTGTTTTACCGGTGAAAGTCACTATAACGGCCACTCGTAACTTCCGACCGGTGAACTCGTACCAGATCGAACTGGTACGACTTCACGGTCGGAAAAATACGAGTTTCCTTGAACGCACCATAACAGTCCTCGTCCCTACGTCACCACATTCACGGCGTTCCTTGGCTGCACACACAGCCCTGCATGCCGTTCTCTCTCCTCATTGGATAAAAACTGTAGGATACGATAAATGTTTTCTCTTCGGCTCAGAGCAGAGCAGAGGGACTGAGAGACCCATGTTTCAGTCCAAACACTCTATGTAAGTGATTGCTGTCGGAAGATATAACTATTTAAGACTTA
This sequence comes from Trachurus trachurus, assembly GCF_905171665.1. Taxonomy (NCBI): domain Eukaryota; kingdom Metazoa; phylum Chordata; class Actinopteri; order Carangiformes; family Carangidae; genus Trachurus; species Trachurus trachurus. Next base: position 33,379,384 of record NC_139897.1, on the reverse strand, counting down.
TATTAACACAAATATATCACTTACTTCTGCTTTAATTTAGAGAAAACTATGATTTAATAAAAAATGATGCTGTGACGTGCTTCACTCCTTCAGACAAAATGTGTGTAAGTGCGTTTCTTTTTCCTTTTTTTCTTGTCTTTTTTTGCAAGCGAGTGTGATACTTACTGAGGGAGCTGCTCTACCGGGGGAGCTATCAGTCATAATGTTCTCATGTGTCTTATTGATCACCGACCCGCTGGCCCAGCTGACACACATCAGCGTCTGGATATGCTGCTGTCGTGTCTTCAACCTAAAAACTGATCTTTATACATTTTTTCGTTGAGTAAAAATCCTCTCTGAATTATGGAACTGATAAGAATCATTTCTTAAATGCTTGTATGGACATTGAAACTTCTCTAGGCTGTGTGTAATTGTTTCTGCCTCCGCTTAGCCGTGGCTGCAGCGAGCGAGGAAAATCACAACCTCAGATGTCTTTAGGGTATCAGATATTATTACATACTATTATATATACTATTCTTATATTTAAGCAACATCCAGTCAGGCCGTGATATAGGCTCACGGGGGCGGACTGGGACAATAATTGACCCTTCGCCAACTCCTCCCACAAACGGCTATTGTCCAATCCTACGTTAGCAACCGTAACTATAGGCCTGGCAAGCTTTCGGCAGTTGAGTCATTACGTTTGCTTTTGTGGACACATTTTGGGACGAAAAACATTTGTTTGTAGAGAAGGATGTTGCTGCTGCTGCTGCTGCCGCTGCTACTACGGCGGCGGCGGCAGCAGCAATATAGAGATGTTCAGATACGAGCTGACTTTTTTTTCGACTTGAGCAAGTGTAAATATGGGGATAACCATATGTTCACATCCGAAATGACAGCTGTACTTTTACGGCTTTTACCTGGGCTTTTAGGCGAGGGATCCTCCAGGCTGCTTTCACTGACTGATACAGCGGTGGGAGAAAAAAAGACAGCAGCGAAAGCTGTATGTGGTTCACAATCGCCCAAAAACTTGCAGTTTGACAACCAGTGAGATGACCTAAGTCTTCGTTGGTTGATAGACGGTAAAATGACCAGCCCTTACTGCTGCTCTGTACATTGTCCAGTCGTGTCGTTGAACAGATGTTTTATCCTCCTGCGCGAGTCACGTCACTGAAAACTCTGAATGATCTTTGTGACTTCTTCTCTCTATTATCTCAGAACAGTTTATCCAGAAATGTGCTGATATTTCCTTTGAAATCGATACCAAATATTGCCAGGAGCATGGCTGGGAGTGAAAGCTTGCCCGGCGTAGCAACAGTAACCATCAGGGCGGCAACTCTACCAGTAAACAAATGTTCCTTAAAAAACAACTAATGTCCACATTTTAGCTCTACTGTAAAACAAAGAAAGCACAAGTGATTATCCAAGGTCACCCAGATAATTGAGGTGTCCCACCGCTGTGAAACAATCAGCCTGAATCAATCTGATACGGTTTAGCAGTCCCCCTCTCCATTCACTCTACCTGTAGCCTAAAACAGTGCCACTCTCCATTGCAGCTACATTGTGGTCAAATGTGGAATTGTCCCAAAATCGTTTGACCTGCAATTTAGTACTATGCTTCCACCTAGTGGCTACATTTGTCACTTACATTTCACGCGTTGCGTGAATTTTCCTCCCCCTGAGTGAAATGGCCACTTTGAAGTAGTACCTACTGTACATCTGTGTTGTCAGTGCTCTCATCAATGGCTAAGGAAAAGTAGTTTGCGTGATTGACACTGGCGATAATTGCACCCTGCACCGCATCAGACAGCGCTTCTATGCGGCGGGCAGCAGACCTTGCAGAGAGTGACATCTGTTTCACTGACTCGATCACACCATCCATTGACTTGCTGGTATCAAGTTCCTCCAAAACTGTCACCATCATCTCCTTGAACACCTCTGCGTCAGTGAATAGCTTGTTGTGCTTTGCGAGCACCCAGGACGGTTTTAGAGATGTACTCATTACCTTCTGTTGGGATGTGAGGCCTCGCACCAGGATCCTGGGGCTGTGTGCATAAGCACCTTTCAGGGCTTCGATTTTGCGCTTTCGTGCCTCTGTCTTCTGAGGGAATGCCTGTTCATTAAAATGTTTCAAATTTCTTTTAATTACAATCCTTGAACTTGAATTTTTTCACTTTAGTATTTCTAACATATGCTATAGGGCAGGGGTCATCAACTATATTTGTTGAAGGGCCAGAATCTTTCTCAACAGACACCTCGGGGGCCGGACATTCAAATAGGCCGGGATGAAATTAAATCCACCTTTTTGCCTAATAATTTATTTCTATTTTACCTGTAAGCTCATAATTTTCATTTATACATATCTTTGGTGTTTGGTATGATATAAAATGAAAAATCTTGACAGCTGGACTTTCAGATAGGGCTGGAGCTTTGCACTGCTGACTTGACCTGTGGTTTTCAGCCTAAATATGAAAGGAGGCTGACAATTGGTTCTGATGATACAAGTCAGTAGTCCCGAGTCGTCAGTAGTGTTTCTCTAATACACATTCTACATCTCGGAGGCGACATTTTTCCACACATGGACAGAGCTCAGTGGGAAACAGTAGGAGAGACACAGGCCGAGGGGGAACCGGGACAATTGCCCCTCGGGGATAAATTAAGTTTTTTGAATTGAATTGAATTGAACACCGGAGGGAGAAGCAGGTCTGTGCAGCTGTGTGCCACGGACGTGCACAAAAAAAACAACCGAGTGGCATCAAACACGCGCCGCCACCGCATCGTTTTTGGGTTGTGAGCGCGCATGACACTGAATGGGTTTGAGTGCGCAAAAGACGCTACATCTGAACGGCCCGCCCATGCACACCCAGTTTAACTAAGGCGGCGGACAAACTCGCCCAGCTCGCCTCTACAGACAGGCAGGGAAAACCCTGCAGTCCAGTCGGCTCCCTAAACTTTCATGCACGGGGCTTTGGGTACCGCGGCGTTTCCTAATCCCAGTGCAGGGACTCACAGGCACACACAAACGCTGAGCGCGTCTGTGTGTCTCCGTGTCCCAGCGCATTGACTGACAGGCGCACACAATGAGAGACCGAGAAATATAATACTTGTAAACCATTAGAACTCAGTCGCGGGCCGGATTGGAAGGTTCGGCGGGCCGGATTCGGCCCGCGGGCCGCCAGTTGATGATCACTGCTATAGGGCAATGGTCACTTATGCCAAGACCGAAAACTCCAGAGGCAGTAATGCTGTCCTTCCTATTGCACAATAGGAGATCAATTAAAGTTGATTTAGAAGTATCCTTTAAATTAGTTCTGGTTGGTTCATTTATAAACTGTGCCAAATTAAGATTATCACATATCTCTTTAATGTTATTTGAATCACTTGATAACCAATTAAGAGTGAAGATTGAAGTCTCCTAAAACCAGCAACTCAGAGCTTTTGAATTGTGAAATTAAAGGGACAACGAGGAGTTTCTATTCGGTTATAAAAAAGTCTCACGTTAATGTGGATGAATCTCCGCTACCCACACTTGTTAATGGGCCCATTTTCGATAAATATATCGTTCTGTCTCTATCGTTATTTTGTTATTATTAGTGGTGGTGGAAATGCTGGTTGAGCCGACCAGCGTTTCCTTCGTGGCGAGTCATGAGAATAACGCCGCCGAATCGCCGTTTATGGTCGGAACTACGACGGTATGTGAACTTCTTTGAACCTCTGACTTTAATTCTTGATGAATGAAAACATGAGTCCGTCTTGCGCCGGTCAAAGAATTTCACAGTGCGCGGAGGCTCATAAATGTAGTGTGAAAACGCTTCGCTTTTCCAAAACTCCTCGTTGTCCCTTTAAGTCGCCTATGTCAGAAATTCAGCTAGAGATGGCCGAGGGTGGTCTGTACTCACCCACAACATTAACTGAAGCATTTCTAGATAAATTTATTGTTAAGGAAATTCATTCATTCATTCACATCTGAACAATCATCAATCATTTCATGTTCTTTTTTTTATTGTTTATTCAGAATGAAGCTCTGCAGGTTGTCAGAGATCAGCTGTTCTTCTCTGGTCTCAGCTCTGAAGTCCAACCCCTCCCACCTGAGAGAACTGGACCTGAATGTAAACAAGCTGCAGGATTCAGGAGTGAAGGATCTGAGTGGTTTTCTGGAGAGTCCAGACTGTAGACTGGAGACTCTGAGGTCAGTTCACTGACTGTTACTGTTGTAGATCTTAGATCTTTGATCCACAACTGAACCTGATTGATCTTCACTCAGAACTTGAATCATTGACTTTGATGTCATGAATGAAGGACGTTTGAAATAGTTGTTGTCTCATGTTTCCAGTTGTTCTTCTCTCACACTGACAATGACTCTTCACTTTCAGCTCATTTCACTCAGTCTGATCAATAGTCAATGATCTGATCACTGCAAGTGTGTGTGTGTGTGTGTGTGTGTGTGATCTTCATTTCATCTTCTTCTTTTATTCTTAATTCAGATTGACGTACTGCAGTTTGTCAGCCATCAGCTGTTCTTCTCTGGTCTCAGCTCTGAAGTCCAACCCCTCCCACCTGAGAGAACTGGAGCTGATAGGAGGAAACAAGTTGAGCTCTTCAGCTCTGCAGCAGCTTCGTGATCTTGTGAAGAGTCCAGACTTTCGACTGGAGACTCTGGAGTGAGTCTGATCTGTAGCTGTTTCCACAGCTGATGAGACTGTGGGAGTGAAATAAAGTGTAAAGTGCAGCAGGTGAACCTGTCATGATGTGACATCACACATGACATCATCTATGACATCACAGACTCAGAAAACGCTGCAGCAGCTTCAATTACCACGTTTACATGATGTTTTTAAAGCGGAATTAATTATTCTGAATTAAATAGTTCGGAATTAAAATATTTTCCTTCAAGTTTACATGGACATAATAATTCCGAATTAGGGTTTACATGGAAAACACATTAAATAGCCTTTATTTAATTCTGCTTAACGTCTGGAGGTCGGGAAGCGTTCTGATTGGACAGGGGGTACATGTGTTTACGTATTTACGTCTACCGGAAGAAAACAAACTCCATTCTCAGTGTGTGAAGTGAACAGAGCTGCAGCCGCGAGCCGCTCCGCTGCTCCTAAACTTAACAACAACTTAGAAGCAGAAAGTTTCTCCTCTTAACTGCCAGGATGGCCTTCCCTGGGTGTGTGAGCCCGGCCACTGCCGCTACTGCTACGGCGGGGAAGGCGAAGCTCACTGATCGCCTCCCCCGCCTGGCCGCCCCCAGCGGCGGCGGCGGCCGGGCTCATACACCCTCATTGCCAGGATCGCCTTCCCCGGGTGTGTGAGCCACCGGCGGCCGGGCACCGGGGTCTGTGAAGCGGGTTCATGAAGCCTGGTTGTCCCGACATGATTCACTCACAACACTGCGGCTGTAACGTTATGTTGTGTGTCTTGTAGCCGAAAAGTAGGCTACAACACACACAACATGACGTTACAGCCGCAGTGTTGTGAGTGAATCATGTCGGGACAACCAGGCTTCATGAACCCGCTTCACAGACCCCGGTGCTCGGCCGCCACTAGAGCAGCAGCGGCCGCGGCGGCCAAGCACCGGGGCTATTTCTTAACTTTTTTTTTTTTACCCCATTTTTCTTGAAATGTTTTTGGAGAAATTGTAGCACTTTTTTCAAGAAATTTCTGTCCAAAAACTCACTGCATTGGCCCTAATTTGAACAAACATTGACTAAAAAAGTAACGTCCATCAGTCTCAGAACAAATATTTGTGTAGGCTATTTCTGGTGTTTGCTTAAAAATTATGTCCATTGGGGGTCCATGGTCTAATTTATTTCCATTTAGGAGACCTTGATGTAAAAAAAAAAAAAAAAAGTTTGAGAACCACTGAGCTAATCAACTAATCAATAGACTAGATGAAGCGACCATTGTGTGTGTTATCAATCGAGACACGGACACTTTTATATCTGGGGGGTCGCTCTTTTTATAACTTTATATGTAAAATACCATTTCCTGTAGCTACTTTTTTTTTTTTTTCCAAGACTCAACATGTAGTCATACAACATCAGAATATCATTGCAGAGCAGCTGATGTAAAACAAACACAACAACATGAAAAGATAAATCATTTTATGTGTCAGGTTCGTTCGGTTACACTTTCAAAATAAAAGTTTTTTATTTTCGCAAACTACAATGAAAGGATCTGTTTATTTGTTTGTTTTTTCATGGTTTTACAGTGACTGTGTTGTTGAACAAGACATTATGAATAAAGACAGAAAATTGAACGCAAGAACTGTCAGTTTTAGTTTTTTTAATTTACACGTGAAACGGAAATGGTGTCACTGTTTATTATTATTCTGTTCGTGAAGGAACCTTTCTCTTCCTCGTTCACAGACGTGTAAAAACATAACTTTACATTATTTTAACCACCGTTTTGCATTTTTTGTATTTTAATACCTGAAACATTTTCATACATTATATTTTTAAGGCATGTGTGCAGTCGTGTGGCATAATTTTATTTATAAGACTTACACTCCCCGCTGTCCTGTCTGTGGGGGGGGGAGATATTTTGGTGACGGACCTCTGGCTCTGCACCGACACATGTGAGCGACCATGGCTTCACCCGGCGGCGGCACCGGGGAATCGAACCTGATCGGTGTGTGCGACGGGGAGCTGGACACGAAGAGATACCGCTCCTCTTTCCTCACCAACAAAGTGGGGGGAGGGGGCAGCCAGACTGGTTACCGGGGCTCACACCGCCCACCTGTGTCCGCGGCAGGTCTTCAGGTATAGGGACGTCACGATTACCTGTTTTCACAATTAATCATGGTATTGATTAAAAATTCCTAAATACCGTTACTTTCCAACAAAGATTATGTCTGAACCATATCGGCAGATGCGCCAAAATAAAAGTAAATGCACAGACAGGGCCGTTGTATTGGGGAGAAAGGTGATGATAATTCTAGGGGCCCAGCGCCCAGTAGGGCCCCCAAAAACCCCAGTAGTCTAATCTTTGTATGACTGAATTATTCTGCCTAAGACCCTGACTAATACTCATAGTAATGGCGCATTACCATCAAAACAAAGTAGGCTAAATAAAAAATGATAATACATACGCAGTCTAAGAAAAGAGTGGAAAAGTCAGGGGCCCACTTTAGTATTCTTTCAGGGGGCCCAGAATTCCTAGCAACGGCCCTGTGCACAGAAACTGGTCCATTTACTTCACGTTAGACTGAATTGGTAGGAATTTAAATGTTAGGACACTGTGGACCACAAGACCTTAGTGGCTCGGTTACACCACCTAGTGGGTATTCATGGTGCTGCTCTGGAGTGGCTAGAATCATATCTGGCTGACAGAAGCATGAGTGTCAGCCTTGGGAATGTGTAGTCCAGCTCTGCTCCACTGTTGGATGTTGTATTTCTCTGTGTTTATTGCCCTTGGGCTCCATCCTGAGAAAGCATGGCGTCTCTTTTCATTGTTACGCAGACGACAGTCAGATGTATGTGGCACTGAGGAAAACAATGATTTCTCCCTCACACCTCCCTCTGACATGAGGAGGAGGAGGAGGAGGAGGAGGAGGAGGAGGAGGAGGAGGAGGAGGAGGAGGAGGAGGAGGAAGAGAGAGGAGGAGGAGGAGGAGGAGGAGGAAGAGAAGGAGAGAGGAGGAGGAAGAGGAGGAGGAAGAGGAGGAGTAGGAGCAGGAGGAGCAGGAGGAAGTGGAGGAGCAGGAGGAGGAGGAGGAAGAAGAGGAGGAGGAGGAGGAGGAAGAGGAGGAGCAGAAAGAGGAGGAAGAGGAAGAGAGAGTAGGAGGAAGAGGAGGTTCACAGTCAAAGTGTTTAGCTGAAACACGCTACGGCGCATGCTCCGGCTGCGACGACACCGCTCGTACGTTTGTCTACCTCAAGTAATCTTTCGGCGTTTTGTTGGGTTGTTATACGTTTTTCTTTTTATGTGTCAAAGCTGTCACTATGTGGGTGAAAGTACACAATGCGACCGTGATCGTACTATACATCCTATGGATTATCACAAGGAATAGCTGAGCGTTACTCCCAGAGTCCTGGGACAATCATGGACTCACCTACACCAGGGAAGCTCTGCTTCAAATCCGCTCTTCTCTGCCCTGCGGGATTAAGCCATCCAGCGTCCTGCCGGCAGAAATTCGACCAAGGAAGAGAGGACAGCGAGGGGGGGTCCGGACTAGGCTGAGAAAGCGGCCGTTTAAACCCCCTCTCCCCTTGATCATCATGTCCAATGTTCGTTCTCTCCGGAACAAAATGGATGTACTCCATGCCAAATGCCGAGTGGAGAGAACCTACGAGGAAGCCTCTGTCATAGCCCTGACAGAGACATGGTTGGACGAGGCGACACCAGACGCTGAGGTGGACCTGGAAACCTTCACCATCATCAGGGCTGACCGCACGAAGAAATCTGGTAAAGGGAGAGGTGGAGGGGTCTGCATGTATGTCAATGACAGGTGGTGTAAGAACATCAAGACACACAGCAAGATCTGCACTCCTGACGTGGAGATGTTGACCCTGTCCTTGCGTCCCTTTCATCTGGCTCGGGAATTCCCCACTGTTGTCATCAGCTGTGTGTACATTCCACCTAGCGCTAATGCTAATAAAGCAGCTGAGATAGTTGCTAGTACCACTAGCGACATGCAGGGGAAGTACCCGAGCGCTCCGGTGTTCATAACTGGTGATTTTAACAGCTGCAGACTGGACAAAGTCTTGCCCTCATTCCACCAGTACGTGGACTTACCGACGAGAAGGAATAACATACTGGACTTGTGTTATGGGAATATCCCGGACGCATACATCTCCCGTTGCCAGGCACCGCTTGGCTACAGTGATCACAACGTCATCATCCTGCTTCCTGTTTACAGGACCGAACTGAAGAGGCTCAAGCCCAAGACATACAGCGCCCCCCAATGGTCGGAGGACAGCATCACACAGCTGCAGGGCTCCTTGGCCTGCACAGATTGGGACGTCTTTTCTGGTGGGAGCCTGGATGAAAGGCTCTCTGTCATCACGGACTACATTCAATTCTGCATTTCCACAACAATTCCAGTAAAGGTCTTCAAGAAATATCCAAATTCAAAACCCTGGATTACACCACATATCAAGCACCGGTTTAAGGAAAAGCAGAAGGCATTTCAACAACAGGACTGGGTTTCAGTTAAACTCATAACACGACAGATAAAGAATGAAATCTACAAAGCAAAACTCAGATACAAAGAAAAACTGGAACTAGAATTCAGCTCCATGAACACCCGGCAAGCTTTCCAGAAGGTGAGAACACTCACGGGCCTGGACCCACAACCCAAGTCAGCTGCAATAAATGACCCTACAACATTTGCTGAGTCATTGAACACTTTTTATTCCCGTTTCGACACCATGGACTGTTCAGAGGAGTGTGAAGCGCTGCTGGAGACCCTCCCCCTCTCGGAGCCAGTGCATCAAGCTCCTTTTAGGGTGGAGGATGTACGTCGGCAGCTGGGCCGATGTAAACCTGGCAAGGCCCCAGGGCCAGACGGTATCCAGGGGCGGGTGCTGAAGGAGTGTGCCACGGAGCTCGCCCCCATCATGCACTCCCTCTTCTCGGAGTCCTACAGGACGGCCACAGTACCTACCCTGTGGAAAACATCCATCATCATCCCAGTGCCCAAGAAACCCCGCCCCTCAGAGCCCAACCACTACCGTCCAGTTGCACTAACCTCAATTCCGATGAAATGCCTGGAGAAACTGGTTCTTGACATCATCCTCCCATCTGTTGAACAACACTTGGATCCATACCAGTTTGCATACAAAGTGAGGAGGGGAACAGAGGATGCTGTGGCATGCCTCCTTCATTCACTCCGCCAACACCTTGAAACCCCCGGTAATTTCGCCAGACTTCTCTTCATCGACTTCAGCTCCGCCTTCAACACCGTCCAGCGCCACCTGATGATCAGGAAACTCCATCACCTGAACATCCCATCACTCCTCATCCACTGGGTTCACAGTTTTCTCAGCAACAGACCACAATCCACCAGAGTGGGCAGCGTGACATCATCATACGCCATCACCAACACCGGTTCCCCACAGGGCTGTGTGCTGAGCCCGTTCCTGTTTACCCTCTACACTAATGACTGCATCAGCCCCTCACCCACAAACACGTATCTCAAATACTCAGATGACACTGTCGTAGTTGGACTTTTAGACACTTCACTCACAGAATACCAGAACTCCATTTCTCACCTCACACAGTGGTGCTCTGACAACCATCTGCACCTCAATGTGTCCAAAACCAAAGAACTGGTCATCACCTCCCCCAGCACAAGCAAGTCAACCCCCTTCCCCACCCACAACCCCATCAGCATCAACGGAGAAGCCGTAGAGGTGGTAGATACTTTCAGATACCTGGGACTCATTATAGACAATAAACTCACCTTTGAATCACACATCCACGACATCCATAAACGCAGCCACAAAGACTCTCTGCCATCAGGAAACAGAGAGCTCTCTCAGTGGCCCCCCACCTCCTACTGTTACTGTACAAGAGCATAATTCAGCCCATCCTCCTCTACTGCTCCTCCTGTTTCTTCAACATGTTGTCATCCCCCAACACAAAAAGACTGACACAAATCACTCACAGAGCTGCCAAAATCATTGGCCTCCCCACCCCCATCCTCTCTGACCTCAACACCATAGCCATAACACGCAGAGCACTCACCATCACCCAGGACCCCAGTCACCCCCTAAACCCGTACTTTGTGCTGCTTCCATCTGGCCGCCGGTACAGGTCCCTGACCTGGAAGAGGGTCAAGTTCAGCCGAAGCTTCGTCCCCTCTGCTATAACAGAACTAAATAGATTGCGTCGCTAAATGTGTGTTCCTGTTTAATGTGTATGGGTGGGTAATGTAATGTATGTATTTATGTATCTTGAGGTTGTGTGTGGCGTACGGGGGTGAAAACAAGTTTCCTTGCAAAGGACAAATAAAGCTGAATCTGAATCTGATGAACACAAAGCCTGGCTATGTTGAGCCTTCTTCATAGTACAGGCCTCTGCTCTGCTGCCTTACCAATATATTAAATCTTTTTTTTATTTTATTTTTATTTTTTATTTAGCACAAACATACGTATCATTTAAAACAGCATGGACAATCATCATGACTGGGATGTGCAAGGGGGAGGCATGAAACCCAAAAGGGCTTATATGAGCAGGCTCCCCCGCTGCTCAACAGAGCGATATAAACATTCATTTATACCCACTGCAATACAGCTGTATAACTCCTCAATCTGATTAATTAATTCAGTCACCAAAAGCATCCTGGACCCAGCACTTCTTTAACTTCTTAACTTTTTAACCTTCTACACGCATCTCTTATTCATATATTTATTTCTTTTTTATTCTGTGTTTTAATACACTATGTGTTTTTATGTCTTCATGTATTTTTACTCAGTGTTTGTGATCTGTGTTGTTGTCTGTATTGTCTTGCTGCTGCTCTGTGACATTTTAAATTTCCCCTCGGGGATTAAATAAAGTATTTCTAATTTCTAATAAAAACCTCACCCACATAATACAAATCAATTATTCTTTGATATAACAGGCTACAGAGTTCTTACTTGTGTTTCGGTGGATTCAAAAATGCTGTGATGTCTGGCCTCTCTTCTTTTTTCCGCCATGGTTGGCTGACTACAACAGACACACACAAAAAACACAGTGCAGGTTATTTATTTTGTTCTTTCATTCATTATCTTCTAGCTGACTCTCATTCAAAATGTTACTGTAACTTAGCTAGCTAGCTAGCAAAGCTAAAACGTCAGCGAACCGTTTTAACAACACAGTGAGCTGTAATTCAACGCTCCAGTAAATGAAGCCATTAAAAGCCACGAGCAGAAAACTTATTTTTGAAAGTTCATCTCATACCGAGCTTGTTACTGTGACAGCAGCCTATGAGCAGACAGCCGGACCCACCCACCTGAGGAGCTGAAAGAGGACGGTGTTTGTTGCTGCTCCCGCCTCGGCAGGAGCAGCGGGGGGAGTGAAAACACGGGGTGGAGTTTCATTTATAAAGACTCTGAATACGTGAGTCCAGTGGAATGGATCTGGAGCAAGGATACGGAGGGAGGAGCGAAAACACGGAGTGGAGTTTCATTTATAAAGACTCTGAATAGGCGAGTCCAGTGGAATGGATCTGGAGCGAAGATACGGAGGGAGGAGCGAAAACACGGGGTGGAGTTTCATATAGAGACTGTGTGAGTACGAGTTAAGTGGAATGGATCGTGGATACCGAGGGAGGAGGGAAAACACGGGGTGGAGTTTCATTTATATGGACTCTGAATAGGCGAGTCCAGTGGAATGGATCTAGACTAGCGAGGATATGGAGGAGTTTCATTAATCAGGATGTTCCTCAGTGGAATGGATTTAACTGACGGCGCTGGAAGTACACAGAATCACACAGGGCCGGTTTTAGCTATGGGCAATGTGGGCGACCGCCCAGGGCGCAATCTTTGTGAGGGCGCACAAGCGCTCTCCAAAAAAAAAAAAAAGACAAAACAAAACTCGCCGTCAAGTTAGTGGAGTGGTCGCTGGGGCGCCCTTATGTCACGTCAACTTGCTGCTGAGAGTCATAGGTCTGCTATATACTGGGTCTACTACAGGTTCTGTGTGTGTCAGGAGAGGGGAGGGGGGCGGGGGGATCAACTCGCGACTGCTGAGGTCTCACGTCGGATGCTCCGCCGGCCCAGAGGGCTCTCATGCGGGGAAAGAAAGGAGGGTTAAGCGCTAAACTCCTCGCCCTGAAGTTGGCTTCATTTTGGTAATGTTGCTATGGGATGCCCAGCAATATTTCTCTTCTTCCTCTTCAATGTCTGGTCTCTGGTAAACAACATGAATGAACTGCGACAGGATCATGTGTTAAAAAGGATCCTGGACTGTCATGATGTTTCTAATGAGCGGTTTAACAGCAACGTCACGCTGTTTCCAAAACCACACCGACTTCCGCAGAGAAGTGAGTTTAAGCACATTTTTAGTTTAGCCCACAGATGGAACAGTGGTTCATGTCATTACTTTATATTCAAAATATCATCATGTTGCTGGCCCTACACTCACAAACAAAAACTATTTTAAATTGTTTATTTTTTAGAGGTTCAGAGGCTGTAGTCAAGCTGCTCAGTTTTAATATAGCCAAAGCCTATAATTTTATGTGATTGGCTATTTTAAAAAATCATTTAAATATGGCTGGATGATCAATAACAAATTAAACTGTGGTTTGACAACACATAATTGATGATTTAATTTAAAGGAACCACGGTAGCCTATAAGATCATGTGTAAGATCAAATTCAGTGTTAAAGGCACTCAGGCAGGTGATTTTGAAATACGCTAAAAGTAATCCAGAAAGTAGGCTACTATTAGTATTACTTTACTTGAATAATCGAAATGCATTACAGATTACAGATTTGGGACATGTCATCAGTAATCTGTAGGGGAATACATTTTAAAGAACCCCCCCCCCCCCCCCCCCCCCAACACTGATTATAATATATTCGTGTGTTTATTCGTTGGTGGGGTTAGGTTCGTTCATGGGGGGGGGGGGGCACCAAGGGATGGTTTCGCCCAGGGCGTAAAACTAGCCAGGACCGCCTCTGGAATCACAGATGGTGAGTGAGTGGGTTCAATATTATTTATCTCAAAATGTGTCAAATATAATCACATACACACAAATGCATATCATGTAGATGTCTGCCAATCAGAAGAGACGCTCAGAGCCTCCTTCTCTCTTCTGATTGGCTCTATGTGCTATATATTAAAACAACACACTGTCAAATTCTCCTTAAAGTCCGCCCACTGACCATTGACCCAAAGACTCAGTGTGTGAACTAGTTTAGTGAAGTATCCCGGGGCGACGCAGCACACTGCAGTGATTGGCTCTTCATCCAGCTGATGGATGGATGTGGGTTTAGAGGCTGACAGCAGACTGATACTGAGTACTGCAGTGGTAGTTGGTCATTAGTTTGTTTCCATCCTGCTTCAATCTGACTGTGCACAAAGCCAGTTCACCCAGTGTTTGTACTGGACCTTTACTGAAGCTCTAATGAAGCTCTGAATGGGATCAGGTCCCTGCAGCAGGATCCCAGACCTGATGGAGAGACTGGAACCAGAACTAAACTAACAACAGGAGGCTGAGATGTTTTTGTTCTGTTGCAGAAAGATTAAACACTTAATGGACACACTTTTAGATGAAGTTTAATATATTGATGAAGTCGTTTAATTTCAACACAGACAGAAACAGAATCAGTACCAGTCTCAGTGAAATGCATCCAGGACGAACTCAGTCAGAATAAACTCTTCTCTGAATGTGTATCTGTGCAGCTCTGGAGAAGAGTTTTCTCACTTTTTTACTCCCTTCAAGCAGCGGCAGTTCTTTCTCTTTGAACCTCGCTGCCCACCGTCCGTCAGCTTGAAGTCACGACTCTCAGACTCAAGAGGAGGTCCAACAAACTGCCTAAGACAACACGACTGAAGTCTGCAGCTGGACTCTAATCTCCCTGAGTAACGCAGATCAAGGAGTCCACGGTTCTCCACCTGCACCGGAGCTCTGAAGTTGGGTCTGATGAAGCCTGAAGATCTGGACTCTCTGGTCAGTGGAGCTCCTCCTCCCAGCATCACAAGTAGCTGAGCAGCATGGGGAAGTAGGAACCTGTAGTTTTCCATGGTCTCACACGCCGTCTTTGATAGTTCTCTCTCTGATAGAACAGGAAACAAAGATTTGATGTGAGTTGTAATCACTTGGTGACCTCCAATATTTAAAAGGTGACGTTTCTATAAGGAGTTAATCATGATTCTCCTTGTATCCTCCTGGTTTCTGTGTGGACTTACATTTAGTTGTGGTTGTGTTTTCCATATATGGTCGTGTTGCCAGACCGGGGCGAGTTAACTCATTGAGTGCCAACCACGTAATTTCTCGTTTTTCGTTCCCATGCGTTGAGTGCCAAAAACGTAAATTTACGTTTTTTGCTTTTTTTTTAAATTATGAAAATAGACACTTTAATACACATTATATGTAAATTTGGGGACTCTACGACGAGGAGAACTGAAATAGATGACGATCAAAGTCACATGACAGCTCATGATCTGGAAGTTTTTATCATAACTCGGCTTCTGCAAACGGAGTTCTGCATGCAGATGCAGCGCAGCCGCTCCGCAGCTGCTCTGCTCTCACCCGCGCTGCAGCTCCAGCTGCTCGAGCTGCTCGGAGCTGAACCAGGAAGCTCTCAGCCGACAGTCCACCCGGTCTTCAGCTGGAGCAACACCGTGTCCTCCCCAAAGTCCTCCCGCGGTAAAATCTGATGGTCTCTGGGCCAAAGCAGACCGGCATCACCGACCCGTACCACAGAAGGACCGCGACCACCGGCGGGACCGGTGTTCCCGAGCCGCGGTGGCCGACTGACCCTCACGTTCCGCGGGGAGAAGCTGTGACACGGCACGGTGCGTCTGTGTTATTGTTGTTTAGTGGCGCCCCCCCCGCCCCCGATGGTGGTTTTGTGAATAGAACAACAATTGTTGTATATATTTATCTTATACGAGCCCTTTGATCCAGAAATGCGAGTGTGAGAAGAGCGACAGACACAAACAGCGCACCTTTCATAAAAGACGCTCTATCTCCTTTTCTAGAAAAAAAGGAGGGATTTTGGTGAAACCCAGCCATGTTTAGCTTGACTTTTCTCAGGAACGGAGGCACGTAGAAACAAACGGTTTGTGGCCACTTGAAGCATTAAGTTAAACCTTTCAATTGAGCTACAGTATGTGTTGGTGGCAATAATATAGAATACACTGTGGCTCTACAGAAATCGTCAAAAATGGTCTAAATTGCCGGTACACTTGACTAAAACTTTGGAAAGGAGCGCGGCACTCAATGAGTTAAGTTACGAGTTAGACACAAATTAGTTGATGACAACATGTGTGATGAATAAGACAGAGAACAGACTGAGCTGTAACTTGTAGTGGAGTGTCTTTAAATCTCTCAGCAGCTCTTCTACCACAGCTGGATCTCAGATCACTGTTTATTCATGGTGTCAGAGTTCACCTGTCCATACAGGTGTAATACCAGGAGTTACCCAGCAGGTGGCGCCACTCTACTGTAGAAAGAGACTTCCTCATTATAATTTATTGTTCAGTTTAATGTCCATGAGATGAACTTTAAACTGAACAATAAATGATTGTAACTGCAGAGCAGAGGGAGGAGGTAAAGGTAAAGGTATTCAGACGCCATTTGAAGTGAACGGAGCAGAAGGAGAGAAACTGAAGTCTGAGACGAGTGAGTGTCAACACAACATTATTATTATTATTGTTATTATGTTTGTTGTTGTTGTTGTTGTTGTTGTGTCAGAGTGTGAGAGTCAGTTTGTCTGTGTGGACTGTGGAGGGAAGAAGAGTCAGACGTAGTCCGTACATACGTAAGCACATTGTCTCTGATTCACCTCGACACAACTTCTTCAAACTCAGAACAAACATCAAAGGTCAAAGGTCACGGTGACTGGATAAACATGGATTTAATGTCAAAGTCATAGATATATACATGTAGATGCCGCATTCAGGCTTGTCAGGCGCGTCAACATGGCCGCCATCTTGGTCAGGGGTTTCTGACCATAGACATAATAAGTCTGACAAGCAGCCAGACCCGGTCAGACCCTTGTAGAACAAATGTCAGTCTATGTATGTATAGTTGGAATACAGGTAAAAAGAGAAGTCACATCGTCCACATCCAAAACTCTATAGACTTTGTGGGTAAAGTCTGGGACATAAAAATGGAACCAGATGACACTATGATATCCTACGATGTGACTTCTCTTTTTACCTGTATTCCAACTATGGAGGCTTCGGCCACAGTAAGAGAACGACTCACACAAGACAACTCCCTGCAAAACCGAACAAAACTCAAACCCGAACATATTTGCCAGCTTCTGGATTTGTGCCTGAATACCACATACTTCCAGTTCAACGGCAAATTTTACAGACAAAAACACGGCTGTGCCATGGGTTCACCAGTATCCCCTATTGTGGCAAATCTATACATGGAGGAGGTAGAGAACAAGGCTTTGAACTCCTTTGAAGGAACAACACCGAGCCACTGGTTCAGGTATGTGGACGACACATGGGTTAAAATCAAAACCAAAGAGGTGCAAGCTTTTACCGAACACATTAACTCAGTGGACAAAAACATCAAGTTCACCATAGAGGATGTCAAGGACAATAGTCTGCCTTTCTTAGATTGTGACGTACATATGAAAAAGGACAGGAGCCTCCACATTGGGGTATACAGAAAACCCACACATACAGACCAATATCTACTTTTCGACTCTCACCACCCTCTGGAACATAAGCTTGGTGTTATCAGAACCTTGCAACACAGAGCTGATAACGTGCCCACCAGCTCACAGGCCCAAGGGGCAGAACACAAGCACCTGAGAGGCGCCCTCACAACTTGTGGTTACCCTAGCTGGACCTTTGTGAAAACTGCAGCTGCTTCTAGAAAGAAAACCAGCAAAGTGGTTGAGAAAGAAAGACAAAACAAGAGAAACAACATACATATGTGTCTGGAGTATCAGAAAAACCTCAGAAGGATCTTTAACAAACACCGTATCCCTGTGTATTTCAAACCCAGCAACACACTCAGACAGAGACTGGTACATCCCAAGGACAAAACACCACACACCCACAAAAGCAATCTGGTGTATGCAGTCCAATGCAACGAGGAATGCAAAGACCTCTACATTGGAGAAACAAATCAACCACTGCATAAACGCATGGCCCAACACAGGAGAGCTAACTCCTCAGGTCTGGACTCTGCAGTCCATTTACATCTCAAGGAGAAAGCCCACTCCTTTGAGGACAGCAATGTCACAATCCTAGACAGAGAGGACAGATGGTTTGAAAGAGGAGTTAAAGAAGCCATCTATGTAAAAGTAGAGAAACCATCCCTCAACAGGGGAGGAGGTCTCAGACACCACCTATCTCCAATTTACAATGCTGCCCTTTCATCCCTTCCCAGGAGATTCAACAATCTAGCCTCAAAGAACAACTACTGTTCACAAGTGGCAAGTGACTCCAACGACTGTCGTTATAACACAATAGGGCACTAACGAACACCAGATAGTTGGACAGAGTGATAAAAACAAGCAGCAAGATTTTGGTAGTCCAACAGTGTACACTTACAGATCTGTTCAATAGGCAGATATTTAGGAAGGCTAATGTCATTCTTTCTGATAGCTCCCATCCCTTACACTCTGAATCCCCCCTTTTTAATTTTGTGTCTTGTATCTGTGTTCTTTTTACTTGCTGCAACAATAATTGCCTTACGGGGACACAAATAAAAACCTTGAACCTTGAACCTTATTTATAGAGCACCTTATAGACAACCTAGGTTGACCAAGGTGCTTTACATAAAATAAATAACAATAAAATACAATGGGACATTTCAAAAGACCATTTTGGCAATGACACATACATTCAGCAAACCAAACAACTTCGTCTCACACAGGTCTGAAAGCCTGGGAGAAAAAATGGGTTTTGAGAGAGAATTTAAAAATCTCTGACGACCCGATATGCTGTGGTAAACTGTTCCACAGCTTAGGTGCAACCACTGCCAACGCTCCATCGCCTCTAGTTTACAGCCTGCTTTGAGGCAAATCCAGATTAATTTCATTTTCAGACCTCAGATCTCTGATTGGTCTGTGAACATGTATGAGTTCTGCTAAGTACACAGGGGCAATACCGTCCAAACCGGACAGGAAGCCAGTGCAGAGAGGCCAGAACTGGGGTTATGTGCTCCTGTTTCTTTGTGTCTGTCAAAAGACGAGCAGCAGCGTTCTGTACAAGCTGCAGGCATCGCCAAGAGCGCTGGTCTAAACCTAAAGACAATGAATTACAAATCTGTATCTTGGGCGGCAACATCAGAGGCTTCTACGTGTTTATCTATGGTCAAAGTACTATGAGTGGTGGAGGTCAACGACTGGATCAAACAAGGAAGCGATCATAGTTTGTCCTCTTTGGATTTAGGTGTGTCTTGATTCTGTGTGTGTGTGTGTGTTTCTGGTTTCCCTCTCAGACTGACTAAAGTCCTGAAGATGAGTGTCAATGTGGAGGAACAGGAGGACAGACCAAAGTCTCTGGAGAGTGACCGGTCCAAAGAACAGGGCATTTACTTCAAACCTGGACCTGGACCTGGACCTTCAGAGTCACGGTAAGAAACCAGATACAGACCCGTGTGCAGGATTGGGAGAGTTACTTTACCTGGGTCAGTGGTGTGGGCGGGGCTGCATGAGCAGGGGGCGTGGTCAAAGGCGCAGGCGGGAGGTGATTTACATATTTCATAAATATTTAGCTTTACAATTTGCAAACATTTAACATTTACATTTATATTTAACATTTAGATTTAGATTCAGATTTGGATTTTTCATTTATATTCATATTTAGTATTTTATGTTGTATGTGCTAAAAATGTACTTAAAAATATACAAACATTTTTTAAACATGGTTTGAAGTTAAATATGAAAAAATGTTGTTTCAGCATGTGTAGGTGGAAAACTGTAACATTTTATGATCAAACACATCTGCTCAACAAGAACAAGAACAGATTTGATGATAAAAATGTAATCCTGACAAGAAGTAATCCCCATTTTATCAAATATACCAGCAATCTGATAACATGTTTTTCTGTAATGTAACAGATTAGTTTCCTCTTTTTTTTTAATGCCATTACATGTAATCCATTACTCCCCAAGCCTGCCTGTGTGTGTGTCCTCATATGTGTGTCAGTGTCAGTGTGTGATCCTGTGTAGAGCTGATGTGAGACAGATGTTCAGCAGCTGGACACTGGACATGTTACAGTGTTACATGTTACAGTGCCACCTATGGTCACAAAGTGGAATTACAACAACATGAACTGTATGGGAGTCTAACTTAAAATGTAACTGAAATAAATGAAAATGAAGAGAAAGAAGAAAAAAAATAAATAAGGGGGGGTGCTTGTGTAATACATATACTAATGAGAGGCTCTTTATTTCCCGACCTCTACAGACACAGTTAATGACTGACTGACTCTACACTGTTGTCTATGATGCTGCTGTGTTGCTTCCATCCTTCACTACAGTGTGTGGTGCTGGACGCTGACGTCACTGGAGACTTCCCACAATGCATCTGTGATCAGAGAACTGATCAGTGATCAATGTGATGTGAATAAAAACATGTTTGTGTTTGCAGAGGTCAGAACCACAGACCGAGAGCAGAGTCTCCAGGATCCATCTGTCTGAGTGACCGGTCCAATGAACCACCACCAATCTTCAGTTCCGGACCTTCAGAGTCAAAGTAAGAGATCTGATAAAAACCTGGACTTGAGTGTGTGTGTGTGTGTGTGTGTGTGTGTGTGTGTGTGTGTGTGTGTGTGTGTGTGTGTGTGTGTGTGTGTGTGCGTGTGCGTATGTGTGTGTGTGTGTGTGTGTGTGTTCTTGTACTTACTACCTTGTGAGGACCGTCAAGAGTTTTTAACCAACAGTGTGGACAGTTTTGGGAAGTGTGGATATTTTGGCCGACCCTCACTTTTACCAAGAGCTGTTTGAGGATTAAGACTTTAGGTTATAATTAGGTTTAAAGTAAGTTAAGAGTGATGTTTAAGGTTAGAGTAAGGGGCTACGGAGTACATACTGTCAATAAGTGTCCTCACAACAATAGCATTACAAGCATGTGTGTGTGACATTGCTGAACAGGAAATGACTTCCTGGTTTGTGTGTGTCCACTGATCAGTGATCAATGTGATGTGAATAAAAACATGTTTGTGTTTGCAGAGGTCAGAACCACAGACTGAGAGCAGAGTCTCCAGGATCCATCTGTCTGAGTGACCAGTCCAATGAACCACCATCAAACTTCAGTTCTGGACCTGGACCTTCGGAATCAAAGTAATGGCACTTTTCCACTACACATTACAGCTGAGTTCCTCTAGTTCCTTCTCAGCAGGGGCGGGGTCATCGCGAGGCCGCATTGTCTCTCTCTCTCTTTTTTCAATCCGCTCATCAGCTCCAAACTCACTCGTCTGCACCTCGTTAACAGACCACAGCGTGATTTACACGCAGAATCATCTGACTCAAGTGAAGGAATAACAACAGTCTCGATACAGATCAGCGGTCGCTGTTGCTGCTCTGTCACTCTTCCAGTGACGACGCTCTGCCCAATCAGTGGAAGGCAGTCGGCTGACGTCAAGTTATAGTATCGCTTTGGCTGCTTGGAACCAGGGCCAAGGAGGTGCTAAAAATAGTACCTGGTACCAGGTACTAGGGCTAGTGGAAAAGCAAAAAAAGCGGGCCATGCCGCTAGTGGAAAAGCGCCATAAGAGACCTGATAAAAACCTGAACCTGAGTGTGTGTGTGTGTGTCCACTGATCAGTAATCAATGTGATGTGAATAAAAACGTGTTTGTGTTTGCAGAAGTCAGAACCAGAGACCGAGAGCAGAGTCTCCAGGATCCATTTGTCTGAGTGACCGGTCCAATGAACCACCACCAAACTTCAGTCCTGAACCTGGACCTGGACATGGACCTGGAACTTCAGAGTCATGGTAAAAGACGGTTTCTACTGTAAACTGAGCTGAAGATGATTCAGTCATTAGACTCATGTGAAGGAAACAGAGAGAAACCAGGAACCAGATCCATCAGACTCTGAAGGTTCACAACAAACCTCAGAGACAGAAACATGCACACACACTCTGTCCATCAGACTGATGAAGCACAGCGTCCTCATGTTCCTGTGTCATCAGCCTCAGTCAGTGTGAACGTTGCTGCACCAACACTTTAATGATCCACACGTCTGAGCCTTTAAACTGAAGTCACAGTAGAGATTAAAGCAGCTGATACACACAGACCTTTATTTTGAAAAGTCAGGAACCAGACAGGAGTGATCAGTGTTTCCTGTTTCCTGTCTGAGCTTCTCCACAACATGTAGTGAAGCTCAGGTGGAGCTGCTGAAGCTTCTGTTGTCAGCTTCAGTCTCCTCACACTGGATCAGAGCTCCAACACAGGTTCATTAGAGCCAGACAGCAGCGTCTGGATGAGGAGCTCATTAGTTAAAGAGCTGATAGGACTCAGTCCAGAACCAACATCAAACACATGATCAGTGTCTGGAAGAGGAAAACACCACCAACAGCTTCTCAATCATTTCACACATTTGGAGTAAAAAGCAGATGAGACTACGCAGAACTGAAGAGACTCAAACTAACAGGGAGTTTGTTTTAGAGTCCAGATTTAAGGTCAACACTGCAAAAACTCAAAATATTACCAAGAACACTTGTCTTATTTCTAGTCAAAATGTAATTTCTAGTCAAAACAAATCAAATTATACTTAAAATAAGACTCATTAAACATGAAAAAGTAGCTTGTTTTTAAGACACTTTTTACTTTTTCAAGCATATTTTCAATTGAAATACTGTAAGTAGAAAAATCTGATAGTGGAGCAAGTTTTTCTTTCTTATTACACTAAAAACCCGCTTTCACTGGCAGATTGTTCTACTTATTTCACGTGAAAATTTGTTTGAAACAAATAACAGGGAGTTTGTTTTAGAGTCCAGATTTAAGGTCAACAGATAAACAGAGACAGAAACCAGACCAGTTCAGGACCAGGTCTTCATTCAGCTTGTCTCTCTACACTCGTCTTCCTCTACTTTCTCTCTCTCTGCTCCTCTGATTCCTGAAGCCCCACCCCCTTGAGGTGCTTAACCAATCAGAGCTCAGATGTGGAGCTGTGACATATTGTTGATCCAGAAATGTCTTGACAGGAGGAAGAGGAGTGGTGTCTCTGTGGACCAGCAGCTGTCCTGCTGTGGTCTCTGTCAGGACGTCCTGAAGGATCCAGTCTCCACCAGCTGTGGACACAAGTTCTGCAGACAATGCTTCACCTCAGACTGGGACCAGTCTGGTTCTTCAGGACCCCCCTCCTGTCCCCAGTGTGGAAAAAGACCCAGATCCAGAGGTGAGCTGCAGACAGCCAATCAGAGCAGCTGTGGACAAAGTGAGATTGAACATCTGTCTGCTGATGTGGTCATTTGTGAAACCAGGACCTGTTGTTTTCTCCAGAGTCATTGTTCCATCACACAGCACTGACATTTAAGATGATGATTCAAACCTTCTCTTTGCTGTCTGTAGTTTTTCTGTAGATGATGAAAATAATCTGATCAGATTGTCAGACTCTCTGTCTTCAGTCTGACTCTGTCTCTTCTCTCAGCAGATCGTGGTCTGCAGGAGGTTTTAGATCAACACAAGATCAGTCTGAGGAGCAGATGTGAACGAGTGACTGAAGGAACTGAGGCAACAGGAAGTGGAGCAGGAAGTGAAACCCTCCTCAACAGGATCTACACTGAGCTCTACATCACAGAGGGACAGAGTGAAGAGGTTAATACCCAACATGAGGTGAGACAGCTGGAGACAACGTCCAAGAAGAAGACCCTCCATGACACTCCAATCAAGTGCAACGACATCTTTAAAGACTTACCTGTCCAACAGAGAGAGGACGTCTCTACGGTCTCACCTGTCCAACAGAGAGAGGACGTCTCTACCGTCTCACCTGTCCAACAGAGACCCATCAGAGTGGTTCTGACCAACGGCGTCGCTGGCGTTGGAAAAACCTTCTCGGTGCAGAAGTTCACTCTGGACTGGGCCGAGGGCTTGGAGAACCAAGATGTCAGTCTGCTGGTTCTGCTTTCGTTCAGGGAGCTGAACCTGATCAGAGATCAGCTGTTGAGTCTTCTCAGGCTGCTCCATGTTTTCCATCCAACATTACAGAAGGTCACAGCAGAGCAGCTGGCTGTCTGTAAACTTCTCTTCATCTTTGACGGCCTGGATGAAAGCCGACTGTCACTGGACTTCAACAACAGGGAGGTTGTGTCTGATGTCACACAGACGTCATCAGTCAATGTGCTGCTGACAAACCTCATCCAGGGGAATCTGCTTCCCTCGGCTCTGGTCTGGATCACCTCCAGACCTGCAGCAGCCAATCAGATCCCTCCTACATGTGTCGACAGGGTAACAGAGGTCCGAGGCTTCACTGACGCCCAGATAGAGGAGTACTTCAGGAGGAGGTCCAGTGATGAAGATCTGTCCAGAAGAATCATCTCACACATCAAGACGTCCAGGACCCTCCACATCATGTGTCAAGTCCCAGTCTTCTGCTGGATCAGTGCTACAGTTCTGGAGCACATGTTGACCACAGACCAGAGAGGAGAGCTGCCCAAGACCACGACTGACCTGTTCTCACACTTCCTGCTGGTCCAGACAAAGAGGAAGAAGAACAAGTATGGTGAAGGACATAAGACGAGTCCACAGGAGCTGACGGAGGCCGACAGGGAAGTTCTTCTGAAGCTGGGGAGGCTGGCGTTTGAACAGCTGGAGGAAGGAAACATCATGTTCTACCAAGAAGACCTGGAGCAGTGTGGTCTGGATGTCACAGAGGCCTTGGTGAACTCAGGACTCTGTACTGAGATCTTCAAAAGAGAGAGTGTGATCTTCCAGAAAACAGTCTACTGCTTTGTTCATCTGAGTGTTCAGGAGTTTCTGGCTGCAGTCTACATGTTCCACTGTTTCACCAACAGGAACACACAAGTCCTCAAGAAGTTCCTGGTAGAACAAGTCAAGGAACATAACAGTGACTTGTCTTCAGATTCAGAAGAAGAAGAAGAAGAAGAAGAAGAAGGAGTAGAAGAAGCAGAAGAAGAAGAAGAAGAAGAAGGTGGACAATTTTCTGATAATGGTAGAGATTTAACTCTGGATGACTTCCTGCAGAGAGTCTTGCAGAAATCCCTGAACAGTAGAAATGGTCACCTGGACCTGTTTGTTCGCTTCCTTCATGGCCTCTCTCTGGAGTCCAACCAGAGGCTGTTAGGAGGTCTGCTGGGTCAGACAGACAACAGTCCAGGAACCATCCAGAGAACCATCTACAACCTGAAGAAGATGAGGACTGATAAAATCTCTCCTGTCAGAAGCATCAACATCTTCCACTGTCTGACGGAGATGAAGGACCAGTCAGTTCATCAGGAGATCCAACAGTTCCTCAAGTCAGAGAACAGATCAGAGGAGAAACTCTCTGAGATCCAGTGTTCAGCTCTGGGCTACATGCTGCTGATGTCAGAGCAGGTTCTGGACGAGTGTGACCTGGACAAGTACAAGACATCAGTGGAGGGACGACGGAGACTGATCCCAGCTGTGAGGAACTGCAGGAAGGCTCGGTGAGTCCAGACATAATCAATATAATTATTGATCTGTAATTTAGATCAGTAGTTCACATAAGCAGAGTTGTTTTTCCTCATTATTTTTAGTTTGAGTCAGGGATAATATAGAGTTAGCAGGCTTTGCTTCAGGGTCCCGTCCGTCCTGTGAGAGTGATGAGGATCATCACGACCTGTCATCAGATGCTGTGTTTTTACTGCAGCTTTCATCTGATTTGATTCTGACACATTTGATATTTTCTCTCTTCACAGACTTGTTGGTTGTCAACTCTCAGAGAGTCTCTGTGAAGTCGTGGCCTCAGCTCTGAAGTCCAACCCCTCCCACCTGACACAACTGGACCTGAGTAGAAACTGGGACCTGAGTGATTCATCAGTGAAGGTTGTGTGTGCTGGACTGGAGAGTCCAAACTGTAGACTGGAGACTCTGAGGTGAGTTCACTGACTGGACCTGTTGGACTTTTGTCTGTGTTCAGTTCAAATGTGTGAAGTTCAGTTTGAAGCAGCGACTGATTGTGACTCCATGTTACTGCAGCTGGTAGAAGGTGAAGGGTCAGAGGTCACTCAGAGGTCAGTGTGGTGGTGATGATGATGATGATGATGATGATGATGATGATGATGATGATGATGATGATGATGATGATGATGATGATGATGATGATGATGATGATGATGAAGAAGAGTTGTAGTCAGTGTTTAGTCCAACAGGTATTGATCAGATATTGATTGTATATTGACAGGCTGATCTGAGGTCAGCAGCAGCTGATGAATCTGTGCTGACATGTGGATGATGTGTGTAGAAGGCCACATGATGATGATCCACAACAACACAAGGACAAAGTCCCTCTACTCATTTACACACTGATCATCGATCCGGACACATCTGATCAATCATCAATCATTTCATCTTCTTCTTTTACTCTTTATTCAGATTGGAGCACTGCAGTTTGTCAGAGATCAGCTGTTCTTCTCTGGGTTCAGCTCTGAAGTCCAACCCCTCCCACCTGAGACACCTGGACCTGACCAACAACGAGCTGCAGGATTCAGGAGTGATGGGCCTGAGTGGTTTTCTGGAGAGTCCAGACTGTAGACTGGAGACTCTGAGGTCAGACTCTGTTTTATTTCTGTGCTCAGATGAATGTGATGCGAAAGTTGTGTTGATACTGAGCTGCAGACATGAGGCTGATATTCTACTGATCCACACTGAGGCTGTAGGACAGGGTAGGCAGGCGCTCACAGACCAAGACCAGGGCTGTGGGGGGTCGGCACCTCAGGCAGCTCATCACACAACAACCTCACAACAAACACATTTATGCACAATGGTTCACACAGATCCAAGTTTTAAACATGTGCAACACCTTTTCCCCACAATCCATGCCGTCTTGACATCAGCTGTTATTAACACACAACTCAAATCAATAACAGGATCACATCACACAACAAACCTTTAACACAATCCACACTCAAACCTGAGCAACTAGGATGTTAACTGTACACAACAAGCTGTTATTACAAGGTTTACAACAGAGAAGACACACAACCTGGGCTGTGTGTGTGTGTGTGTGTGTGTGTGTGTGTGTGTGTGTGTGTGTGTGTGTGTGTGTGTGTGTGTGTGTGTGTGTGTGTGTGTGTGTGTGTGTGTGTGTGTGAGTGTGTATGTGTGTGTGTGTGTGTGTGTGTGTGTGTGTGTGTGTGTGTGTGTGTGTGTGTGTGTGTGTGTGTGTGTGTGTGTGTGTGTGTGTGTGTGTGTGTGTGTGTGTGTGTGTGTGTGTGCACTCCTGCACTCTAGCACTTTTGCACTTTGTCTCTCAGAAACTCTTTTGGTCCCCCTACCCATGGTGTTGTAAATATGTCAATGTTTTGTCTCGTTACAGTTGTTTCGTTATGTCCTTGTTGTCTGCATTGCTATGTTGTTTATAATACTATGTTTTTCTGTCACTGTACTGTTTTTATGTTTTGGGACTCCGGATGGAAATTAGCACTGCTGCTATAATCCGGCACATTTACATGTTTTTTATATGTTCATTAATGTGCACTGTCCCACCCAAATAAACAAATAAAGTCAAGTAAAGTAAGTGTCAGAGAGAGAGTAGGTTAAAACTTGCTAACTGTCTCCCATCAGATAAAAGCTGCTGTTGTTCTTCAGATGAAAGCTCATTAAGGTGTTCACCTCTCCAGTGGAGCATCACTGCAGTTGAATTAGCTGCTAAACTGCTGGACGCTAAAAAGCCAGGGGACACGTCTGTGTGTTGACCATTCACCAAGGCAACGTGAACAGAAGTGCAGCTCAGACATGGTGCAGTTAAGTTAAGAGGCAGCGTAGCATTGTGCCTTTTCACCTCCATGTGAACTCTCTGTGGGAACTTACTGCACGTGTGCAAACAGCCACATACACACCGTACTGACAGAAGAGGCAGAGCAGCTCTGGGCCTTTGCTCTGTAATACTACACATGGCTGAGTGGTTTGTGCAGCTGCTGCCTGGACAGAAGCTAGCTCTGTTTACTGGCTTTTATTAGACCATGAAAATCACCACATTCTGACACATTGAACTTGTAGTAAAGTTATCTGAAAGTCAAAAAGAATCCAACTTTAGATGAAGTGAATAAATCAAAGCCCTGACTGCACCTCACTGGTTTTTAGTCCAGTCTCTGTTTCTCTTCATGTTTCACCTCCAATACAGAAACACATGTGATGTATCAGACAATAACTGATCTATAATCAATAGCTGCTGGCTCCACCTCTTTACTGAGGCTCTGTGATGTTTATAGTGAAACATTCAAAGCCAACATCCCATAATAAGCTGGTTTCAGGTTTTTCTGTCTTTGAGCTTCATGCAACATGTGTTTCTACACGTTAGTTGTCATGGTAACAGAGTTCAGCCTCACATGTTGTCTTGAGCATGGTCAGTAAATCTCTGATCAATGTGGCTGCACAACATGAGTTTGTCTGGATGGAGCCACAGGTGGAGCTGACAGGTGAAGAGGCGGAGTCACTGCGTCTGTGTTGAAGCAGCAGCAGCTTCTCATGAATATTAATGAGCTGTTTTCTCTCTATGTGACTGTTTAACCTGCTTCCTGTTGCTTCACCTGTTGGACTTTGATTTTCTAAACTTGTTATTTCTGAAGCTTCTTCAGCTCTGAACAGATGATGAGAAACTGAACGCTGTCAACAAGGAGCTTTGTCCTCAACTCACTGCTTTTATTCTTAATTCAGATTGGAGTGGTGCAGTTTGTCAGAGATCAGCTGTTCTTCTCTGGTCTCAGCTCTGAAGTCCAACCCCTCCCACCTGAGACACCTGGACCTGAGTTGGAACTACCTGCAGGATTCAGCAGTGAAGGATCTGAGTGGTTTTCTGGAGAGTCCAGACTGTAGACTGGAGACTCTGAGGTCAGTTCACTGACTGTTACTGTTGTAGATTTTAGATCTTTGATCCACAACTGAACCTGATTGATCTTCACTCAGAACTTGAATATCATTGTTACTTGATTGAAACTGTCCGTACGTTTACATGGACAGTTTCAATCGGTTTCAGAAAGGTTTGGGAGACCAAACCGATTGAAAATACTTAAAGCAGAAGGAAGTGATATATTTGTGTTAATATAAGTCTTAAATAGTTATATCTTCCGACAGCAATCACTTACATAGAGTGTTTGGTCTGAAACACGGGTCTGTCAGTCACTCTGCTCTGCTCTGAGCCGAGGAGAAAACATTTATCGTATCCTACAGTTTTTATCCAATGAGGAGAGAGAACGGCATGCAGGGCTGTGTGTGCAGCCAAGGGACGCCGTGAATGTGGCGACGTAGGGACGAGGACTGTTATGGTGCGTTCAAGGAAACTCGTATTTTTCCGACCGTGAAGTGGTACCAGTTCGATCTGGTACGAGTTCACCGGTCGGAAGTTACGAGTGGCCGTTATAGTGACTTTCACCGGTAAAACAGGTCGGAAAAACACAAGTGGGTTGCCTGGAACGCTACAAAGTCGTAAGTTGTGACTTGAAGCTGTAATTTACGATTTCAAAAGCCTGCCTGGAACGCAGCATTAGCGAAAACGACCGGACTACTTACTTCTGCTTTAATGTAACTCAAACCGTTTCAATTACCCCAAACCGGTTGAAATTCCAACCAGATTGAAGGGGGTGGTTTAAACCTTTTCTAAAGAGATCTGTCTGTCATGTATACACTTGAAACGGGTTGATCCCTGGCTGCGTTCGTTCAGGACTTGACGTACGTACGCACGCACGCTTGAGCACGTAAGAGCCGTGCCTGCCCGGCTGTCACTCAAGTGAAAATGTCCGTGTAATATGGGAAAATGTCGAGCAAGAAATTTCATAACGGACTGGCGGGTCATACGGAAGTTCTGTTTCCACTTGGTGTCCGAAAATTCATGCAGAGAGAGGAAGAGGAGGAGGAGGACGAGGAGGAAGCGATGCGCCGCCGGTGTTGTGCCGAAAAGAGACTGCCTGCCCGGGCAGTCGTTTTTCTGCAGGTAGTCTCTTTTCGGCACAACACCGGCGGCGCATCGCTTCCTTCTCGTCCTCCTCCTCCTCTTCCTCTCTCTGCATGAATTTTCGGACACCAAGTGGAGAGACGCTCTCTCTTCTTTTCCTGCTAAAACTAGGAACATGTCACGCTGCTGTTTAATACAGAGAAATATAAACAGCAAAGACTGCGCTCAACAAACGATGTATTTCGGCACAGCTGTAGCACTTCCATAATCAATACTGTTGTAACCATAGTAACGCAATCACTCACGGCTGCGGGCACATTCGAAGCGTTTGTTTCGTCGGCGCATGTAAACACCCAACCAGTTTACTTTGTAACCCATGTATACGCTCAAGCTGAAATCTTCAAACAGATTGATTTAAACCAAACCTTTCTGAAACTGATTGAAACTGTCCATGTAAACGTACCCACTGACTTTGATGTCATGAATGAAGGACTAGGGCCCGACCGATATGGATTTTTTGGGGCCGATGCCGATTACGATTATTAGGGGGAAAAAAACCCGATAACCGATTAATCGGCCGATTATTATTTTTTTTTAAATTAAGTTTTAAAATTGTATTACTATAATAATATATCTATATATATTATATAATATATAAATTAGGGCTGCCTGGTCGACCAAAAAATCATTAGCCGACTAAAATTTCATTGGTCGATTGGTTGCATGAAAAAAAAAAAACATTTGAAGCCCTGTCTTGTCAAAATGAAGTCAAAATCAATATGGGCTTTTATTTTGAAGGGCCAAATACAGGAAGTCATGACACGTGATACTTTTTTGTTGTTGTTTTTTTTACACGGCACGGCGTCTCTCTCTCCCTCTCTCTCTCTCTTTTCAATTAAAAGCGATCAGCGGTTGCTGCCGTGCCCGGCACCGTGTCAAAGCGCTCAGTCTCACAGCAGTGTCACGGAGCAGAGACGTGATAGTCCCCGCTGCAGTCAGAGTCCCGCAATGCTCCACACCACGGACCCCCCGCCGCACCCGTCACACAGCCTCAGCTCAGTCACTCCCTCCCTCATCTACTGTGTTTATTGGTGATAAATGAGCATACTGCCGTGCCGGTATATAACGGTAAAACCCGACCCTGACCGGCTTGTTGAATCTCGGACCCAACACGGCCGGAGACGAGCATTAATTAATTAATTCACAACCCGACCGCGGTAAAAAAAAAAAAAAAAAAGGGAAACAGAAAAGCCAGTGGCAACACTGGTTTTGAGACAGATCAGTCACTCTGCTGTGTGCTGTGACTGAGGTGGTAGTGGATGGAGTTTGTCATGAGGTCGGCGCTGGTGCAGGGGAATCTTTTCAAAGTAAAACCAAGTTTTATTTTATTCCTGAAAATATCGGCGACAATCGCCGAGTTTTGGCCGATTACCGATTAGTTTCAAACGTGCTATAATCGGCCGATTTAATCGGCTCGCCGATAAATCGGTCGGGCCCTATGAAGGACGTTTGAAATAGTTCTTGTCTCATGTTTCCACTTGTTCTTCTCTCACACTGACAATGACGCTTCACTTTCAACTCAACTCAACTCAAAATGTATTTATGTAGCGTGTAGTGTGTGTGTGATCTTCATTTCATCTTCTTCTTTTATTCTTTATTCAGATTGTCGGGCTGCAGTTTGTCAGACATCAGCTGTTCTTCTCTGGTCTCAGCTCTGAAGTCCAACCCCTCCCACCTGAGACTCCTGGACCTGAAAGGAGGAACCAACAACCTGAGCTCTTCATCTCTGCAGCAGCTTCGTGATCTTGTGAAGAATCCAGACTTTCGACTGGAGACTCTGAAGTGTTAGTCTGACCTGTGGCTGTTTCCACAGCTGATGAGACTGTGGGAGTGAAATAAAGTGTAAAGTGCAGCAGGTGAACCTGTCAGGATGTGACATCACACATGACATCATCTATGACATCACAGACTCAGAAAACGCTGCAGCAGCTTCAATGTGTCAATCATCAGTGATCCAGTCACAGGTAAAGGTGTTGAGTCAAACAGGAACAATGAGCTTCACCTGTCACTCAAGTACAGGAAGTACTTTTACTCCACTAACTCCAAACTAAATACTTTTACTGTGATACTGTCATTATAGAAACGTTTACTCTGCTCCTATATTATAGTATTCACTGTGATACCTTGTAAGAAGTACTTTTACTCTGATACTGTATCTACAGAAACTACTCTTATTGTTGTGCTGTAAATACATCAAGTATTTTTACTGTGTTACTGTTAGTAGCCTACTGCCACATCCACTTGTCGTGCACAACAAAACACAGCAAAAGACCAAAATACAATTTCTTCCTTTCGCCCTCAGTCTAATTAAACTGTTTAGTATTATTGATGAGTATGATTTACAAAAGAAACCCTAGCCTTTATTTTATAACTTAACACACATATGTACATCATTTCCTGTACGTTTTTTTTTTCTTTTTTTTTCAATATTTGCTCTTTCCAGACTCAACATGTAGTTATAACACATCAGAATATCATTGCAGAGCAGCTAAAACAAGAACAGCAACAACAACATGAAAAGATAAATATTATTTAGGTGTCAGGCTCAGTTACATTTCAAAATGAAAGTGTTTATTTTCGCAAATTACAATAAAAGGATGTTTTTTTCATGGTTTTACAGTGAATGTGTTGTCGAACAAGAGATTATGAATAAACGCAAGAACTGTCAGGTTTCGTTTTTTAATCACACGTGAAAAACTATGGAGTGATATTTGTAATTTTGTTGCTATCAATGTTGATGGTGATTTTATTTTGTTTTGGAGGAATGTACTACTGTTTGGGCTCCCTGACCTGAAAAAAAAACAAGGAAAAAGCCAACATAACTTTTATTATCAACCTTATCATTTTAATGGCAAAATTTAATATTCACAAATGTAAGTTCATTAAAAAAAAAAAGAAAACCGTCTTTTACCGGTGAGCTCAAGCAATACATAACCTCCATCACATCTACAGTCTGAAGATCAGGACAGAGAACTGAACCTGGACCAGGACCAGAGTGGGACTGAGCAGCATGTGGACGTGGTGCAGGAGGTCCAAGCCCAGGAGGAGCAGCTTCATCAGCAGGTCGGTGTAGTAGATGTAGGAGGACTTGTTCTCCCAGCTGCTCTCCTGGTTCGTGTCCCATAGCTGGAGGGAGGACCTGCACCTTTCCCACTAATAAAGACACTCACATTTAGTAACCCGGATTTAAACCCTGTGTAACAAAGATGACAAGTGTACACTGATCACAACAACCATGCACACCTGGTGCAGGACTACCTCTGAAACAACTATCAAGCTAGGTTGCTAACAGCAGAGTTGGCAGGCGAGCACGCTAGCTAATACCTTGCTGATACACACAATTTACCATAGCAGTAAGTCTCACAGCCATTCAGTTTGGCATATTTGTCAGAATACTTCACACCAGCAGAATTAGACACAATATTCTGTATTAGCTGACTTGGTTACTGACTAGCTGACAAGCTATTATCATCACAAGTGAGCTAGCTTTTATAAGTTTCAGCTAATAATATTGCCACCAAATGTCATTTAAGGGCACAACAAGAATTAATCTACTCTTTCAAATTTTCTTACCATTTCCGGGTAAATGCTGGTTAAGGTTCAGTCTGGCTGAGTCAGAGGGTCAGCCTCGTGCAGATCCCATCCAGGTCCTGTCTTCAACCCAGTGAGGTGGGTCACAATATTTAACCCAACCTTGGGTCAAACCAATGATGGTTACACCCCACCTTTCTGAAACCCAGCCGCTTCGATAATAGATTTCCATTCTTCGTAATGGTGGGGTTTCCCATTTTTTCTTAAGATCCTGCCATTTGGAAAAGGCTGTTGGGAAAAACCTTCCATTCCAAACCCCCCCACTCCGAATGGACAGACGGACGCAATCAGAAAGGAAATGGAGGCTGCGCATTGATTGTTTTTTTTTTCCTTTTTGGGGTCAAATGGATCTTGTACATAAATATCCGCAAAACAGGCAAATACTTCATGACATATATGATGTGATGAGATATAACGCTCATTATGCTTCAGCTGAATCCTCTAAGCAAATGGCCACGTTGAATTGAAATTGGTTTATCATGTTAAATGTCCGAAATTGCTCCAATGGGTTAAAATGATCTTTGTGCATAATCTCACAGCCTGATATGCCCTGACGCACACAGTGGGAGCTGCTGTACAGACCGTTGGTCTTACTCTAACCCTGGTTATTTTCTGAAAGCACTGCGTAAAGAAATTTTTTTTTTTCCCCCGGTCGGCTGTCAGCAGGAGCGGCGGCTGCAGCAGGCCGTGAAGTGGTCGTTTTGTGTTGAGAGAGAATTTAATTTGAACAGAGCCCCTCCACTTGATAGAAGAAGCTATGCATTTCTCTGTTCTGTTAATTTTGGTTTATTGTTTCTAATAGTATGTTTTTTTTTTGTTATTGTTTCTTATGAAAATGTATTAAAAGTAGTTTGCGTACCTTTATCTCTTCTAAAATGTTAGCTTAGTTGCATGAACAGGTTTTCAGTAGCTTTTATGCCTTAATTGAATTGAATTGAATTGAATTGAATTGAATTGAATACCTATCTAAATGCTGCACTGCTGAAGATGTCTAGTGTAGTCATGTACTGAAAATAGTATTGTTGATGGTCTGCCAGTGTTCTGGTGAGAGAACCAGTTACTGTCCACCCTTGCGTACTATTTTCATGCAGGTATGGGAGGTTGCATTAATTTTTGTTGTTTCATTCTACAACATGAGTTATATTCTAAAAATGTAAGATACTGTATGGTTCACTACTCTGATGTACTGTATATTTTTTACTCAGATTATTTTTGTGTTTGCATGCTTTTCTACAGGAATGTAAATTACTCGTGCATGTTCTTGGCTGCTGAACTTGATGGGAGAAGGTGCAGTAGAGTGTGAGAGAGCCAGTTATTGACCACCAGCAAGCCATGTCATCATTTGGTTTGTTTATATTCTGATTATTAACAATCACAACAATAATTTAATGTATGGTTACAAGGAGTACAGCTCACATAGGCACTTTGGCCAACTAAGTGTCCCCAGGGGTCGTCTCAGCAAAGGTGTGGACAGATGTGTCAGTCAGTAAACAGACAGCCTGCAGTGAGACGCTAAGTTGCTGATGTGCTTGTGTTTGTGTATTCTCAGGTGAACAAAACTGATGAAACCATGTATAAAAGAAAAATAAAGTTTTTTTTTTTTTTTTTTTTTTAAAGTAGCATCACAGATTTATAATATATCTGTACGAGTTATAGACTGTTGGTGACAAATATGGGGTTTATATCAGAGTTTACAAGTTAATTAATGGCCATGATGTCGGAGACGGTGCTTCACCAAATATTAGTCATTTGCTGAGGAAAATAGTGCATCTGTAGCTAAAATATGAGTTGTCTGAATATTGTGAATGTGAATTTGTTTTGAGCATCATTAAGAAAACTGACATTTTATACATATCGGAAACCTGACAGAGCCGTAAAATGGTTTGAACAGAAATGTCATAAATGAACTACACTGCGGTGCATTATTAAGACCATGTTTGTTATAAATAATTATAATTTTAATTCAACTGTCTTCACTTATTATCATGTTCAAACCATCCTCTCATTATCAAACTAAAATCACCTCACCCTTCATATAGCACGTACCTGCAACTCTGAAGTGTTGGCGCTCCCTGCATCACCCTCACCAACATCAGTTGAATCACCAGCATCACCAGCTGAACTTCATCTGGTCTCTAATATGAAAGCAGAGGACATGAATAGTTTTACTGTCACTGTTTAAAAGAGTAAGAATAGAATAAATGAATCAGAGGGGCTCACGGCAGCACCCGCTGCTCGTCGAAGACAGTTATACGTGCTACGCTCATAAAGCCTGCTTTCAATAAAACACACACTCATATTCTATAATTGCGATCAGTAAAATATATTCAAACAATATAAAACACAATTTTAAATGACAGTTGTTGTTGCTCTAGTTTATTTTGTTTAAATGGATAAAGCTTCATATTTAAAAGCAGCTCAATGTTCAGCTGTCAGAAATGAAGCAGCCTCCTCTCTTGTCACATTTGCAGCAACACTACGATAGCGCTTTTTTGTATCGCTCATACTCTCTCCATTAAAACAACCTGCTGGTCTTGGCTGAAATCAGCAGCCGTGGTCGCTCCATCTTTGGCTCCAGTAGATTCATATGACACCAAAACGCCTCCTTTGATGTGAACGCGCACAGAGCACAAAGCTGAGACCTGGACTTAACAAACTAAGTTGATAACCAGCGTCGTAGCACCGTGTTAACTCTTTTGTTTAGCTGAAATATGAACACAAAGCCTGGCTATGTTGAGCCTTCTTCATAGTACAGGCCTCTGCTCTGCTGCCTAACCAATATATACAATCATTTTTTTTATTTATTTTTTATTTTGCACAAACATATCATTTAAAACGGCATGGACAATCATCATGACTGGGATGTGCAAGGGGGAGGCATGAAACCCAAAAGGGCTTATATAAAAACCTCACCCACATAATACAAAATTTATTCTTTGATATAACAGGCTACAGAGTTCTTACTTGTGTTTTGGTGGAATCAAAAATGCTGTGATATCAGGCCTCTCTTCTTTTTTCCGTCATGGTTGGCTGACTACAACAGACACACACACACACAAAAAAAACACAGTGCAGGTTATTTATTTTGTTCTATCATCCATTATCTTCTAGCTGACTCTCATTCAAAGTGCTCTAAACACTGGCTGACTAATGTTACTGTAACTTAGCTAGCTAGCTAAGCTAAAACGTCAGTGAACCGTTTTAACAACACAGTGAGCTGTAATTCAACGCTCCAGAAATATAAATGAAGCCATTAAAAGCCACGAGCAGAAAACTTATTTTTGAAAGTTCATCTCATACCGAGCTTGTTACTGTGACAGCAGCCTGTGAGCAGACAGCCGGACCCACCCACCTGAGGAGCTGGAAGAGGACGGTGTTTGTTGCTGCTCCCGCCTCGACAGGAGCAGCGGGGGGAGTGAAAACACGGGGTGGAGTTTCATTTATAAAGACTCTGAATACGCGAGTCCAGTGGAATGGATCTGGAGCGAGGATACGGAGGGAGCAGCGAAAACACGGGGTGGAGTTTCATATAGAGACTGTGTGAGTACGAGTTAAGTGGAATGGATCGTGGATACCGAGGGAGGAGCGAAAACACGGGGTGGAGTTTCATTTATGGACTCTGAATAGGCGAGTCCAGTGGAATGGATCTAGACTAGCGAGGATACGGAGGAGTTTCATTAATCAGGAAATTCGTCATTAACTGACGGCGCTCTGGAAGTACACAGAATTACAGACGGTGAGTGAGTGGGTTCAATATTATTTATCTCAAAATGTGTCAAATATAATCACATAGCCTATATACACACAAATGCATATCATACATATGTCAGCCAATCAGAAGAGAGACTCAGAGCCTCCTCCTCTCTTCTGATTGGCTCTATGTGCTATATATTACAGTAAAACAACACACTGTCAAATTCTTCTTAAAGTCCGCCCACTGACCATTGACCCAAAGACTCAGTGTGTGAACTAGTTTAGTGAAGTATCCCGGGGCGACGCAGCACACTGCAGTGATTGGCTCTTCATCCAGCTGATGGATGGATGTGGGTTTAGAGGCTGACAGCAGACTGATACTGAGTACTGCAGTGGTAGTTGGTCATTAGTTTGTTTCCATCCTGCTTCAATCTGACTGTGCACAAAGCCAGTTCACCCAGTGTCTGTACTGGACCTTTACTGAAGCTCTAACGGGTCTGAATGGGATCAGGTCCCTGCAGCAGGATCCCAGGCCTGATGGAGAGACTGGAACCAGAACTAAACTAACAGCAGGAGGCTGAGAGATTAAACACTTCATGGACACACTTTTAGATGAAGTTTAATGTATTTCAAGTATCTGAAGTCGTTTCATTTAAACATAGACAGAAACAGAATCAGCACCAGTCTCAGTGAAATGCATCCAGGACGGACTCAGTCAGAATAAACTCTTCTCTGAATGTGTATCTGTGCAGCTCTGGAGAAGAGTTTTTCTCACTTTTTTATTCCCTTCAAGCAGCGGCAGGTCTTTCTCTTTGAACCTCGCTGCCCACCGTCCGTCAGCTTGAAGTCA
Organism: Trachurus trachurus; assembly: GCF_905171665.1. Lineage (NCBI taxonomy): Eukaryota > Metazoa > Chordata > Actinopteri > Carangiformes > Carangidae > Trachurus > Trachurus trachurus. The sequence goes on along the minus strand of NC_139897.1, from coordinate 33,341,538 downwards.
CAACTCTCAGACTCAAGAGGAGGCCCAACAAACTGCCTTTTTATGAACCGTTTCACATCTGAGCCGTGAAACAACCGTGAGTCCGGGGCAAAGACAACACGACTGAAGTCTGCAGCTGGACTCTAATCTCCCTGAGTAACGCAGATCAAGGAGTCCACGGTTCTCCACCTGCACCGGAGCCTCTGAAGTTGGGTCTGATGAAGCCTGAAGATCTGGACTCTCTGGTCAGTGGAGCTCCTCCTCCCAGCATCACAAGTAGCTGAGCAGCATGGGGAAGTAGGAACCTGTAGTTTTCCATGGTCTCACACGCCGTCTTTGATAGTTCTCTCTCTGATAGAACAGGAAACAAAGATTTGATGTGAGTTGTAATCACTTGGTGACCTCCAATATTCAAAAGGTGACATTTCTAAAAGGAGTTCATCATGATTCTCCTTGTATCCTCCTGGTTTCTGTGTGGACTTACATTTAGTCGTGGTTGTGTTTTCCATATATGGTCGTGTTGCCAGACCGGGGCGAGTTAAGTTACAACACTTAGACACAAATTAGTTGATGACAACATGTGTGATGAATAAGACAGAGAACAGACTGAGCTGTAACTTGTAGTGGAGTGTCTTTAAATCTCTCAGCAGCTCTGCTACCACAGCTGGATCTCAGCTCACTGTTTATTCATGGTGTCAGAGTTCACCTGTCCACACAGGTGAATACCAGGAGTTACCCAGCAGGTGGCGCCACTCTACTGTAGAAAGAGACTTCCACTCCCTCTGTCACCATGACCTTGATGTCCTCTAAACACGTAAAGGTAAAGGTGTTCAGATGCCATTTTAGAGTGAACGGAGCAGAAGGAGAGAAACTGATGTCTGAGACGGGTGAGTGTCAACACATTATTATTATTATTGTTGTTGTTGTTGTTGTTGTTGTTGTTGTTGTGTCAGAGTGTGAGAGTCAGTTTGTCTGTGTGGACTGTGGAGGGAAGAAGAGTCAGACGTAGTCCGTACATACGTCAGCACATTGTCTCAGATTCACCTCGACACAACTTCTTCAAACTCAGAACAAACATCAAAGGTCAAAGGTCACGGTGACTGGATGAACATGGATTTAATGTCAAAGTACTATGGTAGCGGCAAATTCATACAAGGGAGTAACTACTTTCGACATCTATTTTGGTCTGACAAGTGAACAGACTTGTTTGTCTTGATTCTGTGTGTGTGTGTGTGTGTGTGTGTGTGTGTGTGTGTGTGTGTGTGTGTGTGTGTGTGTGTGTGTGTGTGTCTTTTACTGATTTCCCTCTCAGACAGAATGAAGATGACAATGTGACGATGAATGTGAATATGGAGCAAAAGGAGGAAGAATCCATGACAAAGAGTGACTGGTCCAAAGAACTGAATCCTCCGCTATTCAGTCCTGGACCTGGACCTGGACCTGGACCTGGATCTGGACCTGGACCTGGACCTGGACCTGGACCTGGACCTGGACCTGGACCTTCAGAGTCGCGGTAAGAGACGGTTTCCACTGTAAACTGAGCTGAAGATGATTCAGTCATTAGACTCATGTGAAGGAAACATTGAGAAACCAGGAACCAGATCCTCTCTGAAGGTTCACAACCAGTTTAGTGTCACCTCCAAAAGTGTCCCCCCTCCTGCAGTGAAACACAAACACTAGAGAAAACAGAAAAAACGTATTGTCCCATGTTTTGTGTTTTCTTGGGAGTTTTTCCTCAGTCAATGTGAGGCTCAAAGTTCAGAAGATGATGCTGTGTAAAAACCTTTGAGACAAACTGTTTGTAAAAACAGGCTGTACAAATCAACTTGCCTTGCCACAGCTCTGAGATGATGAGTCCCAGCTGAAGTAGAATGTTTGTTTGTTTGTTGTTGTTTTTGTCTTCATGTGTCTCTCCCCTGGGCTTGAAGGGAAGACCGGTCTCCAGGTAGATCCAGATGTTGAGCCAGTGGATCCAGATGCTGAGCAGTGTCAGTGTGTGATCCTGTGTAGAGCTGGTGTGAGACAGATGTTCAGCAGCTGGACACTGGACACAGTTAATGACTGACTGACTCTACACTGTTGTCTATGATGATGCTGTGTTGCTTCCATCGTTCACTACAGTGTGTGGTGCTGGACGCTGATGTCACTGGAGACTTCCCACAATGCATCTGTGATCAGAGAACTGATCAGTGATCAATGTGATGTGAATAAAAACATGTTTGTGTTTGCAGAGGTCAGAACCACAGACTGAGAGCAGAGTCTCCAGGATCAGCTCACATTATATTCACAGTCCACGTAACTAGGGATGCACCGAATATTGCAAAAAATCACGCGACGATCGAAACGGCAGCTTAAACCCCAGCTTTATTACAGTAGTAAGTGACTCCTACTGCTGGAAAAACAACAGCAACAAGAGCAGTGGGGGGAAAGCTTCACAGCGACTGCGTGCACCGTTGCACGACGCTCCAAGAGCCCGGTGCGTCCTGTCTGCAGCGGAGACACGGCCACTGACAGGGCTGAGTGAGGGGACCGTTCCTGTAGGAACGCGCCTTTTAATGAATCATTTAAAAACCAAACACCCTGAACAGCATGCTGAGTAGGCTACGGAAGGGAGAGACGGCTGCAGCAGTTAAAACGAAAGATCCTCGTCCCAGCATGTTGCCCACTCCGTCCGTGGCTGACAGTGTTTCCCAACCTTGGGGTCGGAATGAAACATAGAGACGGACTGAAGAACTTGAAGATCTGATCATCACTAAAGTGTCTGAAGTGTAGAGAGCTCAAACAAATGTTCATACTGATATTTAAGGTGGACTGATTGATTTCCAAATGTATTGGGTAACATCCTAACTTACCATCAACAATGATTCTGTGATCAGAGAACTGATCAGTGATCAATGTGATGTGAATAGAAACATGTTTGTGTTTGCAGAGGTCAGAACCACAGACTGAGAGCAGAGTCTCCAGGATCCGTCTGTCTGTCCATGAAGAGTGACTGGTCCAAAGGAGAGGTCCCAAACTTCAGTCCTGAACCTGGACCTGGACCTGGACATTCAGAGTCACGGTAAGAGGAGGTTTCTACTGTAAACTGAGCTGAAGATGATTCAGTCATTAGACTCATGTGAAGGAAACAGAGAGAAACCAGGAACCAGATCCATCAGACTCTGAAGGTTCACAACAAACCTGAGAGACAGAAACATGCACACACACTCTGTCCATCAGACTGATGAAGCACAGCTTTTATTTTGAGGAGTTTTCATTCAGCTCGTCTCTCTACACTCGTCTTCCTCTACTTTCTCTCCCCCTGCTCCTCTGGTTACTGAAGCCCCGCCCCCTTGAGGAGGTTAACCAATCAGAGCTCAGATGTGGAGCTGTGACATGTTGTTGATCCAGAAATGTCTTGACAGGAGGAAGAGGAGTGGTGTCTCTGTGGACCAGCAGCTGTCCTGCTGTGGTCTCTGTCAGGACGTCCTGAAGGATCCAGTCTCCACCAGCTGTGGACACTGGTTCTGCAGACAGTGCTTCACCTCAGACTGGGACCAGTCTGGTTCTTCAGGACCCCCCTCCTGTCCCCAGTGTGGACAAAGACCCAGAACCAGAGGTGAGCTGCAGACAGCCAATCAGAGCAGCTGTGGACAAAGTAAGACTGAACATCTGTCTGCTGATGTGGTCATTTGTGAAACCAGAACCTGTTGTTTTCTCCAGAGTCATTGTTCCATCACACAGCACTGACATTTAAGATGATGATTCAAACCTTCTCTTTGTTGTCTGTAGTTTTTCTGTGGCTGATGAAAATAATCTGATCAGATTGTCAGACTCTCTGTCTTCAGTCTGACTCTGTCTCTTCTCTCTCAGCAGATCGTGGTCTGCAGGAGGTTTTAGATCAACATAAGATCAGTCTGAGGAGCAGATGTGAACGAGTGACTGAAGGAACTGAGGGAACAGGAAATGGAACCCTCCTCAACAGGATCTACACTGAGCTCTACATCACAGAGGGACATAGTGAAGAGGTTAATACCCAACATGAGGTGAGACAGCTGGAGACAACGTCCAAGAAGAAGACCGTCCATGACACTCCAATCAAGTGCAACGACATCTTTAAAGACGTACCTGTCCAACAGAGAGAGGACGTCTCTACGGTCTCACCTGTCCAACAGAGAGACAAAGTCTCTTCCAACTTTTTTGTCAAGATGAGACATAAGTTCTCTAAATATTTGCATCTCAAACCGAGAGACAAAGTCTCTACGGTCTCACCTGTCCAACAGAGAGAGGACGTCTCTACGGTCTCACCTGTCCAACAGAGAGAGGACGTCTTTATGGTCTCACCTGTCCAACAGAGAGAGGACGTCTCTACTGTCTCACCTGTCCAACAGAGACCCATCAGAGTGGTTCTGACCAACGGCGTCGCTGGCGTTGGAAAAACCTTCTCGGTGCAGAAGTTCACTCTGGACTGGGCCGAGGGCTTGGAGAACCAAGATGTCGAACTGCTGGTTCTGCTTTCATTCAGGGAGCTGAACCTGATCAGAGATCAGCGTTTGAGTCTTCTCAGGCTGCTCCATGTTTTCCATCCAACATTACAGAAGGTCACAGCAGAGCAGCTGGCTGTCTGTAAACTTCTCTTCATCTTTGACGGCCTGGATGAAAGCCGACTGTCACTGGACTTCAACAACAGGGAGGTTGTGTCTGATGTCACACAGACGTCATCAGTCAACGTGCTGCTGACAAACCTCATCCAGGGGAATCTGCTTCCCTCGGCTCTGGTCTGGATCACCTCCAGACCTGCAGCAGCCAATCAGATCCCTCCTACATGTGTTGACAGGGTAACAGAGGTCCGAGGCTTCACTGACGCCCAGATGGAGGAGTACTTCAGGAGGAGGTCCAGTGATGAAGATCTGTCCAGAAGAATCATCTTACACATCAAGACGTCCAGGACCCTCCACATCATGTGTCAAGTCCCAGTCTTCTGCTGGATCAGTGCTACAGTTCTGGAGCACATGTTGACCACAGACCAGAGAGGAGAGCTGCCCAAGACCACGACTGACCTGTTCTCACACTTCCTGCTGGTCCAGACAAAGAGGAAGAAGAACAAGTACGGTGAAGGACATGAGACGAGTCCACAGGAGCTGACGGAGGCCGACAGGGAAGTTCTTCTGAAGCTGGGGAGGCTGGCGTTTGAACAGCTGGAGGAAGGAAACATCATGTTCTACCAAGAAGACCTGGAGCAGTGTGGTCTGGATGTCACAGAGGCCTTGGTGAACTCAGGACTCTGTACTGAGATCTTCAAAAGAGAGAGTGTGATCTTCCAGAAAACAGTCTACTGCTTTGTTCATCTGAGTGTTCAGGAGTTTCTGGCTGCAGTCTACATGTTCCACTGTTTCACCAACAGGGACACAAAGGTCCTCAAGAAGTTCCTGGCAGAACAACATCTTGATTTAACCCTGGATGTCTTCCTGCAGAGCGCCATGCAGAAATCCCTCTGGAGTAGAAATGGTCACCTGGACCTGTTTGTTCGCTTCCTTCATGGCCTCTCTCTGGAGTCCAACCAGAGGCTGTTAGGAGGTCTGCTGGGTCAGACAGACAACAGTCCAGGAACCATCCAGAGAACCATCAACAACATGAAGAAGATGAAGACTGATGAAATCTCTCCTGACAGAAGCATCAACATCTTCCACTGTCTGACAGAGATGAAGGACCAGTCAGTTCATCAGCAGATCCAACAGTTCCTCAAGTCAGAGAACAGATCAGAGAAACTCTCTGAGATCCAGTGTTCAGCTCTGGCCTACATGCTGCTGATGTCAGAGCAGGTTCTGAAAGAGTTGGACCTGAAGAAGTACAACACATCATTGGAGGGACGACAGAGACTGATCCCAGCTGTGAGGAACTGCAGGAAGGCTCGGTGAGTCCAGACATATGTGACCCGTTCTATCAAAATGAGTTGGATGTCGCAACGTTCTATTTTTAGATAATCATATGATAACGTGGAAAACCCATAGAAAATCGAGAAAAAAAATGTTACCCTAATTTCAAAGCAATGGCATTCAAAAACAATCTCCCAAAGTTTCACAGTCCAGATAATTGAGAAAAGGCACATAAATGCTTATGATGTTGACTTGCAACTTAAACCCTCTGAAAATGAGTGTTGCTTCAGTGCAAAACATGAAATATCTCCTGAACCGTTCATGATAGAGACGAGCTGTAAACTGCATCTGAATCGCGGGATTCTCCGCTTTCCGACGGTCATTGAATGGTTCCTCTATGAGGAGAAGGGACGGGTACAGAAACAGATGCTAAACCGAGTAGCATCGACGCTAACAGAGCGTAGCATCGATGCTAACAGAGCGTAGCATCGATGCTAACAGAGCGTAGCATCGATGCTAACCCGAACGTAGCAACGATGCTAAACCGAACGTACACGCTTGCACATGTTTTACAAAATTTCAACAAAACATGACAACTTCTGAACCGTTTATGATAGAGACGAGCTGTAAAAAGCATCTGAATTGTGAGATTCCCTGCTTTCCGAGGGTCATTGAATGGTGCATCTATGACAACAAGGGGCCGTATAGGGTGCGTGTAATCACGTGGTACAGGAACAGATGCCAGAGTCACTGGCAAAAACTTTAACTGTAATTTTCTCAGGTTTTAGAACGGAATAAGAGAGTGAAAGATTGTACTTCAAATGGCCACATCTCGAAAACCATCAAATGTATGACTTTGACTAGGGAATCACTTTAAAGCTTATTTTCTAATCTTTCCATTGATACCAAAATCTCAACTTTGAAATTTGGGTCACTGTGACTCATTTTGATGGATCGGGTCACATATAGCCTAATAATAATATCATTATTGATCAGTAGTTTAGATCAGTAGTTCACATAAACTGAGTTTTTCTTTTTTTTTTTCATTATTTTTAGTTTGACTTTGAAAACATTAGCCTACATAAGGGATAATATAGAGTGAGCAGGCTTTGCTTCAGGGTCCCATCCATCCTGTGAGAGTGATGAGGATCATTGTTTCCTGTCAAACTCAGTCAGAGAAGATGAGCTGAAGCTCAGATGTTCATCACATCATCACGTCCTGTCATCAGATGGATCAACTGTGTTTTTACTGCAGCTTTCATCTGATTTGATTCTGACACATTTGATGTTTTCTCTCTTCACAGATTTGGTGATTGTAAGCTCTCAGAGAGTCACTGTGAAGTTGTGGCCTCAGCTCTGAAGTCCAACCCCTCCCACCTGACAGAACTGGACCTGAGATGGAACAACCTGAGTGATTCATCAGTGAAGGTTCTGTGTGCTGCACTGGAGAGTCCAAACTGTCGACTGGAGACTCTGAGGTGAGTTCACTGACTGGACCTGTTGGACTTTTGTCTGTGTTCAGTTCAAATGTGTGAAGTTCAGTTTGAAGCAGCGACTGATTGTGACTCCATGTTACTGCAGCTGGTAGAAGGTGAAGGGTCAGAGGTCACTCAGAGGTCAGTGTGATGATGATGATGATGATGATGATGATGATGATGATGATGATGATGATGATGATGATGATGATGATGATGATGATGATGATCCGGCTCTCAGCGTGCATATCTCTGTTGCTGCCCAATTTGTGTAACGGCCCCCCGCCATCTTGGACAGTTACGAATACAGGCTACAAAATAACAAGTTATTAATTAACTATATGCATTATGCACTAAATGTAACTAGTGTTGTACCGATACCAATACTAGTATCAGTATGGGGCCCCGATACAGCAATAAAATGCTGGCCTCGGTATTGGCAACTACTAACATATGATGCACCGATGCCACTTACAGATACTAGTAGCCTATGGAACTTTGAACGCAGCGCCTTGTGTCTTCTCCCTCGCCCGACACTCACTGCTGTGTGATCACACGTGTTCAGTGCATGCCAAGTCAAGTAGGGATGTAAACAATTAAATCAATTGCAGTTAATCGATCCTTTTCTAGGAGTGTCTACAGTGTTATTGTCTCTTTTCACCTCCTCTCTCCCTTGTGCGCTCAGTGCGCTGCGCAAACATTTAACGATCCCGCTAGGTTATGTCAGCTCCAGTTGCTACCAGAGCTTAATTTAAATAAATAAATACATTTAAAAAGGCACTCGTCGCGGTGCAGCTGAACAGCTGACATGTGGTCCAGACGTAGCTACAGACCTGTAGAGCTGCCGAGGTCATGCCCCGCTCACGTGATCGCCAGGTTAAAAGAGACGTCATAACTGTCATGGCGGCGCCGGCAGCAGAAGCAGCAGCAGCAGCAGTAGTCGAAGAAGCAGTGTGTGTCCCAGAGAAGAAGTGAGCGCGATTCGAGCTGCCAAAGCAGCCTAGTGCAGGAGGAAAAGTAAAAGAGTGGTAGTTAATCCCGTTCGTTCACCTCGTTCGGCCGCTTCCGTTCCTGTGACGATCCGTGATCTCCTCCCGTTTGGTCCTGCTGGAGCTGGGCCGGAAATGACTGTTGACTGACTGACTGACTGACGACTGACTGGTGCGCGTTGACAACTCCCCCCTCTGGTGTGCGTGAGTAATTACCGATCGATTTTTGTTGGATTACTTTTGTTTTGGCTTTTTCCTTTTTTTATGACTGCCTTGGGTTTTTTCCTGATATTTTCTGTTTTTGCTGAAGATCGGATTTTTTGTTGATTGAACTGAGACAAACAGTCATTAAAAGAACTCTGTTTATTGTTTATGGACCATTTAAATACATTTTTTGGAAAAGAAAACAAAAGAAGCTTTGGTTGCGTCCTGTTTTTTCTTGTTCTTGTGCTGGGTACAGTGTTTAAAGACGTTTTAAATGGAGGTTACATGCTTATCCAAAATTATTGGGTATTGATTAAGTGTGTATCCTTTGTGGGTGTGAAATAGGTGCAGATTTGAGACCCTTTAATGAATTGAGCTGATTCTTTTTAACTGTCTATCTGCAATCACCACAGGCTGTCCTGCCAGAACAGTTGAATGATATTTCAGTCAATGATGCACACACTTCCTCTCATGCCACTCATTTATTTATCAGATGCTTGAATTTACTTGTGTGTGGTTTCTACAGAGAATTAAAAGAAACATAAATGAAAATGAATTATATGCATGGTTATTATTGCATTATTATGAACATAAAATGTGGCATAAACAGACAAAATATATAATATTAATAAAGAAATATTGATACAGTAATGTATGCATTCATTTAACACAATGCAATCATTAAACACATCCCTGACAGCAGTGCACACTGAAAAGGCATGCAACAATTGAGTGACGGTCCCTTAATTATTTATTATCCCTAGCAGGCGGCAAAATATAAACAATTAACTCCGGCGACGCCGTCACACATTAATAAATGGACCGGGCGGCCCGTGCGAATATTAACCGCCACATAAACATACGTCCTCAACAATAAACGGTAACCCTTTAATTTCCAGGCCATTAATTACGTCATAATATCAAGAAATTACCCAGAAATAATGATTAATTGCGTAGTAATGTCAAGAAATAGCCTAGAAATAACGGTCAATTTCATAGTAATGTTGAGAAATATAACCAGGAAATAACTTTTAATTGTGTAGAAATAGCCCAGTAATAATGATCAATTGTGTAGTAATGTTGAGAAATATAGCCCAGAAATAACAATTAATTGCATGGTAATGTCAAGAAATATAGCAAAGAAATGACACTCTAGTAATATAGACAAGTTGTAGTAGTAGAATTGCAGTGAATTACTGCTAAGTATTGGGTAATTACAGAGTAAATAGCCTGTTGTTTCCATGATATAGTCAAGTACTTTCAGTGTGATTAACCTGATGTAATTGTAATTTCCACAGTCTTACCTTATGGTTAGCTGCAATATCTGTTTCCCAAAAGCAAATGGTAGATCTGGCAACTGCTGGAAATGTCACCATAGTTAACCCATAATTACCTTTCTGCTGCCTGCAAAGTGTAGTGGACTTTGTTCCTTAGAAACGTATGGGTAGTTTCAGCATAACTAACATGGTTATGAGAACTTCCACTGTAATAGTCTTGCCCAGTGGAAATGTCACCGTAGTTAACCCATAATTACCTTTCCACTGCCTGTAAAGTGTAGTGAGCTTTGTTCCTTAGAAACGTATGGGTAGTTTCAGCATAACTAACATGGTTATGAGAACTTCCACTGTAATAGTCTTGCCCATAACCCATTTGGATGAAAGATGGTAGATGTGGCAACTGCTGGAAATGTCACCGTAGTTAACCCATAATTAGTGTGAATGCTGAAGGCATTCACACTATTGTTATTCACTCAATTTTTATTCTCTTTTTTTATTTTTATTAGTGTGACTGCTGAGCAGTCACACTATTGTTCTTCTGTTTGGCCATTTTCTTCCGCCTTTTTACGGTCTTCTTCTAGTCCTTCATACTTTGTGCTATTTCAACAATTCATATATCAAAACGTGCAGCTTTTTCTGGACTTTATTGGCATTACTTTTCTCTTTTTAACTCTTTATACTTTTTAAAATATTTAACTTTTTCTGATTTTTTTCAGCTTTATAATGGGTGTGTATTGCGTCTAACGAGCAGAGCCAGAGTGGTGTCAGAGTGGATAGAGGCAAAAAAACATTCTAGAGTTTTTCTGGCTAAACTGTCAGCACGGCCACAAATTAAACTCTAGACAAATTATTTTCTCCAGTTTTGTAGCCACACTTGTCTTCTGGCTAAAATTCTGGTCAAAAATGCAAAGAGACTTAGATAATAATTTTAAATATTTTTTAAATGCAGCCAGGGAGCTCTCTGCTCTCATTCAGCTCAATGTATTTTTTTCACATCAGCAGGAGAAGCACCAAAAAATAGTCACAGGTCACAAAAAAATCCTCTTCTTGCTTGGTGTGGCTAATTTATACTAATTTCTCTTTATTTTAAGAATCATTGAAAAATCTCACATTCATCAAAGTCTCAACCTCTCTTCACTACAACTCCACTGTAGTGTAGGGGGTAGGGTGGCTGATTCCCAACCCCAAGGTCACTGGTTCGAATCCAAGGGAAGAACTCTTGTTATGTTATGTTGAATTCTGCTCTCCTCCACCGCCTTCAATTGGTTACAGGTGTTTGTTATCTCCTTAATTACTCATACCAGTTTGCAGCACATCATCACATTACAATGAATGACAACAGTCTTGAAAGCAGTGTGCTCTCTGTAGCCGAGTGGCAGAGTAAAGGTTAAGTGATCATATGGTCATGGGTTCGATTCCTGCCTCAGTCATTTCACATCATCGCTTGACTTTTGATTCCAATTATTCAGCTGTCATTGGACAGTCTTTGATTCCTGATAGTATAAAGCTCATTGTAACTCAGGTTCTCTGTGGCCTTATGGTTAGTGTGTTAGGTGTTGTGCTATTTCAACAATTCATATATCAAAACGTGCAGCTTTTTTTGAACTTTATCGGCATTACTTTTCTCTTTTTAACTATTTATACTTTTTAAAATATTTAACTTTTTCTGCCACGATTCCTTACTTTTTTTTTTAAGCAGAAGCCAGTGATCCTCTTATCAAAGGTTTTCTTTACCCCTCACATACTGTCTCTGTCTGTAGCCTAGTGGTTAGCTTGCTGGTCTGGAGACCTGAAGGTTGCTGGTTCAAATCTTGCCTCAACAACAATTATAGTGCATTATTTTCCCAGTTGTCCTCTGTTGACTTCTGATAACTTGCTTCATGTTGAAACTGCTGCTCTCAGCCTGAAATTCACAGAAATTTTCATTCTAAGTCATTCAAGCTTGACTCTCAAGCTTTCTTGGTGTTAACTGTGTGTGCACCGTGGCCTAGAGGCAGAGTGGAAGTCTAATGACCATGAGGTTGTGGGTTCGATTCTGACCTTGGTAAAAAATTTGTATGGTGATCACTGCTTGCACTATTTGCTAATTCTGCAACAGTGTTCAGTTGCTATCAGCAGTCACACCATTTCCATTCTTGGAAATGCTTTTTCTAGTTAGTGTGACTGCTGAAGCAGTCACACTATTGTTCTTCTGTTTGGCCATTTTCTTCCGCCTTTTTACGGTCTTCTTCTAGTCCTTCATACTTTGTGCTATTTCAACAATTCATATATCAAAACGTGCAGCTTTTTCAGGACAATATTGCTATTATTTTTCTCTTTTATACTATTTATACTTTTTCAAATATTTAACTTTTTAGATGTTGACAGTGTGCAATTCATTAACAGACAACAGTCTTCTTCACAACTCCACTGTAGTGTAGGGGTTAGGGTGGCTGCTTGCCAACCCTAAGATCACTGGTTCGAATCCAAGGGAAGAACTCTTGTTATGTTATGTTGAATTCTGCTCTCCTCCCCCGCCTTCAATTGGTTACAGGTGTTTGTTATCTCCTTGATTACTCATACCAGTTTGCAGCACATCATCACATTACAATGAATGACAACAGTCTTGAAAGCAGTGTGCTCTCTGTAGCCGAGTGGCAGAGTAAAGGTTTAGTGATCATATGGTCATGGGTTCGATTCCTGCCTTAGTCATTTCACATCATTGCTTGACTTTTGATTCCAATTATTCAGCTGTCATTGGACAGTCTTTGATTCCTCATAGTATAAAGCTCATTGTATCAAAGGTTTTCTTTACCCCTCACATACTGTCTCTGTCTGTAGCCTAGTGGTTAGCTTGCTGGTCTGGAGACCTGAAGGTTGCTGGTTCAAATCTTGCCTCAACAACAATTATAGTGAATTATTTTCCCAGTCGTCATCTGTTGACTTCTGATAACTTGCTTCATGTTGAAACTGCTGCTCTCAGCCTGAAATTCACAGAAATTTTCATTCTAAGTCATTCAAGCTTGACTCTCAAGCTTTCTTGATGTTGACAGTGTGCAGATCATTAACAGACAACAGTCTCTGCAACTGTGTGTGCACTGTGGCCTAGAGGCAGAGTGGAAGTCTAATGACAATGAGGTTGTGGGTTCGATTCTGACCTTGGTCAAACATTTGTATGGTGATCACTGCTTGCACTATTTGCTAATTCTGCAACAGCGTTCAGTTGCTATCAGCAGTCACACCATTTCCATTCTTGGAAATGCTTTTTCTAGTTAGTGTGACTGCTGAAGCAGTCACACTATTGTTCTTCTGTTTGGCCATTTTCTTCCGCCTTTTTACGGTCTTCTTCTAGTCCTTCATACTTTGTGCTATTTCAACAATTCATATATCAAAACGTGCAGCTTTTTCAGGACAATATTGCTATTATTTTTCTCTTTTATACTATTTATACTTTTTCAAATATTTAACTTTTTAGATGTTGACAGTGTGCAGATCATTAACAGACAACAGTCTTCTTCACAACTCCACTGTTGTGTAGGGGTTAGGGTGGCTGCTTGCCAACCCTAAGATCACTGGTTCAAATCCAAGGGAAGAACTCTTGTTATGTTATGTTGAATTCTGCTCTCCTCCCCCGCCTTCAATTGGTTACAGGTGTTTGTTATCTCCTTGATTACTCATACCAGTTTGCAGCACATCATCACATTACAATGAATGACAACAGTCTTGAAAGCAGTGTGCTCTCTGTAGCCGAGTGGCAGAGTAAAGGTTTAGTGATCATATGGTCATGGGTTCGATTCCTGCCTTAGTCATTTCACATCATTGCTTGACTTTTGATTCCAATTATTCAGCTGTCATTGGACAGTCTTTGATTCCTCATAGTATAAAGCTCATTGTATCAAAGGTTTTCTTTACCCCTCACATACTGTCTCTGTCTGTAGCCTAGTGGTTAGCTTGCTGGTCTGGAGACCTGAAGGTTGCTGGTTCAAATCTTGCCTCAACAACAATTATAGTGAATTATTTTCCCAGTCGTCATCTGTTGACTTCTGATAACTTGCTTCATGTTGAAACTGCTGCTCTCAGCCTGAAATTCACAGAAATTTTCATTCTAAGTCATTCAAGCTTGACTCTCAAGCTTTCTTGATGTTGACAGTGTGCAGATCATTAACAGACAACAGTCTCTGCAACTGTGTGTGCACTGTGGCCTAGAGGCAGAGTGGAAGTCTAATGACAATGAGGTTGTGGGTTCGATTCTGACCTTGGTCAAACATTTGTATGGTGATCACTGCTTGCACTATTTGCTAATTCTGCAACAGCGTTCAGTTGCTATCAGCAGTCACACCATTTCCATTCTTGGAAATGCTTTTTCTAGTTAGTGTGACTGCTGAAGCAGTCACACTATTGTTCTTCTGTTTGGCCATTTTCTTCCGCCTTTTTACGGTCTTCTTCTAGTCCTTCATACTTTGTGCTATTTCAACAATTCATATATCAAAACGTGCAGCTTTTTTTGAACTTTATTGGCATTACTTTTCTCTTTTTAACTATTTATACTTTTTCAAATATTTAACTTTTTAGATGTTGACAGTGTGCAGATTATTAACAGACAACAGTCTTCTTCACAACTCCACTGTAGTGTAGGGGTTAGGGTGGCTGCTTGCCAACCCTAAGGTCACTGGTTCGAATCCAAGGGAAGAACTCTTGTTATGTTATGTTGAATTCTGCTCTCCTCCCCCGCCTTCAATTGGTTACAGGTGTTTGTTATCTCCTTGATTACTCATACCAGTTTGCAGCACATCATCACATTACAATGAATGACAACAGTCTTGAAAGCAGTGTGCTCTCTGTAGCCGAGTGGCAGAGTAAAGGTTTAGTGATCATGTGGTCATGGGTTCGATTCCTGCCTTAGTCATTTCACATCATTGCTTGACTTTTGATTCCAATTATTCAGCTGTCATTGGACAGTCTTTGATTCCTCATAGTATAAAGCTCATTGTATCAAAGGTTTTCTTTACCCCTCACATACTGTCTCTGTCTGTAGCCTAGTGGTTAGCTTGCTGGTCTGGAGACCTGAAGGTTTGCTGGTTCAAATCTTGCCTCAACAACAATTATAGTGAATTATTTTCCCAGTTGTCCTCTGTTGACTTCTGATAACTTGCTTCATGTTGAAACTGCTGCTCTCAGCCTGAAATTCACAGAAATTTTCATTCTAAGTCATTCAAGCTTGACTCTCAAGCTTTCTTGATGTTAACTGTGTGTGCACCGTGGCCTAGAGGCAGAGTGGAAGTCTAATGACCATGAAGTTGTGGGTTTGATTCCGACCTTGGTCAAACATTTGTATGGTGATCACTGCTTGCACTATTTGCTAATTCTGCAACAGCGTTCAGTTGCTATCAGCAGTCACACCATTTCCATTCTTGGAAATGCTTTTTCTAGTTAGTGTGAATGCTGAAGGCATTCACACTATTGTTATTCAAATCTTTATTCTCTTTTATTTTTATTAGTGTGACTGCTGAAGCAGTCACACTATTGTTCTTCTGTTTGGCCATTTTCTTCCGCCTTTTTACGGTCTTCTTCTAGTCCTTCATACTTTGTGCTATTTCAACAATTCATATATCAAAACGTGCAGCTTTTTCAGGACAATATTGCTATTATTTTTCTCTTTTATACTATTTATACTTTTTCAAATATTTAACTTTTTAGATGTTGACAGTGTGCAGATCATTAACAGACAACAGTCTTCTTCACAACTCCACTGTAGTGTAGGGGTTAGGGTGGCTGCTTGCCAACCCTAAGATCACTGGTTCGAATCCAAGGGAAGAACTCTTGTTATGTTATGTTGAATTCTGCTCTCCTCCCCCGCCTTCAATTGGTTACAGGTGTTTGTTATCTCCTTGATTACTCATACCAGTTTGCAGCACATCATCACATTACAATGAATGACAACAGTCTTGAAAGCAGTGTGCTCTCTGTAGCCGAGTGGCAGAGTAAAGGTTTAGTGATCATATGGTCATGGATTCGATTCCTGCCTTAGTCATTTCACATCATTGCTTGACTTTTGATTCCAATTATTCAGCTGTCATTGGACAGTCTTTGATTCCTCATAGTATAAAGCTCATTGTATCAAAGGTTTTCTTTACCCCTCACATACTGTCTCTGTCTGTAGCCTAGTGGTTAGCTTGCTGCGTTCAAGCTGGGGAACAATCGTCCGTAAAAGAAGGGGAAGAAGGGGGGAGAAGGGGGAAGAAGGAAAAAGAGAAAAAAAGGAAGAGAAAGAGGGAAAAATGAGAAAAGAAGAGAGAAAGTGAACTTTTTTGTCCCAATTAACATATTTCAAGCCGTCTGATGACAAATACAGAACTTTTAATATTTTTCAGTGTACCATGGATGGGATCGAACCTGTGACCTTGGAATCTCTTGACTTGACCTATGAATCATTTGGCAAAATTGTAACAATTTTCATGTAAAAGCTTGTCATATTGGCTATAATTTAACATTATTGAATCAATTGGCAGAAATCAAATGATTTTCATTTCAATGAACTTGTCATATTGGCTACTATGTATGTATACTTGACACTTACCTACAATTTCTTCTTGTGTAATGTGTGTATTTAGCTACTTATAACATCATGGTATTTTAATTGAGTGTTGTTATAGCCATTGTTATATTCATTATCATTATTGTTGCTGTTGTATTGTTTTCAACATACTGTCAATAAAAACACTTAGAGTGTGAAAATTGCTGCTCATGAGTTTTATTTACTCAGAAAATGCCAACACAAAGACAGTAACACAAAGTAGTAAAATTAAACCAACACTGAACCTACAAACACTCTACAAATATTTATTCTTCACATAAAAACAATTGTTGTATGAAAATATTCAACTATTTACAATAAAAAAATATTATTTACAATTATTAACTATTCACAAAGTACTGTTGATTGATCTTAATTTTGATTTTTCCTCATCTCCTCCAGCCACTGGTCCTTTGGCAGGGATTCTGTCACAGGACAGTATACCTTGCCACGGTACTGGCTGTGGCCAGTTTCTGCTGTGCGGAACTGCCCACACTTTTTGCAGGTATTTGATGGTACCGTGCGTTTATATGGGCGCTTTAATGTTACTTCAGTTTCCGCTGTGGATGGATGGATGGGTTGTGGGGTGGTGTTGGTGTTGGGGGGGCCCTGAATAGCTGCTGCCCACTGAAGCACTCCAACTGGTGTCAGAAGCTGAGGTGTCAGAAAAGGTCCTGGTGCTGGGGATGCCGTGAACAGGTTCCTCTTTGGCATGATGGGCCGAGAAAGCTGGGTGGTTGAAGCTCTCTGGTTTTGCCTGGCCTGGCCTGCCGTACTCGCGGGCAGCTGGTACTGGTGCTCCTGCTGTGCCCGCATTGGCTGATCAGGGAGCACTCTTGCCTCCTGAAGAGGCTGCGCTGACACAGGGAGGGCTGGAGGCAGGACAGTGCCCTGCAGTCTCACAGAGAGCTCCAGTCTCTTTTGCCGCCGGTTGTGCCACTGGATGAGGGTGTTTTGGTTCACCTCAACCAGCTGAATGTCTGTGCCCTGCATCACGAGCGCATTGCCAGTGACAAGCTGTCTGATTCGATGGTAGTCCCTAAGAATTAAGGACCACCTCGAATCAGTTGTCTTGCCTCGTTTCAATGGGCTCGGATGCAGGTTGCACAGCCTGATGAAAATGTTTTCAACCAGCCGGCAGCAGTCAGGCCACTGTGCAGGGACGCTACTTGCCCCCAATGTACAGCGGGTGGTGCTCTCCACACCAGGGGTTGTGGAAGGCTTCTTGGGCGTTCTAAATCGCCCACTCAACAATCTGCCCTGGTGTCGTGCAGCATAAACCACCTGCTGCTTGTCGTAGTCGTCCAGGCTCTGCCACAGGGAGATGATGGTGTCTGTCTGCTGGTTGTTGAGGAAGAGGGCCGTCTGCTCCCGAAGCTCCACCAGGTACTCTGCAAGGCTGTCCACATGCTGGTACCCAGGGATATTTCTCTCATCAACAGCCTGTGCAAATGATTTAGAAGATTTAGATAAGAATGATAAGCCTTCACTGACACTGGACACTGATGATATGCTATTGATGTTGTGGACTGTATAAATATATATATGTATTCAAAATGAGTGCAAATGTCCATATTCATACATATTCTAATTAAACATACAAACACGTACCGCATCTTGAACTCCAGCTACAGGTGATGAAGTAGCTGGAGTGCTGGAAGCCATGGTCAATGTGCCAGAAGCTGTTGATGAGCTGGGTGCTGTGGCGCTTGGAGCTGTGATGGTGGACGTCATGGGAGCTGTGATGGTGACGTTGGATGCCCTGGGTGCGGTGGAGGAGGCAGTTGGTGTTGTGGGTGCGGTGGAGGAGACAGTGGAAGGAGGCAGAGAGGGTTCAAGGACCTCAACCACTGTGGGATCCTCTGGGAGATCAGAGAAGCCCTCATCCTCCTCCATGTTGTCCTCCACATCATGCTCCTCAATGAGCTGAGCCGTCTCCTCTGAATCAGGGTGCATATCCTGCAGCGCCTGGCCAGTCTGCCTGAACAGATACTGCACCCCTATGAGCTCTCCTGAAATAAAAGTTAATAATGTTTAAAAGTTAGTAAAATGAATAAAATATTTTAAAACTGAGTAACATCACTCATGTTCTTACTTATGCAGCATTATTAATGTAGCCATAAGATAGCTACACAACAACACACAAACACAGAATACATGGCTATACACATAAATGTGGCATGCTGGACTGAGAATGTATCTGTTGTGTAGTGTGACTGTGTTCTCCTGTGTCTGTCTGTGGTTGTGGCTCTGTGTGTGTGTGCACGTGTGGAATAAATGAGCATCGTGGTTGACGTAGAGTTTGTAAGACTGTAACATCTACTGTAACTGTAAGTGTTGTTCTTGTTTACTGATTCTGTTGTTCTGTCCATGTGTTTTACAGGTGAGACAAAGGGGAGAGTGAATGGTCTGTGAAAGAGGGAGACACGGAACGTGTGTGTGAGAATGAGTGTGTGAGTGTACGTGTAGTCGTATGAATAATATGAGTGTATCTTAGTAAGCAGCGGCTGTCTGACAGCTGGTTAAAGTTGTTATGTTGCTACTCAGCTGATGTGAGAGTCCGTCTGTCTGTGTGCCGCTGTATCCAGTGTTAGCGTCTGTGTCCTTGTCACAGAAATAAAAATAGCCTACATGGTCCTCATCATTTGGAAAGGTGTAATACTTACCGGTGTAATGGGAGGGTGGGCAGAATGCTGGTGCCAACTTCCTGCCAAACAGCTTCTGGTAGTTCTTGTTGACACAGTGAAGCAGGTCACCAGAGTAGCTGCAGAGAGCAGATGATCCAGAGGACAGGGCTGCAGCACCACGGTCCTGGTTCCACCTGTGCAGCCCTTCCAACAGGTAAATTTGAAAATTTACACTGTTGGCACTGGTCCCTGGAAATACATGATTAAGAATCAAATGATTAAATATTCTTGGATTGCACAACACATGCACCAACATGTCTGACAGACACACACCTGGAATGAAGCGATTCAGGTGGAGGTGAAAAGACTCCAGCGATGTAGAGCCTCTGGAACATCTGTAGATGGGAAGCATCACTCCTCCTTTTGAGAGCTCCCCAGTCTTGATGTAAAGTGCAACACCTGGTGGATCCTGGATGCACTTGACATGCTTTTTCTGGACCATCCAGATGTGCTCCATCCTCTCGGTGTCCAGCAGGGGAACTCCAAGGGAGTCGTTGCCACGGCTTCCCATCAACAGCTGCAGCAGCTCCTCCAGCAGCTGAGTCGTGGTCTCCTCCCCACGGGTCCTCCTCCGACAATGCAGAACCAGCTCCTTCCTCGACAGGTGCTTGGGGATGTCACCAGTAGGGAGAGACAAGCCCTGCGCCTGGAGTTGCTGTTGTTTGGCTTCACACAACTGAGCTAAATCAGCAGCGTCCCACTCGAATATGCACGCCGACAGACGTGACATAAAGAGCGGGTACAGCTGATGAGCATCGGTTGTGCAGCCCACAGCGAGTCGGCGCATGAAGTGCCAGATATCCAGCCTTATGGTGAGGTCTGGCCACCCACTGAATCTGGCACTCAGCTTTGTCTCTCCCCCCTCAGCACAGCAGCCACAGTCAACGTAGAGGGCAACGGGGTGGTCCACACCAGCCTGCTGGTATCTTTTCACCAGATCTGCAACCATCAGGTCCAGGCCAGCTCCCTCCTGAGCGGTCAGCACACTCATGAGAATCTGGCCATACTCATTCCCCACAGAAGTGAGCCACAGTGCTGTCCCCTTAGCTGCCCCAGCAAGCTTCTTGATGATCTAAAACACACAAAATGTATAGGACCTCGGTGATGATGACTCAGAAAAACATTGTGCTAATTATAATTATAATATAATATGTAATATCAGCAGACACTTTTAGAGAAAGGAGTTTCTTTAACCTTTTTGGTGGAGTCCATTTTCAAAACGGTTCCATAAACAGAGGTGACGCGTGCCTTGATGTCCTCCATCCTCGTCAGGATGTCCTGGCTGTAAACCGACAGCAGCCACTTACAGCTGGGCACCACAGCAGGCTCCGGTGGCTCAGGGAAGAGCATGGGCACCAGTCCAGGCCGCCGGAGGAAGTCCAGACACTCTGTGGTGTACCGTGCCACTCGATTCAACCACTCCTCTGTGTGGTTCTCCCTCAGCTGCTTGAGGACCCGGGTTGGACTGTTGCCCAGCCCTCTCTCCCGCAGGAGCCGGATCACCCTGATGTCACAGGCAAACCTTGGATATAGACAGAAAACATATATCAGTAAGATTATTTTACACACTTATACGTAAAGACGAGGGAAGAGAGAAAGAGACATTACTTACTTTCGTGTGAGGATGACACGGAACTCCGACCTGTGTGCCAAGTCCAGCTGTGTGAGCACAGTCTGACTCCAGGACACATGTGAGGATCTACATTTGGTGCAGACCAGAGTCTCTGCTACCATGTTGTAGATCCGGTCGACATCCAGGACCTGCCGTGCCCTCTTGTGAAGCCCTCCTCCAGCCAGCTGGTGCTGCCCACAGCCCAGGTTGGGACAGACCACCTTCACCTTCCACAGCTTGTACGGCATCCACAAAAGAAGCGGATGGGCAAAAAAGCGGTCTGGAGCAGGAGCCTGGTTGTAGACACCGCTGGGCTGAGGTGGGAAGTACCAGAGCTTCAGGTGGTCCTGAAGCTCCAGCTTCCCCTTAGGGCCAGTCCTGAACAGCAGCTTCAAAATCCATTTATGGTCCTCGGGTGGTAAGCTCTCTGACCACAAACGGGGCAGCTGATTTGTTGCCGGTGTTGCTGGTAAGAGGGGGCTCGTGATGGCAGTCTATGCAAAAGATAAAACATAACAAAAACAACAAAACATAAGTACAGGTAATACAGTTACTGTAATCAACACCTCTCATGGTCTACATACACAGTATGACATTAAATATACAATTACGTACGGACACAGTGGCACACACTGTTGTGGGGCTGTGGACAGATCCTGAGGCTTGCTGTGTCTCAGGGGCCGGTGGAGCCTGTAGGCGAATGGAAAAGAAAACACTCACATCTGTGGCAGTCTGATTTACACCATAACCAATGTCAGCTTCTGCTGTTTAATGTGATGTGTAACATGACTACAGTCTTTCATAAATAGTGCAACAGTGGCACTTTGTGGCACTGACCTTCCCTTTTTACAGGGTTAAGTTTACTGATATACAAATACTTGAGGTGTTTTTGAAAAGTGCTTTGTGTCATGACTTACTGGGGCAGTGATACTGGCTGGGGAACAGGTGGTGGCATCTCCTGTAGCATCCCTAACCCCTCCTGTGGCACCAGTGACTTGTGTCTGTGAAGCAATAAGGTCTGAGTTACTTCTGTTAAAACTCCAGATATTACTGTTGCTATTTGAGCTCTTTTTACCTTTGTTGTTTTTCTGGCAACACTTAGATTTGGCTTTGCAGCCGCGACGTGTGCGCCACCAAATCTTGGTTTGTTGAACTGAATGACAATAAAGCAAATGACCACATCATCAGGGTGTCATATAGGCTATTGTCAAACCAAAAGTAAACAAAGTGCCAAATCATTATTGTCAATTTGTGAGTGTGAATACCATCGACAGTGTCAGCGGTGATGCCCTCTTGATGCCTGCTGGACTCTGTTGCCCTGCTGCAGCTGGCTGCGTCTTTAAGATAGAGTAGACAAGACACTAATTAGTTTGTGAAACTTTGATCAACATTCACTAACAGTTAATGACATTGATTCACATCACATAAACCTGGCTGCCTGCCGAACTGGGTGGACCCATGGCACCAGTTGCTGCAGTTTGCTGCAGGGAGGGTCCCTGGGGATTAGCTGCAGCTGGCTGTTGCTTTATGACAGAGAGAGCACACACATCATTACTTAACTGATCACACACACAGGTACCTCAGTTTCTAATTGGCTGGTGTTACCTTCTGGGTGTGGAATCCGCAGCTGCATTTGCTGATGTCCCCAAACAAGGATCTCTGTCCATGAGACATCCTTGGACACTTCTCAATCTGAAAATAACAGTAATGCATTTGACTGGATTTCATACATTGTAAATGATTGCTTTTCATTTGAGTACATGACGTTTATAATAATGATAATTGGATCCTTGCCCTTAATTGTAATCAGTAAGTCATAATGTATGACAATACAATTTATTAAGCTATTTATAAATACATACCTTTTGATACAGGTCGTACCACTTCTTTTGTCGGGGGGCTGGCCTGTTGCCCTCACTTGCAGGCCAGACCCCAGTGCTGGCAAACCTCCGGAGGCGGGACATCCAGTCTGTGTCTGCCATAGCCTTGTGTGGCTTTTTTGCTGTTGCCTTTGATGACATAAATACATGGACATCATTTAAATGCATGAAAACAAAATAAATGCATGAACACAGGGTAAAGGCCATGCCCTCCTTCATTAACTACTCTTTTAAACAACCACAGGTGGCATTTGTGTGAGAGTGTGTAAACACGCTTCAACATTTCAAGCTCACATCAGCAGCACATGAGCAACAGAGGAGAGAAAGAAGGACCTGGTACAGAACCATGCTTTTTGAACTTCACTCAGTATTTTAATATCAAGAAATATAATATAAGGTAATAACATCAGAAACATTAGTGAATGTACTCAGAATAACTCATTCTTGTTAGTAAGTTAGCCTAATAAAAGAGGGCTGCTGCTTCTTCCCTCTCACTGTACTGTATGTAATAACGTTATATACATTCTTAAATATTACAGAGACTCCTTAGTGCAACTAAAATAGAGACTAACGTTACAGCGTTATCTGTAAGTGTAAAATACGTATCGCCCATCCCCCTCAAAGTGACGCCACACTGTAGTAGTAGTAGTAGTAGCAGCAGCTAGTAGTAGTAGTAGTAAATAAATGAATGAATGAATGAATTTTTTTCGTTTTTTCGTGTCATGCCACCACTGTGGCCCATCCCATATGAGATTACAAGACACGTTTAATGACAAATACAAAAAAAGACTTAACAGTCCTTAGTAGTAGGCTAGTAGTAGTAGTGGCAACGCCATTGAGCTCATTTACATGTAACAACACTGTATTGTGTGTAACTACTCATATACACCGGTAACCCGTCAAAAACACACACTTTATCTTAGGTCTCTTGTGATTTAGCGCAATTTACATGACATGACTAGATGCCGGTAGTATTCGCAAGCCGGCTAACGACTGTACCGACATAATAATAATCAATATTCACTGTATACACCGCGGTAACCCGTCAAAAACACACGATTTAGCTACGGTCTCTTATGATTTAACACAAAACTTGACATGGCAAGATAATAAAAGCAAATGCCGGCTTACGACTACACACGAAATTCAAACACATAACGGACCGGCGTAAACGTAATGTAAAAATTAAGCGAGTAACGTTAAACAAACATGACAACCGGTAACACAGCTTGTTCTCTTAATGATTTATAATTCGGCACTGTAATATAATCAATATGTATGATAAATACTCACCATGTCGATATTCTGATCTCTAACTCTCCGTTTTGTGAATGAGTGGCAGCCGTCAATCACCGGTGTCCGCGCAAAGTTGCCGCCCACCAGAGAGGGAGGGGGGAAAAGCGGTCCAACATTTCTGTGCTGTGATTGGTCAAATGTTGGAAATGTTGGAGCTGGGGGAAGAATCCGCGATGGCGATTGGCTGCCGAATGTTGGAGCTGCGAACGTGATTGGCTGCCTCGTCCAACATTGCTCCAACATTTCCAACATTTCCCCGGCCCATCCGACGACACCTGGCGTTCAAGCGTTCTGGAGACCTGAAGGTTGCTGGTTCAAATCTTGCCTCAACAACAGTTATAGTGAATTATTTTCCCAGTCGTCCTCTGTTGACTTCTGATAACTTGCTTCATGTTGAAACTGCTGCTCTCAGCCTGAAATTCACAGAAATTTTCATTCTAAGTCATTCAAGCTTGACTCTCAAGCTTTCTTGATGTTGACAGTGTGCAGATCATTAACAGACAACAGTCTCTGCAACTGTGTGTGCACTGTGGCCTAGAGGCAGAGTGAAAGTCTAATGACCATGAGGTTGTGGGTTCGATTCCGACCTTGGTCAAGCATTTGTATGGTGATCACTGCTTGCACTATTTGCTAATTCTGCAACAGCGTTCAGTTGCTATCAGCAGTCACACCATTTCCATTCTTGGAAATGCTTTTTCTAGTTCTTACTACTTTCCGCCTTTTTACGGTTTTAAACTAGTCCTTCATACTTTGTGCGATTTCAACAATTCATATATCAAAACGTGCAGCTTTTTTTGAACTTTATCGGCATTACTTTTCTCTTTTTAACTATTTATACTTTTTAAAATATTTAACTTTTTCTGCAAATTTTTTCCCATAGGAATGCATTGAAAACGTCTTCAAACTTTTAAAATCTTCTTACTACTTTGAACCTCTAAAACTTCAGCATACTTTCTCCCACAGACTCCATTTGTCTTTTAAATTGTAGACAAACTTTTAATCTATTCACATATTACTCAGCTTATTAATATCTTCAACAGTTTCTGATATGTGGCCGTTTTAAAATCATTACAATTTTCGACAAAATCCAACTTTATAATGGTTGTGTATTGCGCTTAACGAGCAGGGCTTAGAGTGAGTGACATCATCGTTAGAGTGAGAGGTATCGAAAAAACATCCTGGATTTTTTCTGGATAAATTGCCAGCACGGCCACAAATTAAACTCTAGAGACATGATTTCCTCACCAGTTTGTACCACACTTGTCGTCTCTCATTTGATGTGCTAAAAACAGCAGACAGACTTACAGAATTGTCTCAATGAGCCTAATTGTGCAGCTAGACCCGCTCCAGTGGCTCATTGACTTCAATATAAAAGTAGGAGCTGTTTTTTTAGAAAAACAGAAATGCCCCCCTTTTCTACCCTGCGACGGCAAGAAAAGTTTTTGCCCTACAAACATTTAATGCACATCAATGTGCTCAGGAAGGTCTCCTTGCCCCAGTAGTCATGGCCACATTCTGATAAAAGGTACGGTTCTCTTTTACTGGGCTGTTTTGGGAAGCTGCACAGACCTCAAATCTCTCTGCTCTGCTCTGCTCTGTGTAGTGCAGTGGCAGCTGTTGGGGCCAGCTCGTTATCAAAGTCTATAAATAGAACAGTGCAGGTGCAGCCTGGCCGCTCGTTAAGATGTTTTTAAACACAGCCCCACACAGACACATGATAAACCAGACTGACAGAGGATGTCCACGCACAAACACAGGCATCACACTCACACAGACAGACACACACAGACAGACACACACAGACGCTCACCCACAGTCACACATGCACGCATACACAAACAGACAAACACACAAACACAACACTGTGCCATACAGTAAAATGTAAGCATGGTAGTCACCATGGTAACTTCTGAGGGCAGGCTGCCACGCAGGTGTAATCAATCAGATCATTAGGGAGGGAGGAGTTCTGTGGCGCTTATCAACAGTTTTACTTTCTGCACATGTACACACAGACAGAGAGACCGTCAGACTCACACACCCAGACACACACACACTCACACATAGGTTTTCAGCTCAAATTGATGTAAACATCTCCAACAATTTATTTTTTTCTCATGAATTTCAGTTCAGACATTTAACCTTTCCACCTCTATGAATAGTAGTGTAGTTACAGGTGGAGCCTAGGATATAGGACGCAGCTTTTAACATGTGTCAAATCTATCTATCTATGAAAACAAGTAAATTTTATCACATAACACCGGTTTTAGCATCACTACATTGGCTGCCCATTCAGGCTAGAGCGGATTTTAAAGTTCTTCTTTTAACTTATAAAGCCTTGAATGGTCTTGCACCACTGTACCTGTCTCAACTGCTCACTCCCTACACTCCGTCACGTCCTCTTCGTTCCCTTGGTTCAAACCTCCTGGTCATTCCATCCATCAATAAAAAAACAGCTGGTGGCAGGGCCTTCTCCTACAGCGCTCCTTTTTTATGGAACGGCCTCCCACAAGATATTAGAAACGCCACATCCAATCGCAATTTTTAAATCCCGTCTTAAAACGTACCTTTTTACCCAATACTTTGATTAACTAACTTATTTTAGCATTTTTCTCTGGTTTTACAATTGTTTTATTGACTGTCATTATTGTAAACAAACTTTTAACTATTTTATCCTTTTCCTCTGGTGTTTTTTCGAATGTTTTTTTATTTATCTGTTATTATTGTACTTGTTTTTATTGTAAAGTGTATTGAGACCATGTACCATGGTGATTTTGCACTTTAAATAATATCTATCTATCTATCTATCTATCTATCTATCTATCTATCTATCTATCTATCTATCTATCTATCTATCTATTTTTTAACCCCTCTGTCTTCTTTCTTTCTTTCTTTCTTTCTTTCTTTCTTTCTTTCTTTCTTTCTTCTACTCCTTCATTTGTATTTTACGTAACTTTTTCTATCCTTCCCTCTCTATCCATCCATCCATCCATCCATCCATCCATCCATCCATCTACCTCTTTCTATCTATCATCCCCCTCTCTCTTTTTCTTCTTTCTTTCTTTCTTTCTTTCTTTCTTTCTTTCTTTCTTTCTTTCTTTCTTTCTTTCTTTCTTTCTTTCACTCCATTTCTGTCTTTTTACTTCTTTGTTTGTTTGATTGTTTCTTTCTTTCTTTCTATTCCTTTTCTCTTCCTTTGTTTTTACTCCATTTCTTTCTTTCTTTCTTTCTTTCTTTCACTCCATTTCTGTCTTTTTACTTCTTTGTTTGTTTGATTGTTTCTTTATTTCTTTCTACTCCTTTTCTTTTCCTTTGTTTTTACTCCATTTCCTTCTTTCTTTCTTTCACTCCATTTCTGTCTTTTTACTTCTTTGTTTGATTCTTTCTTTCTTTCTTTCTGTCCTTTTCTTTTTTCTCTCTTGTTTCAATCTTTCTTTCTTTCTTTCAACAATTTCTTCAGCTCATTCAGCATTGCTTTCAGCATTCACACCATTTCCATTCTTGGAAATGCTTTTTCTAGTTAGTGTGAATGCTGAAGGCATTCACACTATTGTTATTCTGTTCGGCCATTTTCTTTATTTTTCTTCTTACTACTTTCCGCCTTTTTACGGTTTTAAACTAGTCCTTCATACTTTGTGCGATTTCAACAATTCATATATCAAAACGTGCAGCTTTTTTTGAACTTTATCGGCATTACTTTTCTCTTTTTAACTATTTATACTTTTTAAAATATTTAACTTTTTCTGCAAATTTTTTCCCATAGGAATGCATTGAAAACGTCTTCAAACTTTTAAAATCTTCTTACTACTTTGAACCTCTAAAACTTCAGCATACTTTCTCCCACAGACTCCATTTGACTTTTAAACTGTAGACAAACTTTTAATCTATTCACATATTACTCAGCTTATTGATATCTTCAACAGTTTTAGATTGTTGGCTGTTTTAAAATCATTAGAATTTTTGACAAAATCCAACTTTATAATGGTTGTGTATTGCGCTTAACGAGCAGGGCTTAGAGTGAGTGACATCATCGTTAGAGTGAGAGGGATCGAAAAAACATTCAGGATTTTTTCTGGATAAATTGCCAGCACGGCCACAAATTAAACTCTAGACACATGATTTCCTCACCGGTTTGTACCACACTTGTCGTCTCTCATTTGATGTGCTCAAAACAGCAGACAGACTTACAGAATTGTCTCTATGAGCCTAATTGTGCAGCTAGACCCGCTCCAGTGGCTCATCCACTTCAATATAAAAGTAGGAGCTGATTTTTTTAGAAAAGCAGAAATGCCCCCCTTTTCTACCTTGCGACCCTGAGAAAAGTTTTTGCCCTACAAACATTTAATGCACATCAATGTGCTCAGGAAGGTCTCCTTGCCCCAGTAGTCATGGCCACATTCTGATAAAAGGTACGGTTCTCTTTTACTGGGCTGTTTTGGGAAGCTGCACAGACCTCAAATCTTTCTGCTCTGCTCTGCTCTGTGTGCAGTTGGTCCAGCTGTAGCGGCCAGCTCGTTATCAACGTCTATAAATAGAACAGTGCAGGTGCAGCCTGGCCGCTCGTTAAGATGTTTTTAAACACAGCCCCACGCAGACACATGATAAACCAGACTGACAGAGGATGTCCACGCACAAACACAGGCATCACACTCACACAGACAGACACACACAGACGCTCACACACAGTCACACATGCACACATACACAAACAGACAAACACACAAACACAACACTGTTCCACACAGTAAAATGTAAGCATGGTAGTCACCATGGTAACTTCAGAGGGCAGGCTGCCACGCAGGTGTAATCAATCAGATCATTAGGGAGGGAGGAGTTCTGTGGCGCTTATCAACAGTTTTACTTTCTGCACATGTACACACAGACAGAGAGACCGTCAGACTCACACACCCAGACACACACACACTCACACATAGGTTTTCAGCTCAAATTCATCAGCCTCTCAATGATTTTATACTTTTGATGTAAACATCTCCAACAATTTATTTTTTTCTCATGAATTTCAGTTCAGACATTTAACCTTTCCACCTCTATAAATAGTAGTGTAATTACAGGTCGAGCCTAGGATATAGGACGCAGCTTTTAACATGTGTCAAATCTATCTATCTATCTATCTATGAAAACAAGTAAATTTTATCACATAACACCGGTTTTAGCATCACTACATTGGCTGCCCATTCAGGCTAGAGCGGATGTTAAAGTTCTTCTTTTAACTTATAAAGCCTTGAATGGTCTTGCACCTCTGTACCTGTCTCAACTGCTCACTCCCTACACTCCGTCACGTCCTCTTCGTTCCCTTGGTTCAAACCTCCTGGTCATTCCATCCATCAATAAAAAAACAGCTGGTGGCAGGGCCTTCTCCTACAGCGCTCCTTTTTTATGGAACGGCCTCCCACAAGATATTAGAAACGCCACATCCAATCGCAATTTTTAAATCCCGTCTTAAAACGTACCTTTTTACCCAATACTTTGATTAACTAACTTATTTTAGCATTTTTCTCTGGTTTTACAATTGTTTTATTGACTGTCATTATTGTAAACAAACTTTTAACTATTTTATCCTTTTCCTCTGGTGTTTTTTCGAATGGTTTTTTATTTATCTGTTGTTATTATTGTACTTGTTTTTATTGTAAAGTGTATTGAGACCATGTACCATGGTGATTTTGCACTTTAAATAATAAATTGATTGATTGATATCTATCTATCTATCTATCTATCTATCTATCTATCTATCTATCTATCTATCTATCTATCTATCTATCTATCTATCTATCTATACCCCTCCCTATTTTTTAACCCCTCTGTCTTCTTTCTTTCTTTCTTTCTTTCTTTCTTTCTTTCTTTCTATCTATCTATACCCCTCCCTATTTTTTAACCCGTCTGTCTCCTTTCTTTCTTTCTTTCTTTCTTTCTTTCTTCTACTCCTTCATTTGTATTTTATGTAACTTTTTCTATCCTTCCCTCTCCATCCATCCATCCATCCATCCATCCATCCATCCATCCATCCATCCATCCATCCATCCATCCATCCATCCATCCATCCATCTACCTCTTTCTATCTATCATCCCCCTCTCTCTTTTTCTTCTTTCTTTCTTTCTTTCTTTCTTTCTTTCTTTCTTTCTTTCACTCCATTTCTGTCTTTTTACTTCTTTGTTTGTTTGATTGTTTCTTTCTTTCTTTCTTTCTACTCCTTTTCTCTTCCTTTGTTTTTACTCCATTTCTTTCTATTTTTCTTTCACTCCATTTATGTCTTTTTACTTCTTTGTTTGTTTGATTCTTTCTTTCTTTCCTTTTCTTTTTTCTCTCTTGTTTTAATCTTTCTTTCTTTCTTTCAACAATTTCTTCAGCTCATTCAGCATTGCTTTCAGCATTCACACCATTTCCATTCTTGGAAATGTTTTTTCTAGTTAGTGTGACTGCTGAGCAGTCACACTATTGTTCTTCTGTTTGGCCATTTTCTTCCGCCTTTTTACGGTCTTCTTCTAGTCCTTCATACTTTGTGCTATTTCAACAATTCATATATCAAAACGTGCAGCTTTTTCAGGACAATATTGCTATTATTTTTCTCTTTTATACTATTTATACTTTTTCAAATATTTAACTTTTTAGATGTTGACAGTGTGCAGATCATTAACAGACAACAGTCTTCTTCACAACTCCACTGTAGTGTAGGGATTAGGGTGGCTGCTTGCCAACCCCAAGGTCACTGGTTCGAATCCAAGGGAAGAACTCTTGTTATGTTGTGTTGAATTCTGCTCTCCTCCCCCGCCTTCAATTGGTTACAGGTGTTTGTTATCTCCTTGATTACTCATACCAGTTTGCAGCACATCATCACATTACAATGAATGACAACAGTCTTGAAAGCAGTGTGCTCTCTGTAGCCGAGTGGCAGAGTAAAGGTTTAGTGATCATATGGTCATGGGTTCGATTCCTGCCTCAGTCATTTCGCATCATTGCTTGACTATTGATTCCAATTATTCAGCTGTCATTGGACAGTCTTTGATTCCTCATAGTATAAAGCTCATTGTAACTCAGGTTCTCTGTGGCCATATGGTTAGTGTGTTAGGTGTTGTGCTATTTCAACAATTCATATATCAAAACGTGCAGCTTTTTTTTAACTTTATCGGCATTACTTTTCTCTTTTTAACTATTTATACTTTTTAAAATATTTAACTTTTTCTGCCACGATTCCTTACTTTTTTTTTTTAAGCAGAAGCCAGTGATCCTCTTATCAAAGGTTTTCTTTACCCCTCACATACTGTCTCTGTCTGTAGCCTAGTGGTTAGCTTGCTGGTCTGGAGACCTGAAGGTTGCTGGTTCAAATCTTGCCTCAACAACAATTATAGTGCATTATTTTCCCAGTTGTCCTCTGTTGACTTCTGATAACTTGCTTCATGTTGAAACTGCTGCTCTCAGCATGAAATTCACAGAAATTTTCATTCTAAGTCATTCAAGCTTGACTCTCAAGCTTTCTTGGTGTTAACTGTGTGTGCACCGTGGCCTAGAGGCAGAGTGGAAGTCTAATGACCATGAGGTTGTGGGTTCAATTCCGACCTTGGTAAAAAATTTGTGTGGTGATCACTGCTTGCACTATTTGCTAATTCTGCAACAGCGTTCAGTTGCTATCAGCAGTCACACCATTTCCATTCTTGGAAATGCTTTTTCTAGTTCTTACTACTTTCCGCCTTTCTACGGACTTAAACTAGTCCTTCATACTTTGTGCGATTTCAACAATTCATATATCAAAACGTGCAGCTTTTTTTGAACTTTATCGGCATTACTTTTCTCTTTTTAACTATTTATACTTTTTAAAATATTTAACTTTTTCTGCAAATTTTTTCCCATAGGAATGCATTGAAAACGTCTTCAAACTTTTAAAATCTTCTTACTACTTTGAACCTCTAAAGCTTCAGCATACTTTCTCCCACAGACTCCATTTGTCTTTTAAATTGTAGACAAACTTGTAATCTATTCACATATTACTCAGCTTATTAATATCTTCAACAGTTTCTGATATGTGGCCTTTTTAAAATCATTAAAATATTCGACAAAATCCAACTTTATAATGGTTGTGTATTGCGCTTAACGAGCAGGGCTTAGAGTGAGTGACATCATCGTTAGAGTGAGAGGTATCGAAAAAACATTCAGGATTTTTTCTGGATAAATTGCCAGCACGGCCACAAATTAAACTCTAGACACATGATTTCCTCACCGGTTTGTACCACACTTGTCGTCTCTCATTTGATGCGCTCAAAGCAGCAGACAGACTTACAGAATTGTCTCTATGAGCCTAATTGTGCAGCTAGACCCGCTCCAGTGGCTCATCCACTTCAATATAAAAGTAGGAGCTGATTTTTTTAGAAAAGCAGAAATGCCCCCCTTTTCTACCTTGCGACCCTGAGAAAAGTTTTTGCCCTACAAACATTTAATGCACATCAATGTGCTCAGGAAGGTCTCCTTGCCCCAGTAGTCATGGCCACATTCTGATAAAAGGTACGGTTCTCTTTTACTGGGCTGTTTTCGGAAGCTGCACAGAGGTCAAATCTCTCTGCTCTGCTCTGCTCTGTGTAGCGCAGTGACAGCTGTACTGGCCAGCTCGTTATCAACGTCTATAAATAGAACAGTGCAGGTGCAGCCTGGCCGCTCGTTAAGATGTTTTTAAACACAGCCCCACACAGACACATGATAAACCAGACTGACAGAGGATGTCCACGCACAAACACAGGCATCACACTCACACAGACAGACACACACAGACACTCACACACAGTCACACATGCACGCATACACAAACAGACACAACACACAAACACAACACTGTTCCACACAGTAAAATGTAAGCAGTTAGTTGAGTCGCCATGGTAACTTCTGAGGGCAGGCTGCCACGCAGGTGTAATCAATCAGATGATTAGGGAGAGAGGAGTTTTGTGGCGCTTATCAACAGTTTTACTTTCTGCACATGTACACGCAGACAGAGAGACCGTCAGACTCACACACCCAGACACACACACACACACACACACACACACACACACTCACACACAGGTTTTCCGCTCAAATTCATCAGCCTCTCACTTACTTTTGATGTAAACATCTCCAACAATTTATATTTTTCTCATGAATTTAAGTTCAGACGTTTAGTCTTTCCAACTCTATTAATAGTAGTACAATTACAGGTGGAGCCTAGGATATAGGACGCAGCTTTTAACATGTGTCAAATCTATCTATCTATCTATCTATCTATCTATCTATCTATCTATCTATCTATCTATCTATCTATCTATCTATCTATCTATCTATCTATCTATCTATCTATACCCATCCCTATTTTTTAACCCCTCTGTCTCCTTTTTTTTTTTTTTTCTTTCTTTCTTTCTTTCTTTCTTTCTTTCTTTCTTTCTTTCTTTCTTTCTTTCTTTCTTTCTTTCTTTCTTTCTTCATTTGTATTTTACGTAACTTTTTCTATCCTTCCCTCTCTATCCATCCATCCATCCATCCATCTACCTCTTTCTATCTATCATCCCCCTCTCTCTTTTTCTTCTTTCTTTCTTTCTTTCTTTCTTTCTTTCTTTCTTTCTTTCTTTCTTTCTTTCTTTCTTTCTTTCTTTGTACCGCTCTCTGTATATCTCTCTCTTTCATTTATCCACCCCAATTTCTTTTCTCTTTATCTTCTATTATTCTGTTTTTCTCACCTTTTTCTTTCTCTATCTACCCTTCTCTCTGTGTCTTTCTTTCTTTCTTTCTTTCTTTCTTTCTTTCTTTCTTTCTTTCTTTCTTTCTCCATCTACCCTTCCCATTTTCTTTCTTTCCTTCTGTCCTTTTCTTTTTTCTCTCTTTTTTCTTTCTTTCTTT
Organism: Trachurus trachurus; assembly: GCF_905171665.1. Lineage (NCBI taxonomy): Eukaryota > Metazoa > Chordata > Actinopteri > Carangiformes > Carangidae > Trachurus > Trachurus trachurus. The sequence goes on along the minus strand of NC_139897.1, from coordinate 33,307,863 downwards.
CTTTCTGTCCTTTTGTCCTTTCTTTCTTTCTCCATCTACCCTTCCCATTTTCTTTCTTTCCTTCTGTCCTTTTCTTTTTTTCTCTTGTTTCTTTCTTTCTTTCTTTCTTTCTTTCTTTCTTTCTTTCTTTCTTTCTTTCTTTCTTTCTTTCTTTCTTTCTTTCTCTCTTTCTTTCTTTCTCTCTTTCTTTCTTTCTTTCTACTCCTTTTCTCTTTCTTTGTTTCTACCCCATTTCTTTCTTTCTTTCTTTCTTTCTTTCTTTCTTTCTTTCTTTCTTTCTTTCTTTCTTTCTTTCACCCCATTTCTTTTTACTTCTTTGTTTCTTTCTGTCTTTCTTTCTACTCCTTTTCTCTTTCTTTGTTTCTACCCCATTTCTTTCTTTCTTTCTTTCTTTCTTTCTTACTACTCCTCTGTCTCTTTCATTCATTCTCTATTCTCGTTTTCTTCTATCTTTCTTTCTGTTTTTCTTACTTTTTTCTTTCTCTATCTACCCTTCTCTTTGTCTTTTTCTTTCTTTCTTTCTTTCTTTCTCTCTCTATCTATCCACCCCTCTCTTTCTTTCTTTCTTTCTTTCTTTCTTTCTTTCTTTCTTTCTTTCTTTCTTTCTTTCTTTCTTTCTTTCTTTCTTTCTTTCTTTCTTTCTTTCTGTCAGCCCCACACAGACACATGATAAACCAGACTGACAGAGGATGTCCATGCACAAACACAAATTATATTAATAATATATTATTACTACTAGTATTATTTCTAACAATTTTTTTATTATCAACGTAGCCTATTTTTACTTATGTTTAACAATTCAGGTATTTCTCAGCCTTTTCATGTCATTAAGCCTCCTGCCAACAAGTTACACTTTTACTCTTCAGATATTGTGTCATCTTTATTACAGTAATAGGTCTATATGTTCAATAACGTTTTCAAGCTGTCTGTTTATTATGTATTTGAGAGAGCTAGACTCCAATATATTTTTTCATACCAGCAATCCAATTTATTTTCAACCATAAAGCCAAATCAAACTGTTTCTTACATGTTGTACTATTTCATATATTCTCAATTATTGTTTCAGCTATGTTAGCAGGCCTACTGTTTCATCCGTTTTCTTTACCTGTCCGGTTTTAGTGCTTTTTGTATGACTTCAACTCTTCAGCCTCTTCAACTGTCACACTTACAAATGCAGGATTTCCAACATCCTCTGCCTTTTGAAAATTTCTACTGTTTTTAAAGTTATAACACACAAATCAGGTATTTTCCCACCCTGTTCATTTGGCTTCCTGCTTGGCTACATGTTCTACTTTTACCCTTCATATATTGTTTCATTATTTGTAATGGTTCAATTGTCTTTTTAAGATCTTTAAATATGTTTGTGTAGATTACAACTTCAAATAATAGTAATAATAGCCCATCATTTCCAGTCATTTCATACAAACTTCAACATACTTTCTGCTAGAGATACAGACTTCATTGAACACACACACACACACACACACACACACACACACACACACACACACACACACACACACACACACAGAGAGAGAGAGAGAGAGAGAGAGAGAGAGAGAGAGAGAGAGAGAGAGAGAGAGAGAGAGAGAGAGAGAGAGAGAGAGAGAGAGAGAGAGAGAGAGAGAGAAAAGGAAAAGTTGTAGCCAAACTCTATATGTTTTTTTTTTTTAAAGGCTGCTGTCATGTGTCAGTCAGGCTAAATGTTTTTAATGGAGTCAATGGAGCCAATTGTACTGGTAGCTACACCTGAAAATGACGGCCAACACAAAAGCTTATTTTTCTTTTGGTGCCAAAATGTTCTTTTTAAATGTTATACAGCTCTTCTTCTCAATTACCTCGTTTTCCCACTTGAAACACGTTTTATTTATTTATATATTTTATTTTTAACTTGGAACACTGGGAATTCCGAGTGTCTTTGAACGCAACGAGACGTCACAGCGCAGTGCCTGACGGTCAATGCTCACTCTGCCTCTGGCGACGTTAGGTGAGTAACAAGAGACACTACTCTGTTGTTTTAACGGTTTAAATACACGTTTACAGTTGACAACTGACATAAAACATCTGTTGAGGTTGGGTAAAATGTATGGCATAATAATGGTAAACGACTAAATATAGTGCCCCGGTGGAACATGGCATTTTTTATTGTTTGTTTTGTAAGCTAACATAAGCTAACGTCGCTAGCCCCGGCCATCATAACAACGGTCGTCAGGTGAAGTGATTACAGAACGGGGAGAAGCCCCACAGCTGCAACTAATGTGGGTAATTAATGTCCTCACTCACAATGAAGGCCTAACGTTAATTGAAGCACGTTAGCTTATATTAGCCACCCTTCTAACACTGCCTAAAAAAGCTAATAAAATGCGGTATTAAGAGCAGTGCAGCAATTCGCCGGCAATGGCTGGAACTCATGGTGCTCACTCAGTTTTAATACCATAATTTAATTCCCCAGTAGTCGCTGCTGTTTAAAGTTAACAACAGCAACTGACACACTGTGCACCTGATATAATTTGTATGTAAAGGCAAGTCAACTTTAAGATGTGCCGATAATGTGCATTGATCTGAAGGCCTGCTAGTGTTTACTGCTTAATAAATATATATTTTAAATAAACACTGGAGGATTAGCAGCTTCTGAACTAATATTTAGTTTCTTGTACACAGAACATTATCAGAACTCTGCGCTTAGGTTGGTAAGTACAATATTGAAATTGAACTGAACAAGAGACCCCTTTATGTTCTATCAGCATTTGATGTTATTGATTTTATTATTTGATTATTGATTATATTGATTTGTGTGTATGAGCTTATGTGCCATGCACTGTACTTGTAAGAGATGCTAAAAGGGAAACTAAAATGTGATTTTTTTTCTCTCTCTCTCTGTCCACTCCCTCTGGCCACCTTTACCCCCTGGCAAATGCAGGCTGTCCCTTGGTGACATGTAAGTTTACAGTTTACATTGTATGTCTATATGTGTGAATACATATGTGAATTAAGACATTCTTGAAGCTCTTGTATTTCTTTTTACATGTGAGGGGCATTCTCATGGCAGTGCTATAAAGACAATAGTTAATCATAAAGTGTTGTAAACCATATATTTTGCAAAAAATAACGGTGGTTGGAGATCCTGGAAAAACAGTTCTAGCAGACTTTTCTATGAAAGCAAGAGGAGGGAGAGAGGGACAGAGATTGCTGCTTGATTGACACATCATGAACCAATTGATTTTTACGTGATAGATGATTGGATGCTGTTTTTACAGGACTGCCTGTCCCACAGATAACTGACTGTTTTTCATTTTTGTGGAAAAGAATTTAATTAAAGCAGATATCAGCTTCACGGCCGTTTCGGCTAATGCTGCGTTCAAGGCAGGCTTTTGAAACCGTAAGTTACAGCTTCAAGTCACAACTACGACTTGGTAGCGTTCCAGGTAACCCGTAGCTCGTGTTTTTACCATCCTGTTGTCTGTGAAAGTTCCCTATAACGGCCACTCGTAACTTCCGACCCGTGAACTCGTACCAGATCGAACTGGTATGACTTCACAGGAAGCAAAAACACAAAGTACGAGTTTCTTTGAACGCACCATGAGTTAGCAGCCCCCGCCCTTGTCAGGCATCAATTGGTCCTCGTGCTACGTCACCACATTCACGCGCATCCCTTGGCTGCACACACAGCCCTTCATGCCGTTCTCTCTCCTCATTGGATAACACTTGTATCCCACAAGGAAAATTTTCTCCTCGGGTTACAGCAGAGCAGAGTGACGGAGAGACTCGTGTTTAGGCTGAAATACTTCATGTAAGTGATTGCTGACGGAAAATAGGACTATTTAGGACTTATATTAACAAAAGCATTCCACTGATATCTGCTTTAATTATGCTTCACCAACTCAACCTTTAAATGCCCAATTATTATGCACAACCTTGACTAAGACTCTGCAACAAAATATTGATATGTAAATATTTGGATTGAAAGTTACTGTGCTAAACTCTCCACTCCTTTTTTTCTCTGTCCTCTCTGTAACCCCACACCATGGATTCTGCTAACTTCAGACTGAACCGAAGGTAAGACAACATCCTCATGTCTTCAGCCATCCTTCATGGCATTTGTATGATTTTATGATGATATTGATATGGTATGATCACTTAGCAGACAATATGTTGATTTACAGATTACACTGATTGTCTCAGCAGTAGGGGTGTAACGATACACATAAATCACGGTTCAGTTTTGAGGTCTCGGTTCGGTTCATTTTCGGTACAGTAAGAGAACAAAATGCAAAACATAAATTTGCTTGTTGTTTATTAGGAATTTTTCTAAACCAAATTTACATGTTTTAGTCAAATGTAATTATTTTACTTACCTACTAATGTTATGTTGTAGGTACATTGTCCCTGATACAAATAAACTTATTAAACTAAACTAAGCCATTATACAAAATATGAAAAGAAATATAATAGGCTACTGTTGTAAAGTGCTGCCTAATAAGTTCAATAAATTATTCTCAAAATAACAACACATACAGCCTTACAATGATTTTTTTTTTTTATTACATTTTTAAGTGCAGCACTAACAGTTCAAGCCAGTGACGGACTGACAGGGCAATGTGGGCAAATGCCACAACGGCTGCCTAACGATGCAACCGTTCGGCCACAAATAAATAAATAAATGAATGAATAATGCGGATCATCACAACGGCACTGTGCGTAGTGTCAACACAGCAGCGACGTGCGCCTGCTCTGGGCGCATCTGCAGCAGATCCACAGCTGCTGTAGCTCGTGCGCAACACAGACACAGAGAGAGAGAGAGAGAGAGACAGGCAGACAGACAGAGAGGAGATAGGAGCCACAGCCCCCACCTCCACTCCTCCTACAAGCAAGAAGGGTCTTCAAGCCTCTGTTTTCCCGCTAGCGGTAGCATTAGCGATAGCCACGACGTAAACGGGCTGCACGTGTAGCTGCAGGCGGACTGTAAACAAACACAACTTCTGTACCGAAACTCACCCGTTCTCAGCGCTGTACCGAACCGAACGCCCCGTACTGAATCGGTTCAATACAAATACATGTACCGTTACACCCCTACTGAGCAGAAATCACACACAAATGTAACTTTGAATGTATAATTCTTGATAAAATTAATTCCTTGAACATGAGGACTAAAATGAATTACAAAATGTCAAGACTTTGTGTAGAGTGTAAAATATCTTTTCTGTCTCTTTTATCACTCTCTGGCTGGCCTCGCCCCTTTCTTCAACTCCAGGCTCCTTGAAGACTTGATGGTAAGTTTACACACTTTCGTGACACTAGAGTTATGGTGCTCATACTGCGCATGGTAGGACAGTCTAATTCAAGGAGACTGACAACACATTTCTACATTTCACTCTTAATACATCTGACTATGAGCAAACATGCATACAGTTTTTGTACAGGTGCAAGTTTAGTTTATGACACCCCTGATTTTTCTATGACTTTGTCCTCTTGATAATTTCTATCAGTGAAGCTAAATGTGCTAAATAACAGAACTCATCTGTCAATCAAGGCAAATGACTTTTTATGCATTTATTTTGTAAGGAGAGGCCTAACCCTATATAATTATATGGTGGGAGTTTTTCTTTTCTCTTCTTTTTCTTTTTTGTTTGTGTTTATTGTGATGTTGGTCGTAATTTCATTTCACACTTGTACGTTGTGCGGCACTTTGGGCAACTAAGGTTGTTTTTAAATGTGCTATATAAATACATTTTGAGTTGTGTTGAGTCAAATAGCATTATAGTCTTAAGGTGCTTTCACACCTGCGTTCTTTTTTCTGGGCCATTTGTGTTCATATTGCATGATTCTAATCGGGCCAGTCCGAACCAGCGCGAGAACCACTGAAGATCAGCAGCGTGTAGCAGCCTATAGTGTGTCGATTACGTTTTCACTGCAAACAAACTGCTCCAGGGCTCGGATGGAAACGAGCCGAGACCACCTCTCCCAAGCGATCTCGGCCCGCTTGTTTTGCTGTCCAAAACAAAACCAAACGAACCGATCTTTGACGTAAAAGGCTCCCTGTTTCGGAACAACTTATCAAGTGTGAAAGCACCCTTAAAAACTCTTGAATTTAACTTGTCTTAAGCTGTAGGAACACTGCTGACAGCCTAAAGATCTCCATGAATTTAATCATTTTATCACCTAGTGTTATTATCAACACACAAGTCAAGACTGAACATTGTGTCTTCAATATTTAGAAGTAGCCTCTTTTAATGTCTGTTATTGAAATTGCTATCCAATATAATGTAAAGTAACAATGTTTTCTTTTTTTTCTTACAGGTCCTGTTGTCCACCAGCTCTGCTGTGGTTCATCACCTCTCCATTACAAGCCTCTGTCTATCCCCCTCTCTCTTTTGGCTGATCATTGACAGTTTGTTCTGTCAGTGTGAAACCTCCTCTCTACTCCCGCTCTATCTCTCTATCCAACTCTATTTGTACACCTCTACCCTCTCATAATACGGGCTTTCTCTCCCCTCTCTCTTTTGGCTGAGCATTGACAGTTTGTTCTGTCAACGTGAAGCCTCCTCCTCTGATCTCCCTCTTACTTGCTGTCCCACTCACTGTTTTACGGCTGATCACCCACGGCAAGGCGCTCTCGGTGTGAAGCATTCAGCTCTGCTCACTTAACCGGCAAGTAGCCCGTGGTGACAGAGTAACCCTACATTTCTACGTTACTGGACAATTTATCTACGAACTATCATTTATACGAACTGAAGTGTGATACTACGATCATACGTCTACTGGGTATTGCTCCTGGTTCATACTCTGAAAAGCATCTGAGAGAATCTCTCCACTCTCACGCTCTGTCTGTCCTGTCTCTCTCTCCTCATCATTGATTAGTTACTACAGTACATTATATATTTTTTTCCTAATTTGGTTTATCCCATTTGGCAGTTTAAATTACTGTATTTATTATTAAAATTGAATTGTTAAGGATAGACATTTTTTATTTAATTTTGTACAACATTTAAAAGTCAACTCAGAGGGGTGAAGTTAGCGTGACCTCCTCAAATATTTTGTTTTGTAGATAAAACCTTTGGCTTATTTAATTGAAATCAGTGCAAATCATCTTGATCTCTAAATACATAAATAATTGAGTATTGACTTTTTGAATACAGTGCTTGCATAAAGTTAATATGTAATTCTTGATAAATATACACAAAGAATAGAGAATTGACTGTACTGAAAAACTTGTAAAGTAAAAGAGCACTGTATCTAGTCTTCAGTCTGTTCCTGCTGACTCATTGTGGACATCTTCAGGTTTGTACTCAGGTTTGACTGCAAATATCACATTTCACTGGAGATTCAATAACTGCAGTGTACACACGTGTTTTGTTGTTATTTAACCTGTTGATCCGGAAATAAAAAAGCAAACACCTGTGCAGAGGACCTGGATTCATTTGGAGGAGCTGTCCCTGGTTTGCAGACACACCCTTGAATCAACCCGTGGCTGAACTGCAACATCACCTGCCTGTCATCACACACTCTACTGTCTAAGAGATTTTGAACATAAAACATAGCCAACGGTTCAGGAATATAATAAATCATATAAGCATTAATTCATTTTCTACTGGTAAGTCAAAAATCAGACAAGGATCTGTGAGAACAACCGATACTGGTATTCTAAAAGTATTTAAAGCTATTGTTGCAATCAGTAGACTGTCCTCTCTGATAGAGAAAGAAGGTTCTTTATTATACAAACATTGCCATAAGTGGTTTGTGATCATCCTGCCCAAGTCCTTTGACAAAAAACTTCATTTTTAAAAGCTTTATTGATATTTTTGGCTGATAAGCTTGTGTTTAACTCTGATACTATTTGCAATATAGTAGAGGTTTAATTTCTTTAATATTAGCCTTAAATCCTTCCATAGTTGTACACTGAATATATTATCTAAGATTAAATTTTGGTGACACCTGTGGAAACCCAGTTCATAAGTGTAAAAGACACTTAAATCTTCACTCTAGCACATACTGACAATTAAAGTCTATAGGTAGCACTAATACAGATTCTGTATCTGATCTGAGTGGTTATCTGTGGTTTTAAACGCTGACAACAATGCCAAGAAAGAACACAAGGTCTCAAGCTGCAAAACTCCGGTGGCAGAAGCAGTCACATGATGTCCAAGCTGAGAGTCCTGGTCCTCAAAGCAGTGAGTGTGAGACGCTTCCTGGTCCATCTGCGCAACAGAGAGGTCAACAGTCATCTGTCTCCAAGGATGCAGACGTGGTAAAAGATCCGAGTGGTTCTCCATGTGAAGCGACGTGTTCCCATGCCAACCAGGTAAAGCCTAGTAGTGAACATGGTTCATCAGGTGCAGCACAGGTTTCTTATGCTGCCGCTGTAAAGACACGGCGACGAAGTGACGCTCCGTACGTAGCCGCAGCTTCTCATGCTAACAGCGCTAACGAGCCCAGTGAGATCAGAGTCCGTGCGTCCTACAGCCAGTCCCATTATAAATACGGTATATACGGTAACAGTCAGTGTGCGGGTAACTCGCTGATGTTTCTGACCTCTCTTTATGAGAATGAAAACATCAAAACAGCAGACCTCGATGTTATTTTGGACAAAGGACATGATATGTACAGAGAGACCAGAAAAAGGTTCCCAAACTCCATCCATTTAACTACAGACGAGCTGCCTGATATAGTGACTGCAAGCAGAGATTATTATGTAGACATGAATCTTCCGTCACGGTACGGTACATTAGGAAACCCCAAACGTGGATGTGTTGATCACTATCTGGACCTCATGGCTGGACTGAGCTGTCTGATGTCAGAAGTACAGTATGCATTGCTGATAATGAGTGGTCTGTGTATCGCAGTGTTCAGAACCAGATCCGGCAGGTATGGTTTATTTGACCCACATGATAGAACAGAAGACGGTTTGCCTGTATCCCTGAATTCCCCTGTAACTGGTTCTGCCCTTATGGTGACCTTCACACGTCTCTGTGACATGATTGACAGGATCAAAATGTGTCACAAGGAGTTAAAAACGTCCCTGTCCTGTGAGTATGAGTTGAAGCCTGTTGAGTTTCACAGCCTGAACCCAGTCCAGCACCATGAACCCATCCAGATCACATCTCACAGCCCTGTTGTGACCGCCACTGTCTCAGATGACGCTGCTCAGAGTGAGCCATGTGCAAATGCTGTCAGTGACCATTGTGATGACATGCTCGATGAACTGTGCTCTGACATTGAATTTGACCTACAATCACCAAGCCAGTCCAGTGTCACTTCTCCCGCCCGAGACATCACTTCACCTGTTATACAGCATCTTATCAGGTTGCCAGACACACAAACTGAAGCTACTCCACCTGTCTCACCTGACATCTCACATAAACTGTCCAAACTCACTAAAAACCAAAAGAAAAAGTTTATGAGGAGGCTAATGCTCTCAGGAAAAGAAACACAAAGGATAGACAAAAAAACCAGAGAAAGAGAAAAGTATGCCTCAAATGAAACATTCAGAGCAAAGAAGAAATCTGGCGCAAATAAGAATTATTCACAGAGTGGTGAATTGCACAGAAAAGTGAAACAACAATACATTGCCAGTCGCTATAGAAACAATCCTGACATCAAACAAAAGTACAAACAATTTATGAAGAGCTGTTACATGACCAATCCTGAAATCAGACGGCAGAAACAAGAGTATATCACCACAAGATACCGAAACAATGCAAGTTTTAAAGAGAGACAGAAATTGTATTTGAACAACAGGTACAGTGAGGATGCAAGTTTTAAAGAGAGACGGAAGTTGTATTTGAACAACAGGTACAAAAATGATGCAACTTTTAAAGAGAGACAGAAATTGTGTTTGAACAACAGGTACAAAGACGATGCAAATTTTAAAGCAAAACAGAATATGTATTCAAACAAAATGTACAGGGATGATGCAAGTTTAAAAGAGAAACAGAGGTTGATCTATGCAGAAAAATACCGCACAAATTCACAATTTAGGGAGCAGAGGTGTTTGTATATGAGAAGGCGCTACAGAAATGACCAGACATACAGAGAACTGATGAAGCAAAGAATGCGAGAGAGATATAACAACAATCTAGCTTATAAAACTATGCACAACATGAGATGTGCTATGAAAATAAAGAGGAAGTACAGACGGCTCAATAGACAAACACAAGAGAGTGACAACAGCGTGATCGCAGAGGCCATATCTGTGTTCAGATCTCATATTAAGGCTGGTCCCACCTACGTCTGCACCGTGTGTTTAAAAGCCTCATTTCCAAACCAAGTGAGACAGTGTAAGAGGTCAAACTATGTGAAAAACCCACATGTGGTTGCATCATGCCTAACTGGTAAATATGTTCATGTTTGTGATGACGTCTGCAGAAATGAACAACAGTGCACGATGCCAGATGAGAGGAGAAAAGAGTGGATCTGTCACACCTGTCACGATCACCTGAAACGTGGAGCTATGCCGTCTCTAGCTGCAGCCAACAACATGGAGCTTGCTGATATTCCACCTGAACTGTGTGACCTCAACATTTTGGAGAGACATCTCATCGCCAAGTGCATCCCGTTTGCTAAGATTATTCCTCTTCCCAAAGGCAGACAAAATTTAATAAGAGGTAATGTGGTGTGTGTCCCCTCTGAAGTACAGGAAACTGTTGAAGCTTTGCCCAGAGTGAGAAGTGAGTCTCAGGTGTTGAGAGTGAAACTGAAGAGACGACTGTGTTACAGAGGTCATCAGCTCTTCCAGACTGTCACCTGGTCTAAACTGGTTCAGGCTCTGCATAAACTGAAAGAGATTCACCCACAATACAAGGATGTAACTATTAGAGATGATGCTGAGCTGTGTGACCCCACACTTCCTGATGCGGATGATGATGAAGAGCAGGGTGAAATGATGAATGATGATGATTACAATGAGGATGATCTGCTGGAAATTGATATGTTTGACAATGAAGCAATCCATGAGGTAGAACCTGACGATGAGCAGGATGTTGACATGTTGTCATGTGATGGTGAACAAACAAATGCTGAGCAGCCAACTGAGCAGACAGCTGATGATGAGGAAGAAGGTGACTTACCTAATGGCGGATTCGCTCTTGACTCGTGTCTTCAGCCGACTGATGTTTCAGAGGACATATTGAGTTTCAGTGAGGGAATCTACTCTGTGGCGCCTGCTGAAAGAAATTCCCCTGTTGGTTTCTTTAAAACTCCCAACCTCGAATCTAAAGCTTTCCCCGTGCAGTTTCCTACAGGTCAGAACACACTGGATGAAGCTAGACTTGTTAAGCTGTCGCCCAGCGGTTATTTCAAAGCTAGACTTTTCTGTGTTGATGACCGTTTTGCCAGAGACACAAACTACTTGTTCTTTGCTCAGTTTGTAACTGAAATTCACTTGGCTACAAACAGCATGAGCATTCAGTTAAGGAAGGCAAAGCCTATGACCAGAGACGGACGTAGAATAACATCAGACATGTTACTGGATAAACATGAGGTGGAAAGACTGGTGAGAAATAAAGATGCAGTGAGGTTCATGCAGCCACTCAGAGGAACTCCAGCCTACTGGCAGAGAACAACCAGAGATCTGTTTGCCATGATCAGACAGTTGGGAACTCCTACCTTCTTCTGTACATTCTCAGCAGCTGAAATGCGTTGGCCTGAGGTGATTGAAGCAATAAAAAGACAACAGGGTGAGGATGTCAATTTTGACGAGCTGGACTGGTCTGCAAAGTGTGACATACTGAGAAGCAATCCTGTGACAGCCATGCGTATGTTTGATAAACGTATAGAAGCTTTATTCAGAGACCTTCTCCTCAGCGAGGCACAGCCTTTAGGAAAAGTAAACGATTATTTCTACAGAGTTGAGTTTCAGCACAGAGGAAGCCCACACATTCACTGCCTGTTATGGATAGAAGGTGCACCTGTGTTTGAGGAGGACAGTGATCAAACGGTGTGTGACTTCGTGTCGAAGTACGTCACAGCTCAGCTCCCTGACCCACGCAGACAACCTGAACTGCACAGAAAGGTGACAGAGTTACAGATGCACAGCAGAAACCACTCTTGAACGTGTTTCAGAAGCTTTGGCTCTGCCTGCAGATTTGGATTTCCTAAACAACCTTGCAAAGAGACAATGATCACCAGACCTTTTGAAAGTGACACTGACATTTCCGAAGCAGTGGAAAAGGCCAAAAAGAAACTCCAACCACTGAACGCGCTCCTGAACGAACCTGTGATTGCCGACTTGACTTTAGAGCAGCTCCTGGCTCGCTATGAACTGACAGTCAGAGAATATGAGGAATGCATGAGCTTGATTGCCACATCCTGCTCAGTGACACTGAAACGTGACCCCAAAGACTGCTGGGTAAATGGTTATAATCAGTACCTTCTCAAATCCTGGGACGCCAATATTGACGTGTCTTACGTTTTAAATTGTTATTCGTGCATCATGTATCTGACCAGCTACATAACAAAGCAAGAATCCAAAATGTCAGACTATCTGAAAACAGTGATTGAAAACTCAAATAAAGAACATGTCAATGAATGTGATGAAATGAGAGAGGTGATGCAGGCTTATTCCAAAAAGAGAGAAATCTCAGCACAGGAAGCTGTGGCAAGAGCATGTGGTCTCAAACTAAAGAAATGTTCACGAGGTGTTGTATTCCTATCCACAGATGATAACGCATTGAGAATGAGTAAGCCCATGTCAGCCCTGGAGAACGCAACACCAGAAAGTTCAAGCATATGGATGACGTCGCTGACTGACAAGTACAAAAACAGACCTGAGACACCAGAGTTTGAGGAGATGTGTTTTGCTGATTTTGCAGCTACATGCAGGATTCTCTATGGCAATCAGGCAAGAGGTAAAGATGCCCTTCGCTTGCTAAATAACATGGGATTTGTTCAGATGCGGAAAAGTGACAAGCCTGCTGTGATCAGATTCTTCCGTCCATCAAAAGAGAAAAGTCCAGAACAGCACTATGGATCACTGCTGAAGCTGTACGTTCCCTACAGATCAGATGCAGAACTGAAAAGGCCATATTTACCCACGTACCAGTCCTTTTATGAAAGTGGCATTGTACATCTGCCTGGTCGTGAGCACGGTGAGCTGGTTAAACACATCGTGAAACGAAACAAAGACAAATATGAGAAAAACAGTGAAGAGATTGAGCAAGCAGTGGAAGAGTACGAACAGAACGGAGGAGTGATTGATGAGTGGAACAACCTGGCACCTGAGTCTGAAATGGTGAGGATGGAGTGTATTGAGGAACTACAAGCACAGCCACATGATGACAATGTACAAGAAAATGTGCCAGACTACAATCGACAGGCTAATGCTGTAACAGAAGCCAGAGCCATCAGAGAGCCCCCTGCAATGGATCCTGCTGTGTTACGTCACATGTATCAGAACCTGAACCAGAAACAAGCCTGTGTCTTCTATTTAATCAGAGACTGGTGTATCAAGCGTGTTTGTGGCCCAAATCCAGAGCCTCTGTTCATTTACATCAATGGTGGAGCTGGAGCAGGAAAGTCACATCTCATCAAATGCATTTATTCAGAGGCGTCAAAGATTCTGTGTAAAGTGCCCAGACATGCAGACGAGACTGACATATCAAGCCCCACTGTTCTCCTGACCGCTTTCACTGGAACCGCAGCATTTAACATCTGTGGAACAACTCTGCACTCTCTGCTGAAGCTCCCCAGAAGTCTGAAACCTCCTTTTGTGGGACTGGGTAACAAACTGGATGAAGTCAGAGCAGAACTGATCAACGCTGAAATCCTCATCATTGATGAAGTGTCCATGGTGTCAAGGCCCCTCTTTGCATATGTTGATGTCAGACTGAAACAGATCAAAGGCAGCCAGAAACCTTTTGGAGGAATGTCAGTCATCGCTGTTGGAGACTTCTATCAGCTACCACCAGTACGACAGTCTAAACCTCTGTGTGTCTACGACCCAGAAAACATTGACCTGTGGCAGGAAAACTTTCAGATGATCACGCTCACTGAGATCATGCGTCAGAAAGATGATGTTGCTTTTGCAGAGATGCTGAACAGAATCCGTGTGAAAAACAAGTCAGAGGAGTTGTCAGAAGCAGACAGAGCTTTGTTATCACAAGCCATCACTGAACCAGCTCAATGCCCCGCTGATGCCCTGCACATTTTTGCCACCAACAAACAAGTAGATGCTCACAACTCTGCAACATTAAACAGGTTTCACTCACAAATCACAGAAATTGATGCTGATGACTATAAAAAGGACCCAAGCAGTGGAAAAATGACTCGACAGGAGAAACCGTTTAAAGGAGGTACAAATGAGCTACCAGACACACTTCAAGTTGCTGAAGGTGTTCGTGTCATGCTGACCAGAAACCTGGATGTTTCCAAAGGACTGGTGAATGGTTCGTTTGCTACTTTTATCAAAGTGGTTACCTCTGAACAACATGTCAACATGCTTGGTCTCCAGATGGATGGTGAAACAGCAGACAGGAGAGCATCAGGATCAGCTGACAACCTTGTTTACATTGAGAGATCAGAGGACAACCTGAAACAGAAAGGAGCAGTACGCAGACAGTTTCCCATCAGGCTGGCTTTTGCATGCACCATTCACAAGGTTCAAGGTATGACAAGACAGTCAGCTGTTGTGTCACTGAAGCACATCTTTGAACCTGGCATGGCTTATGTGGCATTGAGCAGAGTCACCTCTCTCAGTGGACTGCACCTGCTGGACATGGATGAGACTAAAATCTATGCCAACACTGAAATCACCGAAGCACTCGAGGCCATGAGACAACTGAACCTGGATGACATGATGCCACTTCTTCATCTCAGAGACACACTGAGCCGACCTGACACTCTGACCATTGTTCACCACAACACAGAGGGACTGCCAGCTCACATCAATGACATCAAAAGCCACCATGAACTGTGTCTTGCAGATGTTTTGTGTCTCACAGAAACCCACCTACAGGGCTCCTTTGTGGCAGACAGTCTTCAACTTCAGGGCTACAACATGTTCAGACGCAACAGACACCTGTCCTACACTAATTTTCCCCGGATGGCAAGCAGAGCTGGTGGTGGAGTTGCTGTGTATGTCAGAGACCACATCCAGGTGCGTGAAAAGCAGTATGTTCATAATGTAACTGACCTTGAGTTTGTGGCTTTGAAGGTTGAGGCCCCAGTGAGAGCACTGATTGCAGCCGTGTACAGACCTCCAGACTACAGTGTGAGATCGTTCCTGTCGAACCTGAGCAGCCTTGTGGACTCACTGGAGATCATGGATGTACAGCCCATCATCGTCTGTGGCGACTTCAATGAGAATCAGTCCGTGGGAAACAAGCCAATACTGGAGATGTTTCGGTCCAGAGGGTATAAACAGCTCATCACTGACCCAACCACAGACAAGAACACAGTGCTGGACCTGGTTTTCATCTCTCAACCTCAGCAGCGTCTCCATTCTGGTGTGCTGAAGACCTACTACAGTTATCACAACCCTGTGTACTGTGTGTTGTCTTTTGACAGTTCATGAAGAAGTCAGGTGAGTGTTAAAGGGTAAAGAAAAATGCAGATAACTCATGTCAATTGTTAAACACTTGTTTTTCTAACCATGTACTGTATTCAGGTTCTTGGTGAGGTGAGGTAAATCTACTGAGCATTGTGTTGTGTTTTTCTGGTAACCACATTGTTGTTGAACTTGTTTCACTAAGTGTACTTGGGGGGGAATGAATAATGTCATAAGGTTCATAAAAAGCATATTTAATGTTATATGTAATGTTAATATGATATTTAAAGAGTTGGATCATTTTTTGGGATGTCATTATTTAGGGTTAAATATTGTTATGGATCACATGGTTTTTCAGGTCACTACAATTTTATGGATTCTCAGACTGTTTTGGCCTGTGCATTTACCAGGGTGGGTTTGGGTTTGGGTTGGTAAATGCACAGGCCAAAACAGTTGTGTGTAGCTGCTGTATACACAGCAGCTACACACAGCATACAACATACAGCTGTACACACTGATGCTGACACAGCATCAGTGTGTACAGCTTTACACACCTGCTAATACTTGAGGAAGTATGTGCTACACATACTTCCTCATGCCTACCAGCTGGGGCCCCACAGTTTCCCATTATCTTCTCTGGCAGGGTGGGAGGCTTGACCAGAGACTAGTAATATAAGTTTTCTTTATTTTTATAACGTAGTTTATAACTAAGTTTTATTTTATAAAATAAGTTTTCTTTCATATTTACATTAAGTTTTCTTACTTATTTAAATGTTTATTTCTCCTGGACGTGAGGCACAGTTGTCTTGTGTTCTCAGTGAGGACAACTTTGCAACCTTGACTATGAGGATCAGCTTGTGACAACAAAGTCATCATAATTTCACCAGAGAACTGCCACTTCCCAATCTTAACTGTCAATCAGTAGCAGAGCTGGACCTGCTGGACCACACAGATACTCCTTCTACTTCATGCAAGTTTCAGTCATTCTTAAAAGCAGAGGATGAGTGGACTTCACCTTCAGTCTGACTGTGACACGCTGGATCAGCTGACAACAAACACATCATCATGCTGCCATAGATGAGACAACACAACAGCATCCTAGAGCTCTGTCAATCAACAGTGGACCCTGACTGCTGAACCAGAGACGTGTTCCTGCTGCCAGTGTCCAGGTCTCCTCACAACAGAGGCACAGGTACAAGATTTAAAAAAACAACTTTGGACTCTTAAGTTGCTGTTGTCAATGTTGTCAACTGTAGGCTAACACTTGTGTAACAGCTCAAGTAACAATGTGATCTCCACTACTTTCTTCCCTCAGGTCACTCCACTGTGACCCCTCCACAAAACAGTAGAGACACTCAGGACTGGACAGGTCATTCTTCAAAAGCAGAGGATCAGATGACTCCAGCCAACCTTTACCTCAGCTTCACTCTGAGACAACACAACAGCATCCTCGCTGTCAATCAACAGTGGACCCATGACTGCAGGACCAGAGACGTGTTCCTGCTGCCAGTGCCCAGGTCTCCTCATAACAGAGGCACAGGTACAAGATAAAAACCTTTAACAATTTGTGTAACACTTGTGTGACAGCTCAAGTAACAATGTGATCTTCACTACCTTTTTCTCTCAGGTCTGTGATCTCTCCACAAAACAGTAGAGACACCCAGGACTGGACAGCATTCTGAGCCTTGTGACCTGTGTGATGTGCAGCTGGGGAGAAGGTATTGTTTTTCCCTACAGTAGTGACCAGGGTGTTTGATCATCACACTTCATGTAACATTTGAGCACATTTCTTATTTGATGATTCATGACTTTCTCTTTTCACTTGTCAGGATCACCTGCTTAGCACAACGACTAAGTTATCATGCTGCTGCTGACCTGATATTACCACAGCATCTTAACCATCAGTCCACAGTGGGCCCATCATTGCTGACCACACAGGAACATGTCCTGCTTCCAGACAGTCCCAGCCAGTGTTGAAAGCAGAGGATGAGAGGACTCTACCTCACCTATGCTCTGTAAGACGCTGGACCAGCTCATGACTACAAAGCAATCACGGTGCCACTGAAAACTGGAGGTATTTGATTTCATTATGTGTCAGTTTAACTGTTGAACATGTCTTGTTGCATCTATTACATAAGTCTTTTAATGTTCTCTTGTCAGAATCAGCCCCTCCCTCCTCCCTCCTCCTTCCTCCTCATCACACATCCAGTCCTGTGCACAGTCCAGTTCAGTGGAGCCTTTCTACTGTCGATCCTCTGGCAAATGATCAGGTGCTGTACTGTAGGGACACACAAGCCTGCAGGTCAGTGGTCTCTCAGTTTTTCTGAGTGACAGAAACCTCAACTCTGCATCATCAAGCAGCTCCCTTAACAAGTCTTAAAGGTAACATGTTTGTTATGCAACCCTCCTCCAAGAGGTCTGTCATTGACAAAACCACCTCCAGCATCACCAGTGCTGATGTTTACATTTACATCTTTACTGTACTGTACAGATGTACTGTACTGTGAAACTCAGCGCACCACAATTGTCCATTTAACTGTTGTCCTCTGTCCAAACAATGTTTTTCTTTTGTAGAATTCATTCTTTTCCTTTTTATTTCACGCTTTCCTCAAAACCTCTTTGTTTAAAAATGTGTCCTCCTTATGCCATGCAAAATTAAGTTGGTTCCTTTTTGTACATTACATTACATTTCATATACTCTGGCCATTACACTGGACCAGTTTTTCCATGAATATAAATTTGAGACTGTATTTAAGATCAGATAAGATAAGATAAGATAAGTCTTTGTTGTTATAAATACCATTAAAATGGATGCTTATACATATGACAACTGACAGCAAAATCTACATTTCTTTATTCAATTTAATTTACTGTACTCAGATAAGTATTTCACAAGAAAACATTTTTTTACCCTAAAAAAAAAAAAAGACAGCACTTATTGAAAGTCATTATTCTACCACAAAAAGGACATTTCACAGTTTTAACAAGTTTTCTTTCTTTTTACAAATTAAGTTTTCTTTCTTATTTCCATCAGGTTTTTTGCATGACACCAAATGTTGAAAGAAGTTAAAGGACTGTCTATTGACCTCTGAAAATTTATAAAATGTATTTGTTTCCTTTTCATTTCCTCCCAGCCTCTTTGTCTATTTCCTCTACAACAGGTATAGGAAACAGACAAACGGGGAAAACAGGTCAGTTACTGTACAGTAGTTCAGTTGCAAGAACTAACCGAACTAGAAGATGAAATACTTAAAAAATCACTACTGTGGGGTTTCAGCTGGTAGGTGAAAGGTTCTTCACATGTGTGCACTTAGCCTAGGGCTAATGAAAATCCCAGTGTAAAGACATGAACTGTAACACACAAGTTAAATGTGTGAAACCAAAGTTAACTTCTTCACATGGACCACATCCAATGATGTGATTGTTCTTGTGCTAGTCTTCTCACCTAAGTCTTTGACTTGGTTTTAATTTAAATATCATCTGTTGAATATCAACACACAGCTGAATTTTAGATTTTGATGGCATGAATGTCAGTCAAGCTCCACTGGGGTTGGAGTCATGAAGTAATTATTATAACTGTTCATGACTAAAGACTTTAGCCCTATCTAAACAACATGTGAAAAGCCTTGGGTCATGTGGCTGAACAAGCCTGTAAGCCACTGTATTTCTGATTTATCTCTTTATCCATCCTTTATTTATCCTCTATCTCTATGGACTTACTGTCATTGGTGTACTGATGCACTGTGCCCCTTTGATATTTAGCCATGAAATTTGACTAGCTCCAACAATGCATTAATTGAACTCCTTTCTACCCTGATATCCTGTCTCTCACATTGTCTGATCACAGTTAAGAAATGCATCAAAAGCCCCTCCAAAAATATTGCAAAAGGAGGACAACTTTTGGCTTGTCTTAATGTTTGATGATGGTTGATTGATGAGATAACTCCTTGAAAAACATGCTACTTATTTTCATTTGGCTAGCACATCACTTTGTCATACCTTTTTTCTGTTAAATGCTATCCAAATAAATGTTTCTTTGTTTTTTTTTTATTATTATTATTATTATTATTATTATTAATAATAATATAATTTTATCATTTCATTTTCATTTAATCTTTTCCTCCTCGGCCTACATGATTTTAACCAAACTGACTACCTCCTATATTAGACACAGGTGAGCTCACCATGTGCTGTATGGTTTGCACAAAAGCCATTTTGATGTCACTATAACTTCTTCCTTTCAAATTGTTTTCTCTGTGAACTGACTTTTACAACCCCTTGTGTCAAAATCTGTTCAATGTTTTTAACTGCACAAAGTAGACTGTGTTGACAGATGGATGTGCATGTTATGTCTGTTTCACAGTTAACTCTTTTTTTTTTTAGAAATAGATTATGATTTATATATATATATATATATATATATATATATATATATATATATATATATATATATATATATATATATATATATATATATATATATATATATATATATATATGTATATTTGTTTGTATGTTCCATTGACAAGATGTATGTTGTTTCACTGTTCAAAATCATGATGTCTATTGTTCACTACATGTTGGCTTATTGAAACAGACTTTATACTATTAAAAATATTTTTAGTGACATTAATCATGATTCAGTGACCTTTTTATTTTCTTACTTGTGTGTTTACATTTCTTTCAACACCTTAACCATTTCTTTTCCTTACAATGTTGTTCTGCTGTCAGTTTCCAATATATTTGAGTAGACTTTAACCTTTTGCAGCTGTACTGTAGCAGACTTCACCTTTTCAATTTAAGTGTAACAAACTTCAATTTAATTTTGTACTACATTTGATTCTGCCTCTTAAACGTTTTGACTCTTTTTAGCCATTTTAATGCCATCCATCATTAAAACTACAAGTTTTTAGTTTCTTCAGCTCATTCAGTATTGTTTCAACAATTTCTTCAGCTCATTCAGCATTGCTTTCAGCATTCACACCATTTCCATTCTTGGAAATGTTTTTTCTAGTTACCTTTCTGCTGCCTGCAAACTGTAGTGGGCTTTGTTCCTTAGAAACGTATGGGTAGTTTCAACATAACTAACACAGTAATAAGATCTTACACTGTAATAGTCTTTCCCAGTAACCCATTTGGATCAAATGTATAAATATTTTCCAACAAAGATAAGCTACGTACCATGAAATGTCACAACATGAACTCTTTTTAGGAACATAGAAGCCATTTCCAAATAATGGAGGAGATAAGTACCTTCACATTTTATATTAAGTGTACAATATTCCTAGCCAGGCTAGCGCCGCCTACTGGTTCCGGCAAATTTCATTTGCCTCAAACATGTAGTCAGGACACTAGCAATGCGTTTCGGTTTGCACCAATCAGCGAACAGACGGGTAAGTGAAGGCGATGACGTTGAACTCAAGCGCTCAAGATTAACCTATGAGCTTAACCGGTGTATAGCACACGTGACCACCAAGCAGCAGCGATTAGTTGAAGCAAATGTAAGCAACCGCCTCCCGGAAGCAAACGAATCCCTATGGCTCGTGTTCAGACGCTATATGAAATGTAATGAAGTAAGCGGCTGATGCATCAGGCTACAATATTCCTGCTATAACCTATCCACCTTTTTCTGAACTTCATAGAAGAAAGGCAAAGTAGATTAAAGTACATGAATGGGATGTTGTCCTGTTAAATCTCAAAACTCATATTCACATGTTCCCATGAAGAAAATACAATGAAGCTGTTTTCAGTTGTTTTTAATAATTTTTTAAAGCGTATTGGAACATTCCCAGTAGAGTTATTCCCTTCCTGATACCAGTATTGGAAATGCCTCCGATACCACCAAAAATGTTGGCATCGGTATCAGCAGTAGGCTACTGGAGTCCAGTTGTAGCCGGGACGGTCTGCAGGCCCCGACTACTGCGTTGTGTTCTGTAATACAAACATAAAACAAAAAGGATGTGAATTAAATGGTCATCTTCTCCATAAAAGTCCTCTCTCAGTCAGGAACAGTGCAGACTGACAAATGCAGCACTATTTCTCCCAAAAAACTATCACATCTCTTCACATGGTAAAACACACAAGTAAACATCTCTAACATAACAATGGAGGCTGAGCAACCACACACATACCTGTATGATGGCCACATAAAACTAAATGGATGTGAATGAAATGGTCATCTTCTCCATAAAAGCCCTACCACACAAAAAATAAAATACATTTAGCATGACGGCTAGTAAATGGAGGACGCATTGACACATGCACACCAAACACACACACACACACACACACACACACACACATACCGCAGGCACACACACGCACGCACACTCACGCACACACACAGGGAGAAATCGCGGCAAAATAACTGTCTCTCTCTTGCTCAAAACAGCTCTTAAAACACACAACACGGCAGAAAACACCATTCCAAACGGTTTTAGATTAACATTTGTTCATTAAATTGGCAATAAAACTCAACAGATATAACTTTTCGGTCCCGGAGCCTCAACAACATACCTCTCGACTTTCACTCAAGAACAGCAGACTGACGGGAGAGAAGGGAGCGACGTGCGTCATATCCGCAGACTTTCAGAATAAAAGATTGGGTTTGTAAAGATGAAAGAAATACAAAAATAAAACCACAAAAATTTGAATGATACAGTATTAACAATAACAATAATCCATATTTGAAGTAAAAAGAAACCAAAACACATCATCTGATGGATTTTGGTGAAATTAATAACAATAAAATAAACACCAAAATGTGTAGTAGTTTCCTTTTTCTGTTTATCTGTGGCCCACAACATAATTTTAATTATTATTTTAATAATTATTATTCTATTCTAGCTGCATGTTGTATTTATAACCCACAGATAAACACATGTGGTATCGGATCGGTGCCTGTAACAAAGGAAACGACACATTTTATTGTTATTAATTTCACCAAAATCCATCTGATGATGTGTTTTAAGTTCTTTTTTACGTTAAATATGGATTATTGTTAATATAATTAAATTTTTGTGGTTTTATTTTTGTATTTCTTTCATTTTTACAAAACCGATCTTTTATTTTGAAAGTCTTCGGATATGAGGCACGTCGCTCCCTTCTCTCTCGTCAGTCTGCGCTGTTCCTGACTGAGAGAGGTATGTTGTTGAGGCTCCGGGACCGAAAAGTTACATTTGTTGAGTTTTATTGCCAATTTAATGAACAAATGTTAATCTAAAACTGTTTGGAATGGTGTTTTCTGTCGTGTAGTGTGTTTTAAGAGCTGTTTTGAGCAAGAGAGAGAAAGTTATTTTGCCGCGATTTCTCCCTGTGTGTGTGCGTGCGTGTGTGTGCGTGCGTGTGTGTGTTTGGTGTGCATGTGCCAATGCGTCCTCCATGTACTAGCCGTCATGCTAAATGTATTTTATTTTTTGTGTGGTAGGACTTTTATGGAGAAGATGACCATTTCATTCACATCCATTTAGTTTTATGTCGCCATCATACAGGTATGTGTGTGGTTGCTCAGCCTCCATTGTTATGTTTACTTGTGTGTTTTACCATGTGAAGAAATGTGATAGTTTTTTGGGAGAAATAGTGCTGCATTTGTCAGTCTGCACTGTTCCTGACTGAGAGAGGACTTTTATGGAGAAGATGACCATTTAATTCACATCCTTTTTGTTTTATGTTTGTATTACAGAACACAACGCAGTAGTCGGGGCCTGCAGACCGTCCCGGCTACAACTGGACTCCAGTAGCCTACTGCTGATACCGATGCCAACATTTTTGGTGGTATCGGAGGCATTTCCAATACTGGTATCAGGAAGGGAATAACTCTACTGGGAATGTTCCAATACGCTTTAAAAAATTATTAAAAACAACTGAAAACAGCTTCATTGTATTTTCTTCATGGGAACATGTGAATATGAGTTTTGAGATTTAACAGGACAACATCCCATTCATGTACTTTAATCTACTTTGCCTTTCTTCTATGAAGTTCAGAAAAAGGTGGATAGGTTATAGCAGGAATATTGTACACTTAATATAAAATGTGAAGGTACTTATCTCCTCCATTATTTGGAAATGGCTTCTATGTTCCTAAAAAG
Organism: Trachurus trachurus; assembly: GCF_905171665.1. Lineage (NCBI taxonomy): Eukaryota > Metazoa > Chordata > Actinopteri > Carangiformes > Carangidae > Trachurus > Trachurus trachurus. The sequence continues at coordinate 33,284,298 of NC_139897.1, read as the reverse complement.
AGTTCATGTTGTGACATTTCATGGTACGTAGCTTATCTTTGTTGGAAAATATTTATACATTTGATCCAAATGGGTTACTGGGAAAGACTATTACAGTGTAAGATCTTATTACTGTGTTAGTTATGTTGAAACTACCCATACGTTTCTAAGGAACAAAGCCCACTACAGTTTGCAGGCAGCAGAAAGGTAATTATGGGTTAACTACGGTGACATTTCCAGCAGTTGCCACATCTACCATCTTTCATCCAAATGGGTTATGGGCAAGACTATTACAGTGGAAGTTCTCATAACCATGTTAGTTATGCTGAAACTACCCATACGTTTCTAAGGAACAAAGCTCACTACACTTTGCAGGCAGCAGAAAGGTAATTATGGGTTAACTATGGTGACATTTCCAGCAGTTGCCAGATCTACCATTTGCTTTTGGGAAACAGATATTGCAGCTAACCATAAGGTAAGACTGTGGAAATTACAATTACATCAGGTTAATCACACTGAAAGTACTTGACTATATCATGGAAACAACAGGCTATTTACTCTGTAATTACCCAATACTTAGCAGTAATTCACTGCAATTCTACTACTACAACTTGTCTATATTACTAGAGTGTCATTTCTTTGCTATATTTCTTGACATTACCATGCAATTAATTGTTATTTCTGGGCTATATTTCTCAACATTACTACACAATTGATCATTATTACTGGGCTATTTCTACACAATTAAAAGTTATTTCCTGGTTATATTTCTCAACATTACTATGAAATTGACCGTTATTTCTAGGCTATTTCTTGACATTACTACGCAATTAATCATTATTTCTGGGTAATTTCTTGATATTATGACGTAATTAACGGCCTGGAAATTAAAGGGTTACCCAATAAACAAAACAACTTGAACACTTACAGTCTCATGGACGCACAATCTGAATGAATGAAGGATGAATGAATGAGTGAGTCCCGACTCCCGACTATGACGGCTCCTCCGCTGCTCTCCCTCCGTGATCAGCAACGATCGATCACTCAGCCAGGTGATCTGATTGGTTAGGAATACCGCGGGGCGTGGACAGTACATGCGAGCTGAGTGACCTTCTGTACAGTGGGGGTTAGAATTCAAGTGTGACACAGACTTATTGTCAGGACTCAGACGCCTGACTGGCACCCCAGCATTAACTAAAAATAAAAGTTGTACTAAAAAAACCGTCACAACGTGTATCTCATCTCATCTCATTATTATAGGACTTAAAGCAATACTTACCTTTCTGGAACTTTTGCACATTTCTTTGTCTAAGTTAAAATGCTATTAATAATCTGATGATACATTAAAATGTAAGAGAAACCCAACAGGGTTAAAAACTCATCATTTTTTCATTCTCATATAATTCTGAGAAAAGTCTGACCAATAATATTATTCGGTCCGATTAATAAGATTTGACGAGCGACCGAACCTACTTATTATGTAATCACTTTGCGCACCCCTCTCCTCCTCTCCCCCCTCCCGACCAGGAAGAACACTTATTGACAGAGCAGTAGCAGGACACAGAGAGCAGAGGAGACTAGAGTCACAACACACAAGAAAGAAGGTTTTTGGAAATAAATAGTTTTTTAAAAGACCAATAACTGCAGCCGCAGCTGGTCGCGGAGTTTCATGTCTGACATTGTAACGTTGATAGTGAGCAGCCCCGAGTGATACGTAAACACAGGAAGTCACATGTGTCTATAAAGCATCCAGTGCTAATGGCTAGGGGGCTAGGCTACTGTTAGCTCTGTGCTAACGGCTAGGCTACTGTTAGCTCTGTGCTAACAGCTAGGCTACTGTTAGCTCTGTGAGTTCTACACGGTCCGGACCCGTTTGAACTCCGGACCGGCGCGGCTCGACCTGGCTCGGTCTGGATTTATTTTGGCCCTGAACCAGCGCATCAGGTGGCGCTGGTCCGGCCGCCAGCCCGGCTCGTTGAGAACTGTAATCTGTAACAATCACTTCCCCTGCGTCTCCAGTAGCAGTAGGCTAACAACAGTTTATTATAAAACTCATCAGTCATCATCACTGAGTCCGTTTATACGGTTTAAAACTCCGGTGTTGTGTTTGTTTGTGTTGTTCCCGTTTCACTCGCGTTCCTGTTCTGTTTACCGTTGCCATGCCAACGCATGCAGCAGGGAGGGAGGGGGCTCGTGGAGATGCGGCAGGAGGGAGAGGTGGGTGGGACTTGTGAGGGAGGTGGAGCTGTTGATTTTCAAATGTTTGTGCTGTGCTGAGTGAAATGCCAGATCGGTAAGTATTGCTTTAAACCTCAGAGCTCTCTGTCTTCAGACTGTCCTGACCTGTCCCTGAACATCACACAGGGGCAACATGGAGCTATCTATTGTGTTGGTCAAGAACAAGTTCAACTTAAAGTCAGAGGAAAAATGTTTAGGGTGTTTTTACTGTTATTTAAAGGTTAAATAATGTGTTACTTAAATATTTTTTTCCAGGTAGGCAATAAAAAAGTTCTACTGGGTTATAGTATCAGAAGAAGAAAATCTCATATATATATATATATTTTTTTTTTCAAACGGACCAACAGGTATTGATTAGATATTGATTGTATATTGACAGACTGATCTGAGGTCAGCGGCAGCTGATGAATCTGTGCTGACATGTGGATGATGTGTGTAGAAGGCCACATGATGATGATCCACAACAACACAAGGACAAAGTCCCTCTACTCATTTACACACTGATCATTGATCAGGACACATCTGATCAGTCATCAATCATTTCATCTTCTTCTTTTATTCTTTATTCAGATTGGAGTGGTGCAGTTTGTCAGAGATCAGCTGTTCTTCTCTGGTCTCAGCTCTGAAGTCCAACCCCTCCCACCTGAGAGAACTGGACCTGAGTGGAAACAAGCTGCAGGATTCAGGAGTGAAGGATCTGAGTGGTTTTCTGGAGAGTCCAGACTGTAGACTGGAGACTCTGAGGTCAGACTCTGTTTTATTTCTGTGCTCAGATGAATGTGATGTGAAAGTTGTGTTGATACTGGGCTGCAGACATGAGGCTGATATTCTACTGATCCACACTGAGGCTGTAGGACAGGGTAGGCAGGCGCTCACAGACCAAGACCAGGGCTGTGGGGGGTCGGCACCTCAGACAGCTCATCACACAACAACCTCACAACAAACACATTTATGCACAATGGTTCACAACGATCCAAGTCTTAAATATGTGCAACACCTTTTCACCACCGTCCTGATGTAACGGATGTGCACTCACTCCACCCATAAAAGACGTGCTAACCACCTGCCAAGCGGTAGTCAACCTCTTGGCATCGTCGCCTCCGGTACGGGAGGTTGTGGGATCGAACCCCACCTAGGGCAGGCCGTGAGAAACACAACGCAGAGGGCCAGATATGACATCGGCTACACTGACATCAGCTGTTATTAACTCTTTCGCGACCATTGACGAGTTAACTCGTCACAGCCTGCCGAACGTTCACGACCATTGACGAGCAAACTCGTCAAAACCGTTTTTTTACAGATTATGATAATAGACACTCTGAGGTACCCTGTGTGTGAATATGGTAGTCCTCTGATATGTAAAACTGTTTTAAACTAAAATCAAAACATAATATTTTTTATAAACTGTGTGATCTTGGTTTTGTTTGAGTAATCGTTCTCCTTGAATGCTGCTCTGGGGACAGCGTGCAGCGCTGTGCGGCTGTCGGCTACAGTGTTGCGACTTCCTCGCTGAATCTGGCGACTTTCCAAACCCTCTTTTGACAAAAGCGACCGACGACAAATGTGGCGACTTTTACCGGTGCTGTTACAAACGTTTATGGTTTGGAGACTCGGATCTGAAAGCCCGTTATCACGGCTGTTTTCACGGCGCTGTGCAGCAGAGCGGGCGCTCTGCAGCGGGTGCTGTGACCGGCCGCCCCCGCCCCAGAGCACTCATCGCCGGCCAGTCACACAGCAGTGTCCCGGAGCTGCTGCGCTGCGGCCAGAGACGCACACCGCTGCCCCGCTGCTCTCCAGGCTGCCACACCCCCCAGATATGCCTACAAATATATTTATTTAGCCGTAGAAATGATTTGGGAGACATGCCACACTGCAGAGTACCGGTAAAATGAGCAGATTGCCACTTGACACAAAAGTGCGTTTTTCTCTGAAACTAGAGCGGGAGCTCCGTTTTTGGAGAAACCCAGCTCTCTTCTTCTACTTCGTCCTCACGAACGAAACGGCGGAAAAACTCGCCGTTTTTTCGTGGAGCACGTTGTAAAGTCACTCTTCAATCACGTGAAGACCGTTTGTTTCTAGGTGACGTACAGAGTTCGGTTCGACGTGAGATAAAAGGTAAACAAATAGCCAAAAACATGTGGTCCGGAGCGGATGTGCTGAGGAATTAGTGTGGTCGCGAAAGAGTTAACACACAACTCAAATCAATAACAGGATCACATGTTGGAGCACCGCTCACATCACACAACAAACCTTGAGACATGACATGGTGCAGTTAAGTTAAGAGGCAGTGTAGCGTTGTGCCTTTTCACCTCCATGTGAACTCTCTGTGGGAACTTACTGCACATGTGCAAACAGCCACATACACAGCGGACTGACAGACGAGGTGTTACAGGCCTCAAGATGAGTCACCTGGTCTCAGAAGATAAATGCCCTGCTTTCACAGGAAAAGAAGAGACGGAAGTCATTCTGTGCGTTCTCTGTCTTTTATTAAACAGAATTTTACTATTTTTCTTTACATGCTCAGTTCTTCACTGAATTGTTTCATTCACTATACATACTCCATAAGCTGTCAAAACTCAATAAACTGTATCACATTCCCAACACGGGGTGAAATCACAAAACACATTTGTGTACTCAAAGTTACATTACCACTGTTTTTAACCAAAATAATTATGTTTTACTTGTGTTTTTAACACCTTGAATCTCCATCTTGTAGACTCTACTACACTACTGCCCGTTCAAACACATTCTCCACACGTAAACTAAAAAAATGCACTAAAATCAACACTGCCAATTTGTTTTTGTATATAATTTTGTACGTCACATTTTATTTTATTTGCTATTGCTATTTTATTATGTATAGTTTGTTCTTTATAATTTACTATTTTATTATGTATAGTTTATATTCTTATTCTTTATATTCTTATACTATATGTTGTTATTGTCACTGTGTGTCTGTGTAATGCTGCTGCTGCACTGTAATTTCCCAGATTGGGATCAATAAAGTATATCTATCTATCTATCTATCTATCTATCTATCTATCTATCTATCTATCTATCTATCTATCTATCTATCTATCTAAACAACAATACGAGCAACGTGTTGGCATGCTCTTTTAACCTGACTCAGTACATTAGCATGAACATTCACACAAAACACATTAATTCACCTTCGCAGAACTCATATTACACTTCATTCTTATTTCGGTTCCCATTGCAATTCAAATACAGTCACTCACAAAAGAAAATAAAAATAAATGCCCAGTAGCCCTACAAAACCGAGTGAAAACATTGTCAGACCGCCATTTTGTGTTGTTGTTTTCTACGGGGGAAGCGGAGCTATTTCTCTTTTACGCTTCACAGTTTACATCACAATTTCTACATTCAAGACTTCATTTATACATTCAACAGGTTTTTAACAGACCTTATACCTGAGTTGTGGTCAGTTAAAACACTTTACTAGCCTGTTTTCACAGGAAAAGAAGAGAAGTCATTCCGTGCGTTCTCCATGGCAGGCTGGTAGCTGTGGAACATCAGTCTGACGCAGCGTACCACAAGCGCTCACGCTTGTGGTGGAATTAGAGACCTACACTGATACTATCATTAGAAAACACATCAAATTGGCTTATCTTTTCATACAAAAAACACATAAAATGTAATAATTCAATATTTGTAACCATACATTTGTAGGCGTCACAGAGGCTGTGGGGTCCGCCCGCTATTCAGACATCCCGCTATTCCGACAGGTCTCTATTTAGACATCGCGCTATTACGACATCCCTCTATCTAGACATGCATGCCGGTAGTCCAACACGTCGTCTTTTTTTTTCTTCTTCTTTTTTTACAGCTGCGATACCCAGGCGCGTCTCTCTCTCTCTTTTCTTTTCAGCATGCCTATCACTGGTTTGATGAGAGAGTGGAGCTGACAGGTGAAGAGGCGGAGTCACTGTGTCTGTGTTGAAGCAGCAGCAGCTTCTCATGAATATTAATGAGCTGTTTTCTCTCTATGTGACTGTTTAACCTGCTTCCTTTTGCTTCAGCTGTTGGACTTTGATTTTCTAAACTTGTTCTTTCTGAAGCTTCTTCAGCTCTGAACAGATGATGAGACACTGAACGCTGTCAACAAGGAGCTTTTTCCTCAACTCACTGCTTGTATTCTTTATTCAGATTGGAGTACTGCAGTTTGTCAGAGATCAGCTGTTCTTCTCTGGTCTCAGCTCTGAAGTCCAACCCCTCCCACCTGAGAGAACTGGAGCTGAGTGGAAACTACCTTCATGACTCAGGAGTGAAGGATCTGAGTGGTTTTCTGGAGAGTCCAGACTGTAGACTGGAGACTCTGAGGTCAGTTCATTGACTGTTACTGTTGTAGATATTAGATCTTTGATCCACAACTGAACCTGATTGATCTTCACTCAGAACTTGAATCATTGACTTTGATGTCATGAATGAAGGACGTTTTAAATAGTTGTTGTCTCATGTTTCCAGTTGTTCTTCTCTCACACTGACAATGACTCTTCACTTTCAGCTCATTTCACTCAGTCTGATCAATAATCAATTTTCTGATCACTTGTGTGTGTGATCTTCATTTCATCTTCTGCTTTTATTCTTTATTCAGATTGGAGGGCTGCAGTGTGTCAGAGATCAGCTGTTCTTCTCTGGTCTCAGCTCTGAAGTCCAACCCCTCCCACCTGAGACGCCTGGACCTGAGAGGACACAACTACAACCTGAGCTCTTCAGCTCTGCAGCAGCTTCGTGATCTTGTGATGAGTCCAGACTTTCGACTGGAGACTCTGAAGTGAGTCTGATCTGTAGATGTTTCCACAGCTGATGAGACTGTGGGAGTGAAAGAAACTGTAAAGTGCAGCAGGTGAACCTGTCAGGATGTGACATAACATATGACATCATCTATGACATCAGAGACTCAGAAAACGCTGCAGCAGCTTCAATGTGTCAATCATCAGTGATCCAGTCACAGGTAAAGGTGTTGAGTCAAACAGGAACAATGAGCTTCACCTGTCACTCAAGTACAGGAAGTACTTTTACTCCAGTAACTCCAAACTAAATACTTTTACTGTGATACTCTCATTATAGAAACTTTTACTCTGCTCCTATATTATAGTATCCACTGTGATACCTTGTAAGGGCCCATTCAAATGGAGCGTCTTTTGCGCGAGCGTTTCCATTGTTTTCAATGTAACCGCGCAAAATCCGAAGCGACGCCGCCGCGCCTTTTTTTCCGTGCGCGTCCGAGGCGCACCGAGATGAAAATATCTCAACTTTTTCGAATGCCGCACGCGCACCGCGTGTCATGTGATCAGAATCAGCTGCACGGACCTGCTTCACCAGCAGCAACAAGCAGCCCGGCTCTCAGTGCTTGCCCGCTTTCAGCAGCTCCCTCTCGGCGAGCGGCAGCTCAGTTCTCCCCCGGTCCAGCCCCGGATCTCTACTCCATAGCTGCCATAGCAGCAGTGTGATACCAGTACATTTAACCGCATTTTTAACTTTTATTAGACACAAGGTAGGGAGTTCACGTCTCGCCTGCCTGCCTCCTCTCCACACGGCGGTGAGTCCTCCGTTCAAACTGACAGACAGACAGACAGATCGAGCAGTGAAGCTGCTGAGAGGGATTCACGGTGCTTGAAATCTGATCAGCTCTGTGTTTACTCAATTCCTGGTTAAATGACAGAAGCGTCACCACTAAATGTAAAAATGTGACGGGCGCTTTTGGTTGCTTAGTAACGGCAGACGCGACCATAGACGCGAGCTCAGAAGCGCTTTGAAAAACGCGTTTTCAGGCGCTCCATGTGAATGGGGCCTAAGAAATACTTTTACTCTGATGCTGTATGTACAGAAACTACTCTTATTGTTCTACTGTAAATACATGAGTCATTTTTACTTTGCTACTGTAAATAAAGAATACCTTATAAAGTACAATTACTGTGGTTCTGAAGATACTTTTACTTTGGTACTGTAAATATGAGAAGTATTCACTGTGATACCTTGAAAGAAGTACTTTTACTCTGATACTGTCTACAGAAACTACCTTTATTGTTGTGCTGTAAATACATGAAGTATTTTTACTGTGTTACTGTTAGTAGCTACTGCCACATCCACTTGTTGTGCACAACAAAACACAGCAAAAGACCAAAATACATGTTTTATAACGAATTTCTTCTTTTCGCCCTCAGTCTTATTAAACAGAAAGATGCCATTTAATTAAACTGTTTAGTATTATTGATAAGTATGATTTACAAAAGAAACCATAGCCTTCATTTTTCACACAAACATATGTAGATCAAATATCATTTCCTGTACGTTTTTTCTTTTTTTTTTTCAATATTTGCTCTTTCAAGACTCAACATGTAGTCAAAACACATCAGAATATCATTGTAGAGCAGCAACAACAACAACATCACGAAAAGATACATATTATTTAGGTGTCAGGTTCAGTTTCGCAAATTACAATAAAAGGATGTGTCTATGTGTTCTCCCAGCTGCTCTCCTGGTTCATGTCCCACAGCTGGAGGGAGGACCTGCACCGTTTCCACTAATAAAGACACTCACATTTAGTAACCCGTATTTAAACCCTGTGTAACAAAGATGAGAAGTGTACACTGATCACAAGAACTATGCACACCTGGTGCAGGACTACCTCTGAAACAACTATCAAGCTAGGTTGCTAACAGCAGAGTTGGCAGGCGAGCACGCTAGCTAATACCTTGCTGATACACACTATTTACCATAGCAGTAAGTCTTACAGCCATTCAGTTCGGCATTTTTGTCAAAATACTTCACACCAGCGGAATTAGACACAATATTCTGTATTAGCTGACTTGGTTACTGACTAGCTGACTAGCTATTATCATCACAAGTGAGCTAGCTTTTATAAGTTTCGGCTAATAATATTGCCACCAAATGTCATTTAAGGGCACAACAAGAATTCATCTACCTTATTAAGCTCTTCATTGTTTCAAATTTTCTTACCATTTCCGGGTAAATGCTGGTTAAGGTTCAGTCTGGCTGAGTCAGAGGGTCAGCCTCGTGCGGATCCCATCCAGGTCCTGTCTTCAACCCAGTGAGGTGGGTCACAATATTTAACCCAACCTTGTGTCAAACCAATGATGGTTACACCCCGCCTTTCTGAAACCCAGCCGCTTCGAAAAGAAAATATTTCCATTCATCGTAATGGCGGGGTTTCCCATTTTTTCTTAAGATCCTGCTATTTTGAAAAGGCTGTTGGGAAAAACCCACTATGAACGGACAGACGGACGCTAGGCCTGGGACGATAATCAATAAATCAATTAATCGCACGATAAATGAAAATTAACTCGATCATTTTTCCGGCCTCGATATATCGCCATGTGAATGCGCACGTATTTGTTTTCCTGGTCTCTTGCCTCCAACCAGGCTGGATGACAAGAGGCTTCACTCTGTGCATCGGTCGCACCTGGGCCGTTTGTTTTGCAGAATGAAAGGAGTGAACCCTCTTTTCAGTCATCACAGGCCGGTCAACCTCCGTCATTGGGGGAGAAAACGACTAAGAAAACTTATCAGCAGGTTTTTAGAGGTTTACCACCAGCTGGTTTAATACTTTTTAGGAGATAAAGGCTAGTCTCATTGATGAAATCTTACATCTGTGGAAGTCACATTAGTTTGTTGAAGTGTTGAAGTGGAGCTTCAGGTGTTTACCGTTATTGGACAGATGAGCTGCACTGCACTGTTTATTATTTTTTGTTTATTTTACTTATTTAGGATAGTAGCTATATAAGTTCTTGTCATTCCAATTACAATGGTTAAAAAAAAATACTCATGAGAAATAAAAGTTTATCGCATTTAAAAGGGTCTACTTGCATTATTATTAAATATTATTATTATATTAGTGGTTAATTTGTTCTCAAAAAAATGTGTCAATAATATCGTTTATCGTCAATAATTTGTGGGACAATATATCGTCCAGCAAAATTTATTATCGTCCCAGGCCTAACGGACGCAATCAGAAAGGAAATGGAGGCTGCGCATTGATCTTTTTTTTTCCTTTTTGGGGTCAAATGGATCTTGTACATAATTATCCGCAAAGCAAGCAAATAATTGACATACATGAACGCTCATTATGCTTCAGCTGAATCCTCTAAGCAAATGGCCACGTTGAATTGAAATTGGTTTATCATGTTAAATTTCAGAAATTGCTCCAATGGGTTAAAATGATCTTTGTGCATAATCACACAGCCTGATATGCCCTGACGCACACAGTGGGAGCTGCTGTACAGACCGTTGGTCTTACTCTAACCCTGGTTATTTTCTGAAAGTACCGAGCAAAGAAATGTTTTTTTTTCTCCCCCGGTCGGCTGTCAGCAGGAGCGGCGGCTGCAGCAGGCTTGCACCCGTGAAGTGGTCGTTTTGTGTTGAGAGAGAAATTAATTTGAACAGATCCTCTCCACTTGATGGGGGAAGCTATATGCATTTCTCTGTTCTGTTCATTTTGGTTTATTGTTTGTAATAGTTAGTTAGTTAGTTTAGTTAGTTTGTCTTTATTGTCTCCCTTGGGAGAAATTTGTCGTGGACAGACCAGAGACTCCAAGCGCCATGAACACATAAACAAAACAGTACATCAAGACCATAAACAAACACAACATCCTATATTCCCCAGCTCCTTGCGCGTCCCCCCACAATGTCCTGAAAACACCTATACATATAAAAATAAAAAGACAATAATAATAATAACATGATGCCCATCCGACCCCTTGCTACAGCAACATTATTATTACATTCCTCTTTACATTCAGCAGCACACTCAATATTGCACATTACCCTTTCCTCTTTGCATACAGCAACACACTCATTATTGCACATTCCTCTATACATACAGCAACACACTCATTATTGCACAACAATAGTATGTTTTTTTGTGTTATTGTTTCTTATGAAAATCTATTAAAACTTGTTTGTGTACCTTTATCTCTTCTAAAATGTTAGTTTAGTTGCATGAACAGGTTTTCAGTAGCTTTTATGCCTTAATTGAATTGAATTGAATTGAATTGAATTGAATTGAATTGAATTGAATTGGATTGGATTGAATTGAATTGAATTGAATTGAACTGAACTGAATTGAATTGAATTGAATTGAATTGAATTGAATTGAATTGAATTGAATTGAATTGAATACCTATCTAAATGCTGCACTGCTGAAGATGTCTAGTGTAGTCACGTACTGAAAATAGTATTGTTGATGGTCTGCCAGTGTTCTGGTGAGAGAACCAGTTACTGTCCACCCTTGCGTACTATTTTCATGCAGGTATGGGAGGTTGCGTTACTTTTTGTTGTTTCATTCTACAACATGAGTTATATTCTAAAAATGTAAGATACTGTATGGTTCACTACTCTGATGTACTGTATATTTTTTACTCAGATTATTTTTGTGTTTACATGCTTTTCTACTGGAAGGTAAATTACTCGTGCATGTTCTTGGCTGCTCAACTTGATGGGAGAAGGTGCAGTAGAGTGTGAGAGAGCCAGTTATTGACCACCAGCAAGCCATGTCATCATTTGGTTTGTTTATATTCTGATTATTAACAATCACAACAATAACTTAATGTATGGTTACAAGGAGTACAGCTCACATAGGCACTTTGGCCAACTAAGTGTCCCCAGGGGTCGTCTCAGCAAAGGGATGGACAGATGTGTCAGTCAGTAAACAGACAGCCTGCAGTGAGACGCTAAGTTGCTGATGTGCTTGTGTTTGTGTATTCTCAGGTGAACAAAACTGATGAAACCATGTATTAAAGTAACACCACAGATTTATAATAAATGTGTAAGAGTTATGGACTGTTGGTGACAAATAAAGGGTTTATATCAGAGTTTACAAGTTAATTAATGGCCATGATGTCGGAGACGGTGCTTCACCAAATATTAGTCATCTGCTGAGGAAAATAGTGCATCTGTTGCAAGCTAAAATATGAGTTGTCTGAATATTGTGAATGTCAATTTGTTTTGAGCATCATTAAGAAAACTGACATTTTATACATATCGGAAACCTGACAGAGCCGTAAATGGTTTGAACAGAAATGTCATAAATGAACTACACTGCGGTGCATTATTAAGACCATGTTTGTTATAAATAATTATAATTTTAATTCAACTGTCTTCACTTATTATCATGTCCAAACCATCCTCTCATTATCAAACTAAAATCACCTCACCCTTCATATAGCACGTACCTGCAACTCTGAAGTGTTGGCGCTCCCTGCATCACCCTCAGGAACATCAGTTGAATCACCAGCATCACCAGCTGAACTTCATCTGGTCTCTAATATAAAAGCAGAGGACATGAATAGTTTTACTGTCACTGTTTAAAAGAGTAAGAATAGAAGAAATGAATCAGAGGGGCTCACGGCAGCACCCGCTGCTTGTCGAAGAGAGTTATACATGCTACGTGCGATCAGTAAAATATATTCAAACAATATAAAACACAATTTTAAATGACAGTTGTTTTTGCTCTAGTTTATTTTGTTTAAATGGAAAAAGCTTCATATTTAAAGTAGCATAATGTTCAGCTGTCAGAAATGAAGCAGCCTCCTCTCTTGTCATATTTGCAGCAACACTACGATCACGCTTTTTTGTATCGCTCATACTCTCTCCATTAAAACAACCTGCTGGTCTTGGCTGAAATCAGCGGCCGTGGTCGCTCCATTTTTGGCTCCAATAGAATCATATGACGCCAAACGCCTCCTTTGATGTGAACGCGCACAGAGCACAAAGCTGAGAGCCGGACTTAACAAACTAAGTTGATAGCCAGCGTCGTAGCACCGTGTTAAGTCTTTTGTTTAGTTGAAATATGAACACAAAGCCTGGCTATGTTGAGCCTTCTTCATAGCACAGGCCTCTGCTCTGCTGCCTAACCAATATATCAAATCTTTTTTATTTTTTATTTAGCACAAACATATCATTTAAAACAGCATGGACAATCATCATGACTGGGATGTGCAAGGGGGAGGCATGAAACCCAAAAGGGCTTATATGAGCAGGATCCCCCGCTGCTCAAGAGAGCCATATAAACATTCATTTATACCCACTGCAATACAGCTGTACAACTCCTCAATCTGATTAATTAATTCAGTCACCATAAGCATCCCGGACCCAGCACTTCTTTAACTTCTTAACTTTTTAACCTTCTACACGCATCTCTTATTCATATATTTATTTCTTTTTTATTCTGTGTTTTAATACACTATGTGTTTTTATGTCTTCATGTATTTTCACTCAGTGTTTGTGATCTGTGTTGTTGTGTGTATTGTCTTGCTGCTGCTCTGTGACATTTAAAATTTCCCCTCAGGGATTAAATAAAGTGTTTCTAATTTCTAATAAAAACCTCACCCACATAATACAAATCAATTATTCTTTGATATAACAGGCTACAGAGTTCTTACTTGTGTTTTGGTGGAATCAAAAATGCTGTGATATCAGGCCTCTCTTCTTTTTTCCGTCATGGTTGGCTGACTACAACAGACACACACACACACAAAAAAAACACAGTGCAGGTTATTTATTTTGTTCTATCATCCATTATCTTCTAGCTGACTCTCATTCAAAGTGCTCCAAACACTGGCTGACTGATGTTACTGTAACTTAGCTAGCTAGCTAAGCTAAAACATCAGCGAACCGTTTTAACAACACAGTGAGCTGTAATTCAACGCTCCAGAAATATAAATGAAGCCATTAAAAGCCACGAGCAGAAAACTTATTTTTTAAAGTTCATCTCATACCGAGCTTGTTACTGTGACAGCAGCCTGTGAGCAGACAGCCGGACCCACCCACCTGAGGAGCTGGAAGAGGACGGTGTTTGTTGCTGCTCCCGCCTCGACAGGAGCAGCGGGGGGAGTGAAAACACGGGGTGGAGTTTCATTTATAAAGACTCTGAATACGCGAGTCCAGTGGAATGGATCTGGAGCGAGGATACGGAGGGAGCAGCGAAAACACGGGGTGGAGTTTCATATAGAGACTGTGTGAGTACGAGTTAAGTGGAATGGATCGTGGATACCGAGGGAGGAGGGAAAACACGGGGTGGAGTTTCATTTATAAAGACTCTGAATACGCGAGTACAGCGGAATGGATCTGGAGCGAAGATACGGAGGGAGCAGCGAAAACACGGGAAGGAGTTTCATATAGAGACTGTGTGAGTACGAGTTAAGTGGAATGGATCGTGGATACCGAGGGAGGAGCGAAAACACGGGGTGGAGTTTCATTTATATGGACTCTGAATACGCGAGTCCAGTGGAATGGATCTAGACTAGCGAGGATATGGAGGAGTTTCATTAAAGCAGAAGTAAGTGATATATTTGTGTTAATATAAGTCTTAAATAGTTATATCTTCCGACAACAATCACTTACATAGAGTGTTTGGACCGAAACACGGGTCTGTCAGTCACTCTGCTCTGCTCTGAGCCCAGGAGAAAACATTTATCGTATCCTACAGTTTTTATCCAATGAGGAGAGAGAACGGCATGCAGGGCTGTGTGTGCAGCCAAGGGATGCGCCTGAATGTGGCGACGTAGGGACGAAGACTGTTATGGTGCGTTCAAGGCAACTCGTATTTTTCCGACCTGTGAAGTCGTACCAGTTCGATCTGGTACATAGACTGTAAAAAAAGACGTGGGTCGGAAGTTACGAGTGGCCGTTGTAGTGACTTTCACAGGTAAAACAGTTCGGGAAAACACGAGTGGGTTGCCTGGAACGCTACAAAGTCGTAAGTTGTGACTTGAAGCTGTAATTTACGGTTTCAAAAGCCTGCCTGGAACGCAGCATTAGCCAAAACGACCGGATCGCTTACTTCTGCTTTAATAAGGAAATTCGTCAGTGGAATGGATTTAACTGACGGCGCTCTGGAAGTACACAGAATTACAGGTCTACGGTGAGTGAGTGGTACAATATTACTTATCTCAAAATGTGTGAAATATAATCACACACAAATGCATATCATGCATATGTCAGCCAATCAGAAGAGAGACTCAGAGCCTCCTCCTCTCTTCTGATTGGCTCTATGTGCTTTATATTAAAACAACACACTGTCAAATTCTTCTTAAAGTCCGCCCACTGACCCTTGACCCAAAGACTCAGTGTGTGAACTAGTTTAGTGAAGTATCCCGGGGCGACGCAGCACACTGCAGTGATTGGCTCTTCATCCAGCTAATGGATGGATGTGGGTTTAGAGGTTGACAGCAGACTGATACTGAGTACTGCAGTGGTAGTTGGTAGAGTTGAGCCGGATACTCGGCTGAAACGAGTATCCGGTACGGATAATGCACTTTTGCCGAGTACGAGTATTAAACGAGTAATACGAGTCAATATCTGTGCTCGGGAAAAAAAAAAAAAAAAAAGATTGAATGAAAATCCTGATTGGGTAGCTGACTGTGTCTGCGTTCTGTGATAGGCTACAGCCCCTCCCCTACACATGCAGGTGAGTTGCTGTGTCCCGCTCTGATCACTCACACACAGAACAGCTGACAGCTGTCTGTCTCTCCCTCAGTCACTCAGGTTCACCGGTCTTCTCCCTTAACGTTTAGGGTTTCTTCAGCTTCAGGTTTGTTATTAATTAGGCTACTTCAGCTACTTGCTTATTAACCAGTAGAGTTCTGGTAAACGTGGGTTCGTTCAGACGTGGTGCCGACTCGCGTTGCGTCTCTGCCTGTCGGAGATTTTTTTTTTTTTCACACACACGCTCTCTCTCTCTCTCTTTCTCCCTCTCTCTACCGGTCGTCAGAGTTTTTTATTTTATTTTTTACCGTCAGCGCTCTAACCATTTTTTTTTTAACTTCACGCACTGAGTGTCTGACACTTTCTTGCTGTATTTAATAAAAAAGTAGTAGTGGTATAAATTACAAATTAAGCTACACTCTCTCCCCCCTCCCCTCTCTCTCTCATGATCAGTGATACAGAATAATGAGTGATACACAGAGAGTAGCTGACACTCAGCTGTCTCTGTCTCTCTCTTACTCACTCACACACACACACACACACACACACACACCTGGTTTGGAAATAAAATTTAAAAAAAAAAGAAAAATCACACTGATCATTAAAAAAAAAATTAAAAGTTAAAAACAAAAGTTGTTGCGTATGAAAACTCTTACATTTTCCTTCATAATTGCAACCGCATGTGTTGTATTCATTGTTGCAAAACTTGTTCTGTAAATAGTTTGTTTGCTATCGTGATTAAAACCATTGATCTGAAGCTCAATGCTGATGCTGTCCTGGAAATAGTTTTCTAATTAGCAATAACTATAACAATTTCTGATCAACCCATGTCAATTGCATGCTTAAAATAACATACCGGTTAAAGCCTCACCCATTTCAAGACAACCCGACCCACTTCTGGGTTAAACCCCGCCCACTTCCGGTTTAGGCCCCGCCCACTCCGAGTACAGATACAGATACAGATAATTCATATGGTTAACAGATACAGATACAGATACAGATAATGCTGTACTCGCTCATCCCTAGTAGTTGGTCATTAGTTTGTTTCCATCCTGCTTCAATCTGACTGTGCACAAAGCCAGTTCACCCAGTGTCTGTACTGGACCTTTACTGAAGCTCTAATGGGTCTGAATGGATCAGGTCCCTGCAGCAGGATCCCAGACCTGATGGAGAGACTGGAACCAGAACTAAACTAACAGCAGGAGGCTGAGATGGTTTTGTTTTGTTGCAGATAGATTAAACACTTCATGGACACACTTTTAGATGAAGTTTAATATATTTCAAGTCTTGTCTTGAAGTTGTTTCATTTAAACATAGACAGAAACTGAATCAGTACCAGTCTCAGTGAAATGCATCCAGGACGGACTCAGTCAGAATAAACTCTTCTCTGAATGTGTATCTGTGCAGCTCTGGAGAAGAGTTTTTTTTTCTCACTTTTTTTACTCCCTTCAAACAGCGGCAGGTCTTTCTCTTTGAACCTCGCTGCCCACCGTCCGTCAGCTCGAAGTCACGACTCTCAGACTCAAGAGGAGGCCCAACAAACTGCCTTTTTATGAACCGTTTCACATCTGAGCCGTGAAACAACCGTGAGTCCGGGGCAAAGACAACACGACTGAAGTCTGCAGATGGACTCTAATCTCCCTGAGTAACGCAGATCAAGGAGTCCACGGTTCTCCACCTGCACCGGAGCCTCTGAAGTTGGGTCTGACGAAGCCTGAAGATCTGGACTCTCTGGTCAGTGGAGCTCCTCCTCCCAGCATCACAAGTAGCTGAGCAGCATGGGAAAGTAGGAACCTGTAGTTTTCCATGGTCTCACACGCCGTCTTTGATAGTTCTCTCTCTGATAGAACAGGAAACAAAGATTTGATGTGAGTTGTAATCACTTGGTGACCTCCAATATTCAAAAGGTGACCTTTCTTAAAGGAGTTCATCATGATTCTCCTTGTATCCTCCTGGTTTCTGTGTGGACTTACATTTAGTTGTGGTTGTGTTTTCCATATATGGTCGTGTTGCCAGACCGGGGCGAGTTAAGTTACAACACTGAGACACAAAGTTGATGACAACTTGTGTGATGAATAAGACAGAGAACAGACTGAGCTGTAACTTGTAGTGGAGTGTCTTTAAATCTCTCAGCAGCTCTTCTACCACAGCTGGATCTCAGCTCACTGTTTATTCATGGTGTCAGAGTTCACCTGTCCACACAGGTGTAATACCAGGAGTTACCCAGCAGGTGGCGCCACTCTACTGTAGAAAGTCACTTCCTCATTATAATTTATTGTTCAATTTTGTTTAAAGTCCATGAGATGAACTTTAAACTGAACAATAAATGATTGTAACTGCAGAGCAGAGGGAGGAGGTAAAAGTGTTCAGACGCCATTTTAGAGTGAACAGAGCAGAAGGAGAGAGACTGAAGTCTGAGACGAGTGAGTTTCAACACAACATTATTATTATTTTTATTTTTATTGTTGCTGTTGTTGTTGTTGTTGTTGTTGTGTCAGAGTGTGAGAGTCAGTGTGTCTGTGTGGACTGTGGAGGGAAGAAGAGTCAGACGTAGTCCGTACATACGTCAGCACATTGTCTCAGATTCACCTCCACACAACTTCTTCAAACTCAGAACAAACATCAAAGGTCAAAGGTCACGGTGACTGGATAAACATGGATTTAATGTCAAAGTCATAGATATTTTCACGTAGATGCTGCATTCAGGTTTGTCAGACACGTCAACATGGCCGCCATCTTGGTCTGGGGGTTCTGACCATAGACATATACGTCTGACAAGCAGCCAGACCCGGTCAGACCCTTGTAGAACAAATTTCAGTCTATGTATGCATGTGTGTGTGTGTCTGAGTATGTAAGTGTATGTATGATAAATATAAAAAATATATTAAAAAATATCAATCTATGATGTATCATAAATACTGTATATGTCTGACATTTATAACCAAACGTCTTGAAAATTGGTTAAATATTCAGTGAGTTATGTAAGGGATAATGCCCGACGAGGTGTCCATTATCAGAAATTAATGGACGACGCGGAGGTGTGAACCGTCCGACGCGAAGCGGAGGACGCTTGCTTCCGCGAAGTCCATTAATCTCTGATAATCGGACACCTCGAAGGGCATTATCCCGCTTATACCATGGTCACTTACGAGATAAATACATATTAAATCAATTACTTGTAATATAATGTTGTTTTTACCGTCAAAATGTTGTTTTTACCGTTAAAACCATACGTCTTTAAGCGGCTGAGCCAAGCGGACTATTTTAATAACACTCGTCGGCGATAAAAGAGAAAAAAAGAGGGACCCGCTGTGACCGCAGCGTACAGCCAGTGACTCTGCCACAGCCTGATAGTTGATCAGTAAAGGGAGGTGAGGTGACGGCTTAAATGTTACGTGACACAAAGTTTTTCAGAGGTCCAGTGCACTTCTTACCGCTTGTGTGTTTACAGACTCCAGTGCCGTGATGCGCTGAAAAAAAGTTGTTTTGGTCCGAGTGTCCGTTGCCGTGGTTACCAACAAGCGTTTGAGCCAGCGCAGTAATATTTAGAACGTAATCAGGCAATTTTACCGGAACATCTTTATGGGTGTCCATTATCACTTTTTAATGGACACCCAGCAGCCAATCAGAATTGAGGATTCACCCAGACCATGGTATAAGGTGATTTTAATGGTTGATAGACCTCTGCCTCTGTAGACTAATGCAGTAAGTAGACACGGCTTCCCCCTGCCCAAGAGTGGCCACGTTGCAGCATCGTTCCAATGGACAGCAGCGTCAGAGGCAGCTTCTACGTGTTCATATCTAAAGTCAAAGTACTATGAGTGGTGGAGGTCAACAACTCTATCAGTTTAAAGTCAATGAGATGAACTTTAAACTGAACAATAAATGATTGTAACTGCAGAACAGAGGGAGGAGATTAAAGGTAAAGGTGTTCAGATGCCATTTTAGAGTGAACGGAGCAGAAGGAGAGAAACTGAAGTCTGAGACGAGTGAGTGTCAACACAACTTTATTGTTATTGTTATTATTATTATTGCTATTATTGTTGTTGTTGTTGTTGTTGTTGTTGTGTCAGAGTGTGAGTCAGTTTGCCTGTGTGGACTGTGGAGGGAAGAAAAGACAGACAGACAGAGGCCAGAACTGGGGTTATGTGCTCCCGTTTTTTTGTGTCTGTCAAAAGACGAGCAGCAGCGTTCTGCACAAGCTGCAGGCGTCGCTAAGAGCGCTGGTCTAAACCTACATACAGTGAATTACAAGTCTGTATCTTGGGCGGCAACATCAGAGGCTTCTACGTGTTTATATCTATGGTCAAAGTACTATGAGTGGTGGAGGTCAACGACTGGATCAAACAAGGAAGTGATTATAGTTTGTCCTCTGTGGATTTTGGTGTGTCTTGATTCTGTGTGTGTGTGTGTGTGTGTGTGTGTGTGTGTGTGTGTGTGTGTGTGTGTGTGTGTGTGTGTGTGTGTGTGTGTGTGTGTGTGTGTGTGTGTGTGTGTGTGTGTGTTACTGGTTTCCCTCTCAGACTGACTGAAGTCCTGAAGATGAGTGGTAAAGTGGAGAAACAGGAGGACAGATCAAAGTCTCTGAAGAGTGACCGGTCCAGAGGAAAACTTCCACTCTTCAGTTCTGGACCTGGACCTGGACCTGGACCTGGACCTGGACCTGGACCTGGACCCAGTTGCTGGTCTGTGAGGAGTGACCGGTCCATGGGACATCTTCCAGAATTCAGTCCTGAAACTGGACCAGGACCCAGTTGCTGGTCTGTGAGGAGTGATCGGTCCATGGGACATCTTCCAGAATTCAGTCCTGGACCTGGACCTGGACCCACCTGCTGGTCTGTGAGGAGTGACCGGTCCATGGGACATCTTCCAAAATTCAGTCTTGAAACTGGACCAGGACCCAGTTGCTGGTCTGTGAGGAGTGACCGGTCCATGGGATATCTTCCAGAATTCAGTCCTGGACCTGGACCTGGACCTGTACCTGGACCCACCTGCTGGTCTGTGAGGAGTGACCGGTCCATGGGACATCTTCCAGAATTCAGTCCTGAAACTGGACCTAGACCTGGACCATCAGACCCAAAGTAAGAGACCTGAGCAGCTGTTGGAGGGAATCACTGAACCTCCTTGTAAATGTAACTCTACGTCTCTCTGCTGCTGTGTTTCTAAAGAAAAGCTTCTTCAGTAGGAATCAGTGGAGTCCAGAAAAAGACAGACGGTGTGGAGGAAGAGCAGGACAGAGCAAATATTTAGTCTTGACCAAATATCAGAAACCTGCTGTGATAAACCCTGAGAACTAGGACCGTCTCTCCTGAACTTAATTATTCAGTTGTTTGTTCTACACTGTGAACTTTATTGCTGTCATGTCAGTGACAGTGGTAGATATGGATCAGCTGCAGCCATCAATCAACACTCTGAAACTTTTATTCAGGAAGAAATCAAATATTCACAGTTCACATAACTCACTGAAACATAGAGACGGACTGAAGAACTTGAAGACCTGATCATCACTAAAGTGTCTCAAGTTTAGAGAGCTCAAGCAAATGTTAATACTGACGTGGACTGACGTGTTAAGGTGGACTGATTGATTTCCAAATATCAGTCACATATTTGGTAAAACTCAAGAAAATCATAACTTACCATGAACAATGACTCAGAGTATTGATCAGTGATCAATGTGAAAAAAAAAACATGTTTGTGTTTGCAGAGGTCAGAACCACAGACTGAGAGGAGAGTCTACAGGATCAATCTGTCTGCCCATGAAGAGTGACCGGTCCATGGGACAACCTTGGCGGTTCAGACCTGGACCTGGACCTTCATGGTAAGAGACAGTTTCTACTGTAAACTGAGGTGAAGGTCTGAACCACCTCCCTGCTCTCTTCCTGCTCTTAACAAAGGTGGACCCTCTCTCCCCTCTCCCTTATCTTTCCTGCTTTACTTCTCACGTCTCATCCTGTCTAGTCTCAAACTTTGGGAGCCTCTCTCCGTATTGCTCTCCAAATTTAAAATCATGGAATTGTTCAACTGGTCTCTCAACACAATTGACAGAAAACGAGAAGCTCGGGTTCGGGGGAACCTGTCTGACGGAGCGTTCGCTGCTGGTTACACGATGGACTTGTGGGAGAAGTGGAGGGTCGTGTGCCTGGCGATTCTTTTCGTTGAGGACATTGAGGATATCTACATATTTGGACCCATGATAACAGGCTATCTGCTGATTCGATTATGCATTGCCCTGACGTATCGGAAAATTCGGAGGGCGGTGACAGCAGTCCAAAGGCCCATGAAGCTGCCCGACATGATTGATGGAGTGAGCAGAGCTGTTAGCGCTCAGACTGTGGTCATAAACTGCAACATGGAAAACATCTTGGAGAAGCTTTCGGCTTTGCAAAGGCAAATGGATCAATTTGAAGACCAGAATGGACAAACAGAGTAAGTTGAGTCTATTGAAATGCGACTACTCGCCCTAACCCAAACAATCATAATCTAATCTGCATTCCGACCCCGGCCAAGGCCGCTGCTGGAACAACTCGCCCAGGAGATTGCTGCAGTGAAACGCTCTGTATTCCTATTCCTCCCTCCCTTCTTCACGGACACCTGTTGATTGTTGACTCTGTCTGGGACCTGGGGCCCGTTGTTCGAAAGTAGAATAAAGATATCCAGGATAAGTGGAAAAGCCAGGTTGGACAAAGTCTCATAAATCCATCCTGGCTTAATTGGTTGTTGGAACGCCGAGCCAGGCTGAGGAGGGGTGGCTTTGTCAAGCCAGGTGTAATTTATTCTCTCGTCAGTAGACCACAGAGATTGATCACAGATTCACCGATGAGTGGACAGGTGTGGCCACTTTCCTCCAATCAACAGCGGATCTTGACGTAAGGTGACACACCTCTTAGAAAAAAAAAAAAAAAAGCACCACCGCTGTCGTAAAGCTCAGAGAGAGTGCAGCGGACAACTGCGGACTGATTGAATGTGGAAGTAGCCTAATCCAAAATTATAATCACAATTTAAGTTCCTTTCACAAATTAACAGCTGTGCACTTTGCCTTAATGATGAGCAGTGGAAGTTGATACATTGCACTCATCTCTTATCATCTAAAGTAAAGTTCATACAGCACAAATACAAGTGGCCAAAAGTGCAACAGGTGAAAATTAATTAAATATAAGAACATTATGCAGTCTGATGCTTCAATAAATTGCCGATAACAATGTTCAAATGAGGTGTATAAATTATTTGGAAGGTGCCTGCTCAAACAATTGTATTCTTGTTTTCTTCCCTCAACCAATATTCGGCCAATATACTGTATTTTGTAACATATTTTATAATAATAAAAATAAATCTATTGCTAATTTTGCTTTTTTTTTTTTTTACTAGTGGTCATAGAAAATATCATAGATGGGTCACAGATATCGAAAATAGTTTGTATTGTCTCAAGAACAGTGTGCACAATTCTGTGCTACAGATTTCACAAACCGTCAGACATCTTTATGCCCTGCATTTGAAGAAGCAGGCAGCGCTCGCAGATGCAATGATTCAGTGTGAGAAGCAAATGAATAGCCCTAATTATGAAAAAAAGAAAAGAAAAAAAACCTAATAAATATTGTAAATGTTTCATGTTATTTGATTATTGTAAATGTATTTAGTTTGTTTAGAAATCAGGCCAATATGTAGGGTACATAACATGGAATAACTGTATAAAACATTGATTTCTGATCAGAGTGACTGCTGACTTCACAGATAAAGACAACAGAATCAACTTAGCCTGGCTGTTAGCCTGGTCTGGAGCAGGCTAGCTGCAGAGAATAAATCACCATAGTAACTTGACCAGGATAAAGGTATCCAGCTTTCGAACAACCAAGTTCAGGCTAAATTCAAACAGGATAACCAACATATCCTGGCTTAATCCCTTATCTAGGTTTCGAACAACAGGCCCCAGATCAAGGACGTCTCCAAAGCAACCTGCTGTGTTTTCGCGATGACACCCTGCGAACTGAGGCACTGATTGTGAGGCTAGATGAAGCAACTCTCCAGGCTTATTTACACACACGCATCCATGGACACTCACACACATGCACATATGCACCACACGCCCCTACACCCCCATCCCACGCCTTCGCCGCTTTCACCCCCCAGTGCATATGTATGTATGTGATGCAGAGAGTTAGGTGTGTGAATATTGCACATACACTGGGCCTGATATACTAAAGGTTTGCTTGTATAAAAACGTGTGCTAACTTGATGTCACCCGCAAAAAAATGTGCAAGCCGATCTTCTGAGGACTGCGTCTTTGAAGTGAGCAAAATGGCACGCTGTCCATTTAGCACCTTGGCCTTAATGAATATGGAATATGGGGCGTTTCTGCCCAAGTGATCAAAATACTGGAAGGAGAAAATGCAGATAAGAAATATTAGCACACGCATTATGATTTATCAAACCTGGAGGTAATTGCAGTGATTATGAATGCTTTAAACGTTGATCTGGAGCCAACAACGAGGAGGAGTCACGCAATACCGGCCATGACCAAACTTCTGGCAGCTCTCCATTTCTTTGCGTCTGGTGCATTCCAGCACACGGTTGCCATTTCTGCTGGGGTCTCTCAAAGCAGTTTGTCAGGTGTGCTCTCAGAAGTGTTAAATGCTATGATACGCAGAATGGGCCGGTACATAACATTTCCATCCACGCGGGAAGCACTGAATGAAACCAAACAAGGGTTTTATGCGGTTGCTGACTTCCCAAGAGTAATCGGAGCGGTTGATTGTACTCAGGTGGAAATTGTTCCCCCCTCTACCACTGAGCATGTGTACAGGAGTCGCAAACACCGCCACTCATTAAACGTGCAAGCCATTTGTGACTCCAGAGGAGTCATTATTATTGTTGTGGCAAAATATCCTGGGTCAGTGCACGACTCATTTATCATGAGAAATAGCAATATATTTTCAAAGTTGGGAGATGGCGAGTATGGTGATGGCTGGCTGTTGGGTGAGTAGTTTTATATACTCTATGCTACATAAATCATTTCTCTCATTGAAAAAATTAAACAATGCATTTCATATGTTCCAAAAGTGCATATCCCCTTCATCCCTTCCTCCTGACTCCGATACTCAACCCTACTACTCCGGGAGAGAATCGATACAATAGGGCTCATATACGCACACGGAACATTGTGGAGCGCACTTTTGGGGTGCTGAAAAGCCGGTTCCGGTGTTTGGACCGCACAGGAGGAACGCTACTATACAGCCCCAGGAAAGTGGCTCAAATCATAGTGGTCTGTTGCATTTTCCACAACATTGCATTACACCACGGGTTGGAGCAGGATGTCACTGAAGTTGAGACTGAGGACAATTAGCTTCATGTGGTGCAACATGGCAACGCTGCAGGAATACAGACTTGTGCCGCTTTGATTCGGAATAACTTCATGTGAGCTGTTTGTGGTGTGTATTCGTTTTATTTTCATTCAAAAACAAGAAAATCTGATTTTAAGCATGGAGAACGTGATTAAACATATATTTCAAAAATAAACATAAAGAAATCTGAAATCCAAAAGAAACATTAACAACCACTGTTGCCAATAGAACATTGGTGTGTGCCTCTATTTTTTTATTTTTTTTGCGCCACACACATAGTTTATTGCACTTTTTCTTTTAGGCAGTGTGCGCACTCATCCTGCACACTCAGGCCATCCCTCTCCTGCTCCTGTCTGCTCCAGTCCCTCAGCTCTGGCCTCGATGGAAGAACCGGACACTGCCTGCACCCCAGTTTCAACTCCTCTCGCTAGTGTGTTTATGGCCATTGTTAGGCCAGACACGGCGCTGACCAGCTGTTTTGTGTGCGCAGCAATGGCCCGAGTGTCCCACCGGAGCGCACAAGCCATATTAGATACGGCTTGCACCTCCCATGCAATGGATGATAACCCGTGATCGAGGGCAGCAGACTGCTTTTTCTTTTATCTTGACCACGGTTCTCTTTGTCTTCCCGACAGCATTCACTTAGGCACAGATGCCGCTCCATCTGATTTCCTTTGGTAATGTTCAGATTCCTCTGTTGGAGGTTGTTCAGATGTTTATTTGCCTCTTCTACAAGTACTTCCAAAGTAAATCAAATTCCATAAGTTTTATTGTAAGTTTTCATTGGAGGGACTGGCAAACCTCTCTCAGCTGATCGAACTGTGTTGTGCGCTCACTGTCCCACTACAGTGATGTCATTTTCCAAGAGAATGATTGGTCAGGAGGCGGAATTTTTCTACCTGGTGATCTCAATCTGGAACGTAACCTGCTCCGGACCAGGTTAGCCGTTCAGCACAAGTTACCGTGGAGATGTATCCCGGTAAGAAGTGAACCACCGTCGTAGTACGTAAAACCCAGAGTTAGCCCTGAAGTTACTAGTCTAGTACGAAGAGGGGGGTATCATGCACCCCCCGGAAATATACTTCTAACCAGTGTTTCTAGATTGGAAAAAATGTGTAAAAAATGATGAGCTATGTTAAAAAGTTGTCAGAATGTCCCATGTATCATTTTTATGCAAATTAGTGCCGCCATTATCGAAAAAACCTAATTTCACTATATTTAATTTAATTTAAGTTCCTTTAGTTGTTTAAGAGGGACAGTGTACATCAATGAACATTTTAAAAGAATAAAATGTAAATGCACCCAATTATAGCCAGAAGGCTAATTTCCGTTGGCAGTCCCCCTGCCTGATGGAGCATGGCAATAAAATCTCAGCCAATACTGCAGATATCTGAACAAATAAGGTGTCTAGACCCATGTTTTGGGGGTCAGAGATCACAATAAAACTATTCATAAAGTGATCACATGTTGGTGTCATGCTAGTAAGCAAACCTAACCCTTTTACCAATTACAAGACGCCAATATTGGAGATACCAAATAAGGTGTCTAGACAGAGGTTGTTGTGTGTTTAACCAAGGTTTATTTGGATCAAACATCATAATAGAACTCTTCTTGATGTGACCACTCTTCTCTTTCCCATGCCAGATGAACAGTCAAGTAAATGGTTCTCCACTATGCATCACTCATCATCGTTTTCACTGAAATCATCAGAGTTAAACTCATCCTCTCCTTCCTCTTTCTCCTCCTCTTCCTGTTCATGCTCTCCAGTGTCATGGGGATCAACCAGTGAAGTTGGTAGGATCGGACCACAGGACCACACCGGTTTCAACACTCCTTCATCAGTCTTCATCCATCCCTGCCCCTCATCATAGGGTTTTGGTTTTTCCAGAATAGGTTCATCAGCTTGCTTGTACAAGGCGACACGGTAGTTCACACGTCGGCCATGTGGCTTCAGAGCAGAGTGGCATGGAGGAAGGCGAGCCAGGTCAACCTTAGACTTGCAAGTGAGTTTCTTGTCCTCCCCCACCATGTTGCGTAGCAACTTGGCACGGACAACATCCACTGAAGACTCACAACTCTGTCCAGACATCAGACAGGTGAATTGCTCCAACTGCCTCAGCATATCAGGCTTGACACTCTAGCAGTCACTGAGTTGTCTGAATACGTGAAATTGGGGATTCTTCTTCAAGGGCCCCACCTTCCGGGGCGTCGAGTGGCGCAGTGGGTTAAGCAGGCGCCCCATATATTGAGGCTATAGTCCTCGTGCAGGCGGCCCTGGTTTGAATCCCACATTGGACGGCCCTTTCCTGCGTGTCATTTCCCCTCTCTCTGCCTCCCTATTTCCTGTCTCTCTCAACTGTACTGTCAAATAAAGGCATGAAAAAGCCAAAAATTATACTTGGCAGTGGTATAGTCTTCTCCAATGATATGAACACATAGAACCCAAGAAGAGTGGTGTGGTGGTCTTCTCCCAGGGATTCTGCAAGCTCGGAGATGTTGAGAAGCTTCCTGGATCTTCACACTGTAGGGGTCTGATGAAGTCAGCTGTAGCAGCCTTGCCCACAGCTTCTGCTCGTACTGTAACACGTCCATCTCAACATCAATGGGGACAGATGCAGCGGAAGCCAGGCAGTAGTAGTATTGCAGAATCCCTGGGAGAAGACCACCGCACCACTCTTCTTGGGTTCTATGTGTTCAGTGGAGAAGACTGTACCAGTGCCATCAAAGGGAGAAGGAAGGTGGGACCCTTGAAGAAGAATCCCAGGTTTCACGTATTCAGTCAACTCAGTGACTGCTGGAGTGTCAAGCCTGAGATGCTGAGGCAGTTGGAGCAATTCACCTGTCTGATGTCTGGACAGAGTCGTGAGTCTTCAGTGGATGTTGTCCGTGCCAAGTTGCTACGCAACATGGTGGGGGAGGACAAGAAACTCAGTTGCAAGTCTAAAGTTGACGTGGCTGGCCTTCCTCCATGCCACTCTGCTCTGAAGCCACATGGCCGACGTGTGAACTACCGTGTCGCCTTGTACAAGCAAGCTGATGAACCTATTCTGGAAAAACCAAAACCCTATGATGAGGGGCAGGGATGGATGAAGACTGATGAAGGAGTGTTGAAACCAGTGTGGTCCTGTGGTCCGATCCTACCAACTTCACTGGTTGATCCCCATGACACTGGAGAGCATGAACAGGAAGAGGAGGAGAAAGAGGAAGGAGAGGATGAGTTTAACTCTGATGATTTCAGTGAAAACGATGATGAGTGATGCATAGTGGAGAACCATTTACTTGACTGTTCATCTGGCATGGGAAAGAGAAGAGTGGTCACATCAAGAAGAGTTCTATTATGATGTTTGATCCAAATAAACCTTGGTTAAACACACAACAACCTCTGTCTAGACACCTTATTTGGTATCTCCAATATTGGCGTCTTGTAATTGGTAAAGGGGTAGGTTTGCTTACTAGCATGCCACCAACATGTGATCACTTTATGAATAGTTTTATTGTGATCTCTGACCCCCAAAACATGGGTCTAGACACCTTATTTGTTCAGATATCTGCAATATTGGCTGAGATATAGTGAAATTAGGTTTTTTCGATAATGGCGGCACTAATTTGCATAAAAATGATACCTGGGACATTCTGACAACTTTTTAACATAGCTCATCATTTTTTACACATTTTTTCCAATCTAGAAACACTGGTTAGAAGTATATGTCCGGGGGGTGCATGATACCCCCCTCTTCGTACTAGACTATGGCCCAATTCCGATTCTATTTTTTCATCCCTATACCCCTACCCCTAGCCCTTAACCCTTGCCCTTGAAACGGAGCTACAAGGAGTAGGGTTGAAAGTCAACCCCTACGAATTGGGACACCACTTCAACAATCACATACGTCGTCTCTGCTGGCTTTCACATAAGCAGACGTGACGAGCTTTTGCCACAAATCCTCTATTCAGAACCACGTTAACTTAATAAAATAAAATAAAATTTAATGAAGAATGATCGGTTCATTGTAAAACATTTATTTATTGATGGAAATGTGGTGATTTATGTATAGGCTACAGATCCCCCAGGCAGTGCTGCTCCTGTGTCCAAAACACATGAAGCTTCACTTTTAATTCAAACAAATTAATGCGACAATTGTTACATTTCATCAATGAGACGAGCATTTATCTCCTGAAAAGAATGTAACTACGCGGCGGTAAACCTTTAAAACCCTGCGGGTAAGTTAATTAGCGGTCGTCTTTTCTACCGGTACGAGGTCGGGAGGTTGGCCGGCTGACAAGCTCTCCGGGCGGGGTGGTGTCTCCGTGACGAGCCGCTGATCTGCTCCACAGGTGGAGGCTCCACCGTGGAGCTTCACTTCTCCGAAAAACATCGGAGCAAACGTGTAAACAGCCTCCATTGGGATCTAAACAGCTACTTTCTCGCATGAAAAAATATAAAAACTTAACAAAATGACGTAATAACCGCGCTACAGTGAGAAATAAAACAGCTGCCGGTTGCCGCAAGATGCATTCTGGGAAACTTGCCATAGCCCTCGGTCCGTAGTGTGCCCCTGAAAAATCTCCGTTTCGAGGGCGAGATAGCCCTACCACTTCCCCCTAACCCTCGTCTGAACCAGAATTGGGACACCCCTACCACTTCACGTGAACGCGCAAAACGAAGGGTTAGGGCCAAGGGCTAGGGCTAAGGGGAGAATCGGAATTCGGCCTATACCTCAATAATCTCAAATCCTGCTTCGTAGGACAGGCCTCATGTCTTCATTCAGCTCATCTCTCTACACTCATCTGCCTCTACTTTCTCTCTTTCTGCTCCTCTGCTTACTAAAGCCCCGCCCCCTTGAGGAGGTTAACCAATCAGAGCGAAGATGTGGACATGTTGTTGTGACATGTTGTTGATCCAGAAATGTCTTGACAGGAGGAAGAGTGGTGTCTGTGGTCTCTGTCAGGACGTCCTGAAGGATCCAGTCTCCACCAGCTGTGGACACCGGTTCTGCAGACAGTGCTTCACCTCAGACTGGGACCAGTCTGGTTCTTCTGGACCCCCCTCCTGTCCCCAGTGTGGACAAAGACCCAGAACCAGAGGTGGGTTGCAGACAGCCAATCAGAGCAGCTGTGTACAAAGTGAGACTGAACATCTGTCTGCTGATGTGGTCATTTGTGAAACCAGGACCTGTTGTTTTCTCCAGAGTCATTGTTCCATCACACAGCACTGACATTTAAGATGATGATTCAAACCTTCTCTTTGTTGTCTGTAGTTTTTCTGTAGCTGATGAAATAATCTGATCAGATTGCCAGACTCTCTGTCTTCAGTCTGACTCTGTCTCTTCTCTCTCAGCAGATCGTGGTCTGCAGGAGGTTTTAGATCAACATAAGATCAGTCTGAGGAGCAGATGTGAACGAGTGACTGAAGGAACAGAGGCAACAGGAAGTGGAACAGGAAGTGGAACCCTCCTCAACACGATCTACACTGAGCTCTACATCACAGAGGGACAGAGTGAAGAGGTTAATACCCAACATGAGGTGAGACAGCTGGAGACAACATCCAAGAAGAAGACCCTCCATGACACTCCAATCAAGTGCAACGACATCTTTAAAACCTTACCTGTCCAACAGAGAGAGGACGTCTCTACAGTCTCACCTGTCCAACAGAGAGAGGACGTCTCTACGTTCTCACCTGTCCAACAGAGACCCATCAGAGTGGTTCTGACCAACGGCGTCGCTGGCGTTGGAAAAACCTTCTCGGTGCAGAAGTTCACTCTGGACTGGGCCGAGGGCTTGGAGAACCAAGATGTCAGTCTGCTGGTTCCTCTTTCGTTCAGGGAGCTGAACCTGATCAGAGATCAGCGGTTGAGTCTTCTCAGGCTGCTCCATGTTTTCCATCCAACATTACAGAAGGTCACAGCAGAGCAGCTGGCTGTCTGTAAACTTCTCTTCATCTTTGACGGCCTGGATGAAAGCCGACTGTCACTGGACTTCAACAACAGGGAGGTTGTGTCTGATGTCACACAGACGTCATCAGTCAACGTGCTGCTGACAAACCTCATCCAGGGGAATCTGCTTCCCTCGGCTCTGGTCTGGATCACCTCCAGACCTGCAGCAGCCAATCAGATCCCTCCTACATGTGTCGACAGGGTAACAGAGGTCCGAGGCTTCACTGACGCCCAGATGGAGGAGTACTTCAGGAGGAGGTCGAGTGATGAAGATCTGTCCAGCAGAATCATCTCACACATCAAGACGTCCAGGACCCTCCACATCATGTGTCAAGTCCCAGTCTTCTGCTGGATCAGTGCTACAGTTCTGGAGCACATGTTGACCACAGACCAGAGAGGACAGCTGCCCAAGACCACAACTGACTTGTTCTCACACTTCCTGCTGGTCCAGACAAAGAGGAAGAAGAACAAGTACGGTGAAGGACATGAGACGAGTCCACAGGAGCTGACGAAGGCCGACAGAGAAGTTCTTCTGAAGCTGGGGAGGCTGGCATTTGAACAGCTGGAGGAAGGAAACATCATGTTCTACCAAGAAGACCTGGAGCAGTGTGGTCTGGATGTCACAGAGGCCTTGGTGAACTCAGGACTCTGTACTGAGATCTTCAAAAGAGAGAGTGTGATCTTCCAGAAAACAGTCTACTGCTTTGTTCATCTGAGTGTTCAAGAGTTTCTGGCTGCAGTCTACATGTTCCACTGTTTCACCAACAGGAACACACAGGTCCTCAAGAAGTTCCTGGTAGCGCAAGTTGAGGAACATGATAACAGTGACTTGTCCTCAGTAGAAAAAGACGGTGGCGGCAGTGGCAGTGGCAGCGGCAGCAAAGAAGAAAAAGAAGAAAACTACAAACAGAGAGAGAAACCAAAACAGAAGTCTTTGTTTAAGAAGGTTCAGAATTGTTTTGGATTCAATGCAAGCAGTCCTCCACAGATCAATAAAAGTCCTCCACAGATCAATAACAGTCCTCTAACCCTGGATGTCTTCCTGCAGGGAGCCATGCAGAAATCCCTCCTCAGTGGAAATGGTCACCTGGACCTGTTTGTTCGCTTCCTTCATGGCCTCTCTCTGGAGTCCAACCAGAGGCTGTTAGGAGGTCTGCTGGGTCAGACAGACAACAGTCCAGAAACCATCCAGAGAACCATCTACAACCTCAAGTGGATTGAGACTGATTACATCTCTCCTGACAGAAGCATCAACATCTTCCACTGTCTGACGGAGATGAAGGACCAGTCAGTTCATCAGCAGATCCAACAGTTCCTCAAGTCAGAGAACAGATCAGAGAAGAGACTCTCTGGGATCCAGTGTTCAGCTCTGGCCTACATGCTGCAGATGTCAGAGCAGGTTCTGGACGAGTTGGACCTGGAGAAGTACAAGACATCATTGGATGGACGACGGAGACTGATCCCAGCTGTAAGGAACTGCGGGAAGGCTCGGTGAGTCCAGACATAATCAATATAATTATTGATCAGTAGTTTAGATCAGTAGTTAACATAAACAGAGTTTTTCTTCTTTTTTTTCTCATTATTTTTAGTTTGACTTTGAAAACATCACATGAGGGATAATATAGATTGAGCAGGCTTTGCTTCAGGGTCCCGTCCATCCTGTGAGAGTGATGACGATCATTGTCTCCTGTCAAACTCAGTCAGAGAAGATGAGCTGAAGCTCAGATGTTCATCACATCATCACGTCCTGTCATCAGATGTGTTTTTACTGCAGCTTTCATCTGATTTGATTCTGACACATTTGATATTTTCTCTCTTCACAGACTTGTTGGTTGTAAACTCTCAGAGAGTCACTGTGAAGTCGTGGCCTCAGCTCTGAAGTCCAACCCCTCCCACCTGACAGAACTGGACCTGAGTGGAAACGACCTGAGTGATTCATCAGTGAAGGTTCTGTGTGCTGGACTGGAGAGTCCAAACTGTAGACTGGAGACTCTGAGGTGAGTTCACTGACTGGACCTGTTGGACTTTTGTCTGTGTTCAGTTCAAATGTGTGAAGTTCAGTTTGAAGCAGCGACTGATTGTGACTCCATGTTACTGCAGCTGGTAGAAGGTGAAGGGTCAGAGGTCACTCAGAGGTCAGTGTGGTGATGATGATGATGATGATGATGATGATGATGATGATGATGATGATGATGATGATGATGATGATGATGATGATGATGATGAGCTGGCTCTCAGTGTGCATATCTCTGTTGCTGCCTGATTTGTGTAACAGCCCCCGCCATCTTGGACTGACCTGAGTGAAAACTACCTGCAGGATTCAGGAGTGCTCACAGACCAAGACCACCTTTTCCCCACAATCCATGTCGTCCTGACATCAGCTGTTATTAACACACAACTCAGATCAATAACAGGATCACATATTGGAGCACCGCTCACATCACACAACAAAGGACCTCCATGTGAACTCTCTGTGGGAACTTACTGCACATGTGCAAACAGCCACATACACACCGTACTGACAGAAGAGGCAGAGCAGCTCTGGGCCTTCTCTCTGTAATACTACACATGGCTGAGTGGTTTGTGCAACTGCTGCCTGGACAGAAGCTAGCTCTGTTTACTGGCTTTTATTAGACCATGGAAATCACCACATTCTGACACATTGAACTTGTAGTAAAGTTATCTGAAAGTCAAAAAGAATACAACTTTAGATGAAGTGAATAAATCAAATCCCTGACTGCACATCACTGGTTTTTAGTCCAGTCTGTGTTGAAGCAGCAGCAGCTTCTCATGAATATTAATGAGCTGTTTTCTCTCTATTACCCCTTTCCCACTGGCCAAAAAACCCGTTTAAACCCGCTAACAATCGGCTTTTGGTGGCAGTGGGAAAGGCACACTGAGCCGCGTCGACGCGGGTCAAACGACTCGGCAAGCGACGCGGGTTAAAATCGACTCGGCTCTGCTCGGCTTGCAGTGGAACCCGCTAATTTATGTGATGACACTGAACGTTACGTGACGCCACGTCATCGCGCCGGTCGCGTCTCTTATCACGTACCAAAACAAAGCTCCGTTCTCATTCGAGACTGGGATCAAAACATCAAAGAACACTGACTGAAAACGATTGAAAAAAAAGAAAAGAAACAACAGTGTGTTTAACTGACGTGTTGTGCCGCGGACGAACCGTCATATGGCCGCGGCAGACTTGCTGTCCTCCGCGGTCCTGGTGCTCCGCAGGTCGGCCATACGCCTCGTCTGCCTCGGCCGACAGACCTCCGCGGCAGGCATGACTCGCACCGCGGAGAGCGGGGCAACATGGTTGCTCTGTCTGATCCCCCCGCAGGGGGTCAGACTCGCCTTATTTTGGTCAGTGGGAAAGGGGCCAAATGCCGATTGTTAGCGGGTCGACCCGTGTTTAAAAAACCTGCGTCGACCCGCTACTTTTAGTGGGAAAACGGCTTATGTGACTGTTTAACCTGCTTCCTGTTGCTTCAGCTGTTGGACTTTGATTTTCTCAACTTGTTCTTTCTGAAGCTTCTTCAGCTCTGAACAGATGATGAGACACTGAACGCTGTCAACAAGGAGCTTTGTCCTCAACTCACTGATTTTATTCTTTATTCAGATTGGAGTACTGCAGTTTGTCAGAGATCAGCTGTTCTTCTCTGGTCTCAGCTCTGAAGTCCGACCCCTCCCACCTGAGAGAACTGGACCTGAGTCAGAACTACAAGCTGCAGGATTCAGGAGTGAAGCATCTGAGTGGTTTTCTGGAGTGTCCAGACTGTAGACTGGAGACTCTGAGGTCAGTTCACTGACTGTTACTGTTGTAGATCTTAGATCTTTGATCCACAACTGAACCTGATTGATCTTCACTCAGAACTTGAATCATTGACTTTGATGTCATGAATGAAGGACGTTTGAAATAGTTGTTGTCTCATGTTTCCACTTGTTCTTCTCTCACACTGACAATGACTCTTCACTTTCAGCTCATTTCACTCAGTCTGATCAATAATCAATGATCTGATCACTTTACGTGTGTGTGTGTGTGTGTGTGTGTGTGTGTGTGCATGATCTTCATCTCATCTTCTTCTTTTATTCTTTATTCAGATTGATTAACTGCAGTTTGTCAGACATCAGCTGTTCTTCTCTGGTCTCAGCTCTGAAGTCCAACCCCTCCAACCTGAGAGAACTGCAGCTGGGTGGAAACAACTTCCTGAGCTCTTCAGCTCTGCAGCAGCTTCATGATATTGTGAAGAGTCCAGACTTTCGACTGGAGACTCTGTTATGAGTCTGATCTGTAGCTGTTTCCACAGCTGATGAGACTGTGGGAGTGAAATAAAGTGTAAAGTGCAGCAGGTGAACCTGTCAGGATGTGACATCATCACACATGACATCATCTATGACATCACAGACTCAGAAAACGCTGCAGCAGCTTCAATGTGTCAATCATCAGTGATCCAGTCACAGGTAAAGGTGTTGAGTCAAACAGGAACAATGAGCTTCACCTGTCACTCAAGTACAGGAAGTACTTTTACTCCACTAACTCCAAACTAAATACTTTTACTGTGATACTGTCATTATAGAAACTTTTACTCTGCTCCTATATTATAGTATTCACTGTGATACCTTGTAGGAAGTACTTTTACTGAGATGCTGTATCTACAGAAACTTCTCTTATTGTTGTACTGTAAATACATGAGTTATTTTTACTGTGTTACTGTAAGTACAGGGAGTATTTTTACTGTGGTACTGTAAATAAAGGATACCTTATGAAGTACAATTACTCTGTTTCTGAAAATACTTTTACTCTGGTACTGTAAATGTGATAAGTATCCACTGTGATACCTTGAAAGAAGTACTTTTACTCTTATGCTGTTTACAGTAACTACTTTTATTGTTGTACTATAAAAACATCAAGTACTTTTACTTTGGTACTGTAACTAAAGGATACCTTATATAAAGTACTTTAACTCTGATACTCTATCTACAGGAAATACCTTTATTTTTATATTATTACATATGGCTCATTAAGTAGTTTTACTGTGTTACAGTAACTACAGTAGTAGTAGGAGGAGACGCTCAGAGAGAAAGTCAGGAGGAGGTGGAGGAGGAGGAGGAGGAGGAGGAGGAGGAGAAGGAGGAGAAGGAAGAAGAGGAGGTGGATGAAGAGGAGGGAGGAGGAGGAATAGAAGGACAAAGAGGAGGAGGAGGGAGAAGAGAAGGAGGTGGGAGAAGAGAAGGGAGGAGGTGGAGAAGGAGGAGGAGGAAGAGGGAGAAGAGGAGGGAGGATGAGGAAGAGGAGAAAGAGGAGGGGGGAGGGGGAGGAGAAGGAGGAGGGAGAAGAGGAGGGAGGAGGTGGAGAAGGAGGAGGAGGAAGAGGGAGGACGTGGAGGAGGAGGAGGAGGAGGAGGAGGAGGAGGAGAAAGAGGAGGGAGAAGGGGAGGGGGAGAAGGAGGAGGAGGAAGAGGAGAAAGAGGAGGGGGAGAGGAGGGAGGAAGAGGAGAAAGAAGAGGGAGAAGAGGGGGGAGGAGGGGGAGGAGGAGGAAGAGGAGAAAGAGGAGGGAGAAGAGGAGGGAGGAGGTGGAGGAAGAGGAGGAGGAAGAGGAGAAAGAGGAGGGAGGAGGTGGAGGAGGAGGAAGAGGAGAAAGAAGAGGAGGGAGAAGAGGAGGGGGAGAAGGAGGAGGGAGAAGAGGAGGGAGGAGGGGGAGAAGGAGGAGGAGGAAGAGGCGGAGGGAGGAGGTGGAGGAGGGAGAAGAGGAGGAGGTGGAGGAGTAGGAGGAGGAGGAAGAGGAGGAGGTAATTTTTACTGTGTTACTGTAAGTACAGGGAGTACTTTTACTTTGGTACTGTAACTAAAGGATACCTTATATAAAGTACTTTAACTCTGATACTCTATCTACAGGAAATACCTTTATTTTTATATTACTACATATGGCTCATTAAGTAGTTTTACTGTGTTACAGTAACTACAGTGAAGAACTGTTTACTTTGGTACTATTAATACAGTAAGTGTTTATAATATTGTAACTACAGGAAGTACTTTTGCTGTGGAACTTTAAGTACTGTGAAGTAAAAATATCACTAACTTTTCTCTCCAAAAGAAAGAAAAACAAACATCTCTTATCATAACTTTATTGACACAAACTCTAAACTGAAAAAGCAAATCTCATATTGTCTCTGCACAAAGACAACAAAGAGCTTTTTAACTGTGAAAACAGTTCAACCTGTTCAAGAGTTGTGTTTGGGCAACACGGCCACACAACAGGAGAAACACTGAAATAGTTTATTCTTGTCCACATCAGAGTGAAGTTATTAACTTTACTGATTATCCATCTGATTATCTGTCCTGCTGCGAGCGCTCAGCTTCTTTCAGTGGCCTCCACAGACTGTAGAGAGAAGTAAAACATCCCATAATGAGCTCCTGACGCTGGGCTCAACAGGTGAGGAGCGAATTCCCTCAGCTGAACGTCTGTAGGAGGAGACGCTCAGAGAGAAAGTCAGGAGGAGGAGGAGGAGGAGGAGGAGGAGGAAGAGGAGAAGGGGGAAGAGGAGGTGGAGGAGGACAAGGAAGTGGAGGGGGAGGAGGAGAAGGAGGAGGAGGAGGAGAAAGAGGAAGGAGGAACTGGAGGAGGTGGGAGGAGGAAGAGGAGAAGGGGGAAGAGGAGGTGGAAGAGGACAAGGAAGAGGAGGGGGAGGAGGAGAAGAGGAGGAGGTGGATGAAGAGGAGGGAGGAGGAGGAAGAGAAGGACAAAGAGGAGGAGGAGGGA
This sequence comes from Trachurus trachurus, assembly GCF_905171665.1. Taxonomy (NCBI): domain Eukaryota; kingdom Metazoa; phylum Chordata; class Actinopteri; order Carangiformes; family Carangidae; genus Trachurus; species Trachurus trachurus. The sequence continues at coordinate 33,246,588 of NC_139897.1, read as the reverse complement.
GAAGAGAAGGAGGAGGAGGTGGAGGAAGAGGAGAAAGAGGAGGGAGGAGGGCGAGGAAGAGGGAGAAGAGGAGGGAGGAGGGGGAGAAGGAGGAGGAAGAGGAGTAGGAAGCGGAAGAGGAGGGAGAAGCGGAGGGAAGAGGTGGAGGAAGAGGAGAAAGAGGAGGGAGAAGAGGAGGGAGGAGGAGGAGGAGGAAGAGGAGAAAGAGGAGGGCGAGGAGGAGGAGGAAGAGCAGGAGGAGGAGGAGGAGGAGGAGGAAGAAGAGGAGGAGGGAGAAGAGGAGGGAGGAGGAGGAAGCGGAGAAAGAGGAGGGAGAGGAGGAGGGAGAAGAAGAGGGAGGAGGGGGAGGAGGAAGAGGAGGGAGGAGGAGGGAGAAGAGGAGGCAGGAGGGGGAGGAGGAAGAGGAGGGGGAGAAGGAGGAGGGAGAAGAGGAGGGAGGAGGAGGAGGGAGAAGAGGAGGGAGGAGGGGGAGGAGGAAGAGGAGAAAGAGGAGGGCGAGGAGGAGGAGGAAGAGCAGGAGGAGGAGGAGGAGGAAGAAGAGGAGGAGGGAGAAGAGGAGGGAGGAGGAGGAAGCAGAGAAAGAGGAGGGAGAGGAGGAGGGAGAAGAAGAGGGAGGAGGGGGAGGAGGAAGAGGAGGGGGAGAAGGAGGAGAAAGAAGATGAGAAGGAGGTGGAGGAGGAGGACGACACAAACACACTCTTGTATCTTTCAAATAAATGTCGTCACTCTGGTGAAAAACTCTCTCCGGTCCTCACAACGTAGTAAGAACAAGAACACACACACACACACACACATGAAGCCTCGGTCTGATCCGACGTCAGGAGACGAGCAGCGTCAGATCACCTGACTCACCTGAACGTGACGTGAGTCGTCCTCACCGTCACCAACGTGCACTGAAACAGACGGAGGAGAAGATCCACTTCACTGGAGTCTGAGAAAAAACGGTTTCCTTGAACGCAGCCTGAAGAGTCATGAGTTATTAAACCAGGACACAAACTCATTCACAAAACCTGACGAAGCTTCAGACATGTGAACACAGCGACACCTGGTGGTCGATCAGAGTTACAGCAGCTTTTTACACATCACTGACTTCACTGTGTCAATCTGGTCTCAGAGTTATTAGATCTAGATAATTAATGTTTAATGGTTATTAGTGTCGTTTACATGTGACGCTGTTAATGAGCTACAAACGATGGGACGTGATTGGACAATAAAACATCATCAAAATACAACTTCACTACAGTAAAGGAAGGAGAGAGGAGAGAGAGAAGAGGGAGAGGAGAGAAAGAGGAGGGGGAGAAAGAGAGCGTAGAGAGAGGGAGGGGAAAAGGAGAGACAGAGGGATGGAGGCAGAGAGAAAGAAGGAGAGGATAGAGAGAGAGAAGAGAGATGAAGAGGGGGAGGAGAGAGGGAGAGAAGGGGGGAAAGAGAGAGAGAGGGAGACAGGAAGAGACTTAGAGGAGCCAGAGAGAAAGAGGATAGAGAGAGGGAGGGAAGAGAGAGAGGCAGGGAGGGAGGGGAGAGACTTAGAGGGGGGGAAAGAGAAAGATGGAGAGGAGAGAGAGATTTAGAGAAAGGGAGGGAGGAGAGAGAAGGGGGGAGAAAGAGAGCGTAGAGAGAGGGGAGAAAAGGAGAGACAGAGAAAGAAGGAGAGGATAGAGAGAAAGAAGAGAGAGGAAGAAGGGGGAGGAGAGAGAGGGGGAGACAGGGAAAGACTTAGAGGGAGGGAGGAAGGGCAGAGAGAAAGAGGGAGAGGAGAGAGAGAGGGGGAGGGAAGGGAAGAGAGGGAGAGAGAAGAGGGAGGGAGGGGGAGAGACTTAGGGAGGGGGCAGAGAGAAAGAGGGAGAGGATAGAGGAAGTGGGGGAGGAGAGGGAGAGAAGGGGGAGAAAGAGAGCGTAGAGAGAGGGGGAGACAGGGAGAGACTTAGAGGGAGGGAGGAAGAGAAAGAGAAAGGAGAGAGAGGGGAGGAGGGAAGAGGAGAGAGAGAGAGAAGGGGGGGGGGGGAAGCGAGAGGGGGAGGAGAGAAGAGAGACCTTTGACCTTTAACTTTCCCTTTAATTCATCAAATACTTCACCTCCATAAAAGCAGAAGCACCAAATCAGCCACATACAGATCAACAGCAGCAACATGAACAAACATTCTCCTCCTCCTCCACCTCCCCCCTCCTGCTCCTCCTCCAACTCCTCCCTCCTATTCCTCCTTCCTCCTCCTCCTCCCCCTCCTATTCCTCCTTCCTCATCCTCCTCCTCCTCCTCTTCCTCCTCCTCCTCTTTCTCCTCTGAACACATCAGGTCCACTGTAGCAAGTAGCCGTCCTGAACCAATCAGAGAGAGGGATGAAAATAATGCTGATAATGTGATTGGCCACCAGTGACACGCCCACTTGTTACACATGATAATTTATTCTTTCTAATCCCAGAGTCAGAGATGAACTCAGCACAATCAGCTTCTGTTCCCCACAGAAAAACACCTGTAAGATGTGTGTGTGTGTGTGTGTGTGTGTGCGTGCGTGCGTGCGTGTGTGTGTGTGTGTGTGTGTGTGTGTGTGTGTGTGTGTGTGTGTTCTTGTACTTACTACGTTGTGAGGACCGTCGAGAGTTTTTAACCAACAGAGTGAGGACATTTAGGGGAAGTGAGGACATTTTGGCCCGTCCTCATTTTTTCCGAGGGCTTTTGAGGGTTAAGACTTTAGGTTATAATTAGGTTTATATTAGGTTAAGAGTAATGGTTAAGGTTAGGGTAAGGGGCTAGGGAACACATTATGTCAATGAGTGCATTTCTAAAAGGAGTCCATCATGATTCTCCTTGTATCTTCCTGGTTTCTGTGTGGACTTACATTTAGTTGTGGTTGTGTTTTCCATATATGGTCGTGTTGCCAGACCGGGGCGAGTTAAGTTACAACACTGAGACACAAATTAGTTTATGACAACATGTGTGATGAATAAGACAGAGAACAGACTGAGCTGTAACTTGTAGTGGAGTGTCTTTAAATCTCTCAGCAGCTCTTCTACCACAGCTGGATCTCAGCTCACTGTTTATTCATGGTGTCAGAGTTCACCTGTCCATACAGGTGTAATACCAGGAGTTACCCAGCAGGTGGCGCCACTCTACTGTAGAAAGTCACTTCCCTTCTCTCTGTCACCATGAACTTGTGATTTTCTGTAAATGCAGAGGAACTGAAAGAAAATATGTTCAGATGCCATTTTAAAGTGAACGGAGCAGAAGGAGAGAAACTGAAGTCTGAGACGAGTGAGTGTCGACATAACATTTATTATTACATATATTATTGTTATTTTTATTATTGTTTTTGTTGTTATTGTTGTGTCAGAGTGTGAGAGTCAGTGTGTCTGTGTGGACTGTGGAGGGAAGAAGAGTCAGACGTAGTCCGTACATACGTCAGCACATTGTCTCAGATTCACCTCCACACAACTTCTTCAAACTCCGAACAAACATCAAAGGTCAAAGGTCACGGTGACTGGATGAACATGGATTTAATGTCAAAGTACTATGAGTGGTGGAGGTCAACAACTGGATCAGACAAGGAAGTGGTTATAGTTTGTCCTCGTGGATTTGGGTGTGTCTTGATCCCGTGTGTGTGTGTGTGTTACTGGTTTCCCTCTCAGACTGACTGAAGTCCTGAAGATGAGTGTTAATGTGGAGGAACAGGAGGACAGATCAAAGTCTCTGGAGAGTGACCGGTCCAAACATGAACCTCCAGACTCACAGTAAGAGACCAGATAAAAACCTGAAGTGTGTGTGATGTCACAGAAGAGGAAATGTGTGTGTGTGTACACTGATCAGTGTGATGTGAATAAAAACATGTTTGTGTTTGCAGAGGTCAGAACCACAGACTGAGAGCAGAGTCTCCAGGATCCATCTGTCTGTCCATGAAGAGTGACTGGTCCAAATATGCATTTATTGACTTCAAGTCTGGACCTGGACCTCCAGAGTCACAGTAAGAGACCAGATTCAGACCTGTGTGTACTTCATTACCAAATATGCAAATTAAAATGATTTTTCAACATTTTGGCAAATTGGCCCATTGCCATAATCCCTATAGTCATAGCAGTAGGTTCGTTACCTTTAATTGTCGGTGCAAGCTATTTTTAGAACGGCGGAGCAGAGCAGCGAGCTGCTCAGAGCTACGCTACAGAGGCTCATGGGATTTCTTTGTTTCTGTCATCAAACTCATCAAATACACAATCCAACAACTCCAAAACAGCAGGTAAAAAATAATAGTGGAGTGGGATGGGTCGTTGGCCCAAGGGGGGGGGGGGGGGGGGGGGGGGGGGGGTGGAGCGTGCGCCCCTGTCTGTATGCAGAGAACCATGCATGCTAGCGTTTCACCAGCTCTCATCTCTGCCAGTCAGCCTCTCAAACTGCCGCCTCTCTCGCGTGCGGGCGCGTAGACACACGTGACAAAAAAAAACAAAAAGAGGTCAGAACCACAGACTGAGAGCAGAGTCTCCAGGATCCATCTGTCTGTCCATGAGGAGTGACTGGTCCATGGGAAATCGTCCAGAATTCAGTCCTGAACCTGGACCATCAGAGACAAAGTAAGAGACCTGTTACCAAGCTGTGAACTGATTGAACTGTTGCAGTTGAGGTCACTTCCTGTAGAGACAGAACTTCTTATCAGCTGATGAACCTGACAGTGATGTCCAGATGTCTCTGATTAAAGGTCTGTGTTGGACAGAGAGGAAATGGTTTTATAGTGAGCAGCTGTTGGAGGGAATCACTGAACCTCCTTGTAAATGTAACTCTACGTCTCTGTGCTGCTGTGTTTCTAAAGAAAAGCTTCTTCAGTAGGAATCAGTGGAGTCCAGAAAAAGACAGACGGTGTGGAGGAAGAGCAGGACACTCTACAGGACTCTCTACACTCGTCTTCCTCTACTTTCTCTCTCTCTGCTCCTCTGGTTACTGAAGCCCCGCCCCCTTGAGGGGGTTAACCAATCAGAGCTCAGATGTGGAGCTGTGACATGTTGTTGATCCAGAAATGTCTTGACAGGAGGAAGAGGAGTGGTGTCTCTGTGGACCAGCAGCTGTCCTGCTGTGGTCTCTGTCAGGACCTCCTGAAGGATCCAGTCTCCACCAGCTGTGGACACTGGTTCTGCAGACAGTGCTTCACCTCAGACAGGGACCAGTCTGGTTCTTCAGGACCCCCCTCCTGTCCCCAGTGTGGACAAAGACCCAGAACCAGAGGTGAGCTGCAGACAGCCAATCAGAGCAGAGCGTGGACAAAGTGAGACTGAACATCTGTCTGCTGATGTGGTCATTTGTGAAACCAGGACCTGTTGTTTTCTCCAGAGTCATTGTTCCATCACACAGCACTGACATTTAAGATGATGATTCAAACCTTCTCTTTGTTGTCTGTAGTTTTTCTGTAGCTGATTAAAATAATCTGATCAGATTGTCAGACTTTCTGTCTTCAGTCTGACTCTGTCTCTTCTCTCTCAGCAGATCGTGGTCTGCAGGAGGTTTTAGATCAACATAAGATCAGTCTGAGGAGCAGATGTGAACGAGTGACTGAAGGAACTGAGGCAACAGGAAGTGGAACAGGAAGTGGAACCCTCCTCAACAGGATCTACACTGAGCTCTACATCACAGAGGGACAGAGTGAAGAGGTTAATACCCAACATGAGGTGAGACAGCTGGAGACGACGTCCAAGAAGAAGACCCTCCATGACACACCAATCAAGTGCAAAGACATCTTTAAAGACTTACCTGTCCAACAGAGAGAGGACGTCTCTACGGTCTCACCTGTCCAACAGAGAGAGGACGTCTCTACGGTCTCACCTGTCCAACAGAGAGAGGACGTCTCTACGGTCTCACCTGTCCAACAGAGACCCATCAGAGTGGTTCTGACCAACGGCGTCGCTGGCGTTGGAAAAACCTTCTCGGTGCAGAAGTTCACTCTGGACTGGGCCGAGGGCTTGGAGAACCAAGATGTCAGTCTGCTGGTTCTGCTTTCGTTCAGGGAGCTGAACCTGATCAGAGATCAGCGGTTGAGTCTTCTCAGGCTGCTCCATGTTTTCCATCCAACATTACAGAAGGTCACAGCAGAGCAGCTGGCTGTCTGTAAACTTCTCTTCATCTTTGACGGCCTGGATGAAAGCCGACTGTCACTGGACTTCAACAACAGGGAGGTTGTGTCTGATGTCACACAGACGTCATCAGTCAACGTGCTGCTGACAAACCTCATCCAGGGGAATCTGCTTCCCTCGGCTCTGGTCTGGATCACCTCCAGACCTGCAGCAGCCAATCAGATCCCTCCTACATGTGTTGACAGGGTAACAGAGGTCCGAGGCTTCACTGACACCCAGATAGAGGAGTACTTCAGGAGGAGGTCCAGTGATGAAGATCTGTCCAGAAGAATCATCTCACACATCAAGACGTCCAGGACCCTCCACATCATGTGTCAAGTCCCAGTCTTCTGCTGGATCAGTGCTACAGTTCTGGAGCACATGTTGACCACAGACCAGAGAGGAGAGCTGCCCAAGACCACGACTGACCTGTTCTCACACTTCCTACTGGTCCAGACAGAGAGGAAGAAGAACAAATATGGTGAGTGATAGAGTTGGACAGAGCATTTTATAAACTGTTGTTAGTGGCCGATGGCTGTGCAGCCTCCTCCAGTCACAGTGAGTTTCACCTGCGTTCCGTAATGGCGGTCTCCGCCCTGATGATATAGTCTATTACCATCTCGCTGCTCGTCTTCTGAGGCGATGCCAGCATGGTGTATAGGCTAATAATGCGGGGTTTTCCCTTCCCGGCATAATAATCCCGTAACATTTTCAGTGCTTTTCTTGCATTGTTCGGCGCATCTCTCATAATTAACGACAGGCTTTTATCATCCAAAAGGTGAATCAACTCGGCATAAGCATCAGCGTTCTTCTTACCGTCTACGGTTCTCTCTTCTTCGCTGATGGGTGCTTCCAGGGTTACATGCTGCCATTCTGACATTCTACTATTCAGACATGCAAACGTCCTGCCATTCCGACAAGGCTTTAGTTTTCATAAGGAAATGTGCGTATCGAGCGGTGGTTAGGGTGTGTGTTTGTTTCCGTTTTTTTTTTTTTTTTCTCATGTTTTAAGACATGTGTACAGATGTGATACAGTCAGTGGAAGCTTAATAAATAAACAAACACAAAGCCTTGCCATTTACAATCACACACGCAGATGTCAGTTTGTAACAATTCCCCTTACAATAAGGATATAAGGGGAACTGGCACAACGCCGTCCTGCTGCAGGCGGACCTAGGCTCGCGCTACTGGTGCAGAAACAATAAACAAAGTCACTACTTCTTAGCCGTCTACGTCTTAGCCTCTGTATTTCACTGAACTCAAAACGCGCCCATCACAGGCGGCATCAACAGAACCCGAAAGCCCTCCCCACTCCCGCTGTCCATTAAGTCCGAGTCCCAGCTGTGGGAATGAGTGTGTATGTGTGGTGTATATGTGTGTGGGTGCCCGAGCGCACAGTCACTGTCCGTACCGGCGTGTATGTGTGCGGGGGTGCGCGAGCGCACAGTCTATGTGTGCAGGTCTGTGTGTGTGTTGGCGCGTGGTGAGGGCGAGTGAAAGAGAGGTTGTTTGTCCTACTGTCCACACGGGAGGGACGCCGCGGTTCCGCCGAGGTGGCCACGTCAATCCTCCCCCTCGTCCCGCTTGGCTGAAAATGGGCCCGGCCGTGCGGTGTCCAAACGGGCCTTTATAATCCACAGGGTAATCCACCAGGGAAAATAATCCACTATGCCGCTTTGGAATTGCCGCCACGCCAGCCGTCCAAACGCCGACTGTGTCTCAAACTCTCCTCCCCTCTCACCACGTCACTTCCCCATTTAAAGCCTCGGTCCCACTTAATGCACCTGTGCGCATTACGCACACAATTTACATTTAAAAAAAAAAAAAAAACATTCATTCATTCATTACAGGTCTGCACATCCCTGTGCGCAAACCACAAGGATAATTTCCCTGGCCTATACACAATGAAAAAAACCTGGGGAGCAAATCTGCAAATCAACTACCCCAGCTCCAATAGACTATGGCCAGGCAAAACCCAGTGGATCACTACAAGTTGTTGCAACTTTGGGGAATTTACTCCTGGTAAAAAGGCTTACAAACATGGACCAGAACAGCTTTATAATACGCACAAAAATCCAAAGGAAACGTAACGTAACGTAACAGCATGAAGTAGTCAAAATATGTGTTTTACGCATGCCTCTGTGTGTCTGCCTGTTCAGCTCCGCTTAAAATGACATTTCGGTCAGTAAAGCATGGGGCTCTGAGAGCTCCACTCAGCTGGCTGCTGTGACAGGTCACCGTCACCGAGATTGTATTTCTGCTCACTTGCTTACTTACTGTTTTGATAATAGATTATTAAAGTTAGTTCACGAGGTTGTGGAGTCCCTCTGCTTAAAAATCAGTCAAATCTGAGGCTTTGAAATCGTCTGCCGTTTGAATTATCTGACCAATCTGTGTGCTTTAATGAGATGCACTGGACAAACATGGGCAAACTGCTATTTTGCGCCGGCATATATCATTAGTGCAAAATCGTATTATTATTATTATTTTTTTTAAATTTCTTTTGGGGGGGGGGTGTGGGGGGCATGGGGAGGGATGGGGTAGGCTTTTAAAAGATTTGTCGGAATGGCAACACGTTTAAAAAAGAAAAACCTACCGCCATTCCGACCTTAGGAGACGAAAACTGTCGGAATGATGGGACGGTTAATTAAAGGGTTAAGTGTTGATATTCCGACAATTATTGGCTTATGTTGGAATGGCGGCATGTCGGAATGGCGGTTGTCCCCCGCTCCCAGAACCGTATTCTCTAATCCCAATAAATGCAAATGTCCCAGCACTTTAGTCTCCCACAGTTCATACTTGGTTTCATCGCAGTTGAACATGAGCCGAGGCAGCCTGCTTGCTCCTAATGACTGCTATCTGTTAGCCGTTAGCACGCTGTCCGTCGCAACTTTTTTCCAACAATAAAACATCCAAAAACTTCTCTTCTCTGAGTTGCTCCTGGGCCCATAACCTGTTGAGCTTTGCATTGCATGGCTGGGATATGTTGTTTTTCGTTAATATGGGGATCGATACCTATTGTCCTGGGCCAGTGGTCAGAATGGTGGGGCCAGTGATCTTCAAAAGAATGATGAGCTTCTGGCCTTTACACTTATGACTCACTGTGATGAAAATAAGATCCTGCATCTACAGTATATTAACAGCAGTACAATCACATCTCACATTATTACACAGTCTTATGTTGTGTGTATCATAACAACTGAGTACACTAAATAAAAGAATGTTTCTTAACAAGAATCACAGTACATCTTTCTTGATACATCATGATATTGTTGTTAATACTATTCTAGATGGAGTGCAAACATAATCAATGTTTCCCAATGTTTAGTACATTCCTCCAATTCAAGTCTTAAAACAAATCTCAATTTTTCTTTGTAGGTAATCGCCCATCGGCCTCTGTCCTCTCCAAAATACGGTCAGTCTTTCAGCCATTACACAGGAGTCAACAAAAGCTGACGGGGGCCGATAGGAAAGTTCTTCTGAAGCTGGGGAGGCTGGCGTTTGAACAGCTGGAGGAAGGAAACATCATGTTCTACCAAGAAGACCTGGAGCAGTGTGGTCTGGATGTCACAGAGGCCTTGGTGAACTCAGGACTCTGTACTGAGATCTTCAAAACAGAGAGTGTGATCTTCCAGAAAACAGTCTACTGCTTTGTTCATCTGAGTGTTCAGGAGTTTCTGGCTGCAGTCTACATGTTCCACTGTTTCACCAACAGGAACACACAGGTCCTCAAGAAGTTCCTTGGTAAACAATATGTTGATTTAACCCTGGATGACTTCCTGAAGAGAGTCTTGCTAAAATCCTTCTGCAGTAGAAACGGTCACCTGGACCTGTTTGTTCGCTTCCTTCATGGCCTCTCTCTGGAGTCCAACCAGAGGCTGTTAGGAGGTCTGCTGGGTCAGACAGACAACAGTCAAAGAACCATCAAGAGAACCATCAACAACCTGAAGGAGATGAAGACTGATGAAATCTCTCCTGACAGAAGCATCAACATCTTCCACTGTCTGATGGAGATGAAGGACCAGTCAGTTCATCAGCAGATCCAACAGTTCCTCAAGTCAGAGAACAGATCACAGAAACTCTCTGAGATCCAGTGTTCAGCTCTGGGCTACATGCTGCAGATGTCAGAGCAGGTTCTGGACGAGTTGGACCTGAAGAAGTACAACACATCATGGGAGGGACGACGGAGACTGATCCCAGCTGTGAGGAACTGCAGGAAGGCTCGGTGAGTCCAGACATGATCAATATAATTATTGATCAGTAGTTTAGATCAGTAGTTCACATAAACAGAGTTTTTCTTTTTTTCACATTATTTTAGTTTGACGTTGAAAACATTACATCAGGGATAATATAGAGTGAGCAAGCTTTGCTTCAGGGTCCCGTCCATCCTGTGAGAGTGATGAGGATCATTGTTTCCTGTCAAACTCAGTCAGAGAAGATGAGCTGAAGCTCAGATGTTCATCACATCATCAGGTCCTGTCATCAGATGCGTCAACTGTGTTTTTACTGCAGCTTTCATCTGGTGTGATTCTGACACATTTGATATTTTCTCTCTTCACAGACTTGTTGGTTGTGAACTCTCAGAGAGTCACTGTGAAGTCGTGGCCTCAGCTCTGAAGTCCAATCCCTCCCACCTGACACAACTGGACCTGAGCTGGAACAACCTGAGTGATTCATCAGTGGAGGTTGTGTGTGCTGGACTGGAGAGTCCAAACTGTAGACTGGAGACTCTGAGGTGAGTTCACTGACTGGACCTGTTGGACTTTTGTCTGTGTTCAGTTCAAATGTGGGAAGTTCAGTTTGCAGCAGCGACTGATTGTGACTCCATGTTACTGCAGCTGGTAGAAGGTGAAGGGTCAGAGGTCACTCAGAGGTCAGTGTGGTGATGATGATGATGATGATGATGATGGTGATGATGATGATGATGATGATGATGAGCTGCTCTCAGATGAAGCTGCTAACAGAACAGCTGGATCAGCCACTGTAGCTGAAGCTGAGCAGATGTGATGTAGATGTGAGTTTTCCCTCTCTGCTTGGTTCAGGGTCAAAGGTCAAAGCAGCTTCCCAGTGTGAGAGGTCAGGATAAAGTCCTGTCTCTCAGAGAACAGTGTTGGTTTGATGATCCCACTGTGGAGACACTGAGGCTCATGAACATCAACACTGGGCTCCACAGGAAGGAAGCTTCAGCTCATGGTCACATGACATTAAAGGAGTTTACTTCCTGTCCACAGTGTCTGTGAAGCAGCCTCTGGTCACATGACTCCACTGTCAGTGAGGGGTCAGAGGTCAGCTTCAGACAGTGGACAGTTTCTTCTGAGCCACTGTGACTGTGTCCACAGCCTCTGGACCTGAAGCTTCTTCAGCTCTGAACAGATGATGAGACACTGAACGCTGTCAACAAGGAGCTTTGTCCTCAACTCACTGCTTTTATTCTTTATTCAGATTGGAGCGCTGCAGTTTGTCAGAGATCAGCTGTTCTTCTCTGGTCTCAGCTCTGAAGTCACAACTGAACCAGATTGATCTTCACTCAGAACTTGAATCATTGACTTTGATGTCATGAATGAAGGACGTTTGAAATAGTTGTTGTCTCATGTTTCCACTTGTTCTTCTCTCACACTGACAATGACGTGTGTGTGTGTGTGTGTGTGTGTGTGTGTGTGTGTGTGTGTGTGTGTGTGTGTGTGTGTGTGTGTGTGTGTGTGTGTGTGGTCCTAGATCAGGTCTGGACCTTTTACCTTTGATCCAGTTAAGTCCTGAATCAGAGAGTTGTAGTCAGTGTTTGGTCCAACAGGTATTGATCAGATATTGATTGTCTAATCAATCATCATTCATTTCATCTTCTTCTTTTATTAGGGCCACGGGCAATCGCACCGGGCACTGGTCCCAACAGCTGTGAAATAGCTGCAGGGACCAGTGCAAAGCCCGGGCACTACTGTTATTGTGTGGATTTTTTCCTAGTTTTTATTTTTATTTTTCATCTTCCAGACGATTTTCGATTCGCTACTAGTCCTGCAACTCGAAGAGTTGCAGGCCAAATTATATATCAAAACGTGCGGCTTGATCGGGATCGGTATGCTATTACTTTTCTCAACAGTTTACGAAATTGTTTACGAAACTGCGCAAAATTTTTGCATGTAAGTCAATGGGACAGGCGGAAAAAAAAGACCGAAAAAGACCAATCATTGGAGTTTAACAAACGTCTACTGCTAGGCAAGGCAAGGCAATTTTATTTGTATAGCCCGTTTTTACAAACAGTTTGTCTCAAAGGGCTTTACATGGCATCGTAACAACATCCTCTGTCCTTAGACCCTCACATCGACTGAGGAAAAACTCCATGGAAAACCCTTTTAACAGGGAAAAATCGGAGAAACCTCAGGGTGAGCAACAGAGGAGGGATCCCTCACCCAGGACGGACAGACGTGCAATAGATGTTGTTACAGACAAGAAAAGGCATACTTTCACCTAGAGACTCCATTTAAACTTTAAACAGTAGACACAAGTCTTGTGTATTGTCGTATTACTCCACGTTTTGATAGGTCATATAGTTTTTGATCAATCCATGATCAATGACCATGATCATTTTTGGAGAAATTATGAGATTATAATGGGTGTGTATTGGACGGAATGTTCGTGTCAGAGTGGGTGACATCATCGGTTAGAGTGGGAGAGATGCCAGAAAAACTCCAGATTTTTTCTCTATCCAAACTCCAAACGGCCACAATTTACACTCTACACACATAATTTCCGGCACGTTTGTAGACGAGCTCATCCTCGATCTCTTAATCTGCTCAAAATATCAGAGTGACTTACAGAATTTAAACTCTGAGCCTCTAAGTGCGGCCACGTCTGTCTCTGCTCCTCATTGAGTCCAATACAAATATTTTCTGAGAGAAGCAGAACGGCCTGATGTTTTAAAACTGCCAGCGTCGCCAAAATATTTACTGTAGAAACACCAAATCGTACCAAAATTTTCAGGAAGTCCTTAGAGCAACGTTGATCTGTGTTTTGTTCTGATAGGAGTTACCGTTTTCTCACCCTAAGCCTAAATGTGAGACCGGTGCAGAGGCAGAAAATGGCTCTTTTTCTCCACGTTTCTGTCTGCCTCAGCCTGCGGGGGCCCTATCGCCGTGGTAACCTCTTTGATCCTCAGGCCAGAGCTCGTTAACTTCATAAACAATCCACCTGGCGCTCGTTTAAATGTTTATAAACACACACACAGCTAAATCAGACTGACACAGGATGCAGCTACTAACTAACTATGTGTCAAGTCAGTCACACACACACACACAGACTCTAGAGCCAGCTTCATGTGATTACAGTTACACACACACACACACACACACACACACACACACACACACACACACACACACACACACACACACACACACACACACACACACACACACACACACACACACACACAGTTAACCTAATGTGGTTACAGCTCCTCCATATCCGTGCTTATAGAAAGATGATCATGTGTCTGTCTGATCAGCTCTGTCTTGACCTTAAGATCGTGGGTTTGATTCCCATGTTGACAGAGATGGCACAACCCGCAGTAGCTCCCGTGGCCCATTCAAAATTTCCCGAGAGGAAATTTTTTAGTTCTTTATTCAGACTCTGTTTTATTTCTGTGCTCAGATGAATGTGATGTGAAAGTTGTGTTGATACTGAGCTGCAGACATGAGGCTGATATTCTACTGATCCACACTGAGGCTGTAGGACAGGGTAGGCAGGCGCTCACAGACCAAAACCAGGGCTGTGGGGGGGTCGGCACCTCAGGCAGCTCATCACACAACAACCTCACAACAAACACATTTATGCACAATGGTTTACACAGATCCAAGTCTTAAACATGTGCAACACCTTTTCCCCACAATCCATGCCGTCCTGACATCAGCTGTTATTAACACACAACTCAAATCAATAACAGGATCACATGTTGGAGCACCGCTCACATCACACAACAAACCTTTAACACAATCCACACTCAAACCTGAGCAACAAGGATGTTAACTGTACACAACAAGCTGTTATTACAAGGTTTACAACAGAGAAGACACACAACCTGGGCTGTGTGTGTGTAAAAGTGTCTAAGTGTCAGAGAGAGAGTAGGTTAAAACTTGCTAACTGTTAGCCACCGTAGCTCAGGCGTTGGTCTCCCGTCAGATAAAAGCTGCTGTTGTTCTTCAGATGAAAGCTCATTAAAGCAATACTTACCGATCTGGCATTTCACTCAGCACAGCACAAACATTTGAAAATCAACAGCTCCACCTCCCTCACAAGTCCCACCCACCTCTCCCTCCTGCTGCACCTCCACGAACCCCCTCCCTCCCTGCTGCATGCGTTGGCATGGCAATGGTAAACAGAACAGGAACACGAGTGAAACGGGAACAACACAAACACCGGAGTTTTAAACCGTATAAACTGACTCAGTGATGATGACTGATGAGTTTTATAACAAACTGTTGTTAGCCTACTGCTACTGGAGACGCAGGGGAAGTGGTTGTTACAGATTACAGTTCTCAACGAGCCGGGCTGGCGGCCGGACCAGTGCCACCTGATGCGCTGGTTCAGGGCCAAAATAAATCCAGACCGAGCCGGGTCGAGCCGCGCCGGTCCGGAGTTCAACCGGGTCCGGACCGCTGAGAACTCACAGAGCTAACAGTAGCCTAGCCGTTAGCACAGAGCTAACAGTAGCCTAGCCGTTAGGACTGGATGCTTTATAGACACATGTGACTTCCTGTGTTTACGTATCACTCGGGGCTGCTCACTATCAACGTTACAATATCAGACATGAAACTCCACGACCAGCTGCGGCTGCAGTTATTGGTCTTTTAAAAAACGATTTATTTCCAAAAACCTTCTTTCTTGTGTGTTGTGACTCTAGTCTCCTCGGCTCATGTCCTGCTACTGCTCTGTCAATAAGCGTTCTTCCTGGTCGGGAGGGGGGAGAGGAGGAGAGGGGTGCACAAAGTGATTACATATTAAGTAGGTTCGGTCGCTCGTCAAATCTTATTAATCGGACCGAATAATATTATTGGTCAGACTTTTCTCAGAATTATATGAGAATGAAAAAATGATGAGTTTTTAACCCTGTTGGGTTTCTCTTACATTTTAATGTATCATCAGATTACTAATAGCATTTTAACTTAGACAAAGAAATGCAAAAGTTCCAGAAAGGTAAGTATTGCTTTAAGGTGTTCACCTCTCCAGTGGAGCATCACTGCAGTTGAATTAGCTGCTAAACTGCTGGACGCTAAAAAGCCAGGGGACACGTCTGTGTGTTGACCATTCACCAAGGCAATGTGAACAGAAGTGCAGCTCAGACATGGTTCAGTTAAGTTAAGAGGCAGCGTAGCATTGAGCCTTTTCACCTCCATGTGAACTCTCTGTGGGAACTTACTGCACATGTGCAAACAGCCACATACACACCGTACTGACAGAGTTCTGGGCCTTTGCTCTGTAATACTACACATGGCTGAGTGGTTTGTGCAGCTGCTGCCTGGACAGAAGCTAGCTCTGTTTACTGGCTTTTATTAGACCATGAAAATCACCAAATTCTGACACATTGAACTTGTAGTAAAGTTATCTGAAAGTCCAAAAGAATCCAACTTTAGATGAAGTGAATAAATCAAAGCCCTGACTGCACCTCACTGGTTTTTAGTCCAGTCTCTGTTTCTCTTCATGTTTCACCTCCACTACAGAAACACATGTGATGTATCAGACAATAACTGATCTATAATCAATAGCTGCTGGCTCCGCCTCTTTCCTGAGGCTCTATCATGTTTATAGTGAAACATACAACATCCCATAATAAGCAGGTTTCAGGTTTTTCTGTTCCTGAGCTTCATTCAACATGTGTTGCTACCAGGGCCGGCTCTACGCAGGGGCAAGAGGGGGCAGCGCCCCCTCAAATAAATGTCTTGCCCCCTCAAATCAAAATTTTAGAAGAGAAATTAGATTTTTCAATTTTTAAAAAAGGGACACTGTTCTGTTCGGGTTTTTTTTTTTAGTATTCATAAGACTACCTTTCAGTTTTGTAAATCTTGACCATAGTAGACCCCCCCCCCCCTCTTCTCAGAGTACACCAGAATGCTTCACTCACATGTTAAAATCACAAAGATTTTCTGGGGGGGATACCCCAGACCCCCCTACAGGGGTTTAGCTACTCACCTTTTTCAACGCCTCTGGGTTTGCAATGCATCTTCAGGTATATGCACCCCTAACCCCCCTAAAAAATGTGGGCTCTAAGACCCTGGTTGGCAGCCCTGGCCCCTAGTTGGACAGGTCTGAAGGTAGAGGCCTGACAAAGTGCAATCCACTTCTCCAGGTTGGGGTTGGACACATAGTCAACAACCCAATTCAATTTAGTTACTATAAGCACGGGGGAAAAAAATGCTGGAGCATGATGTGTTCACATGATGCCCCCTTCACATTTCTGACTACCCCCTCATATATGCCTGCCTAGAACCGGCCCTGGTTTCTACACGTTAGTTGTCATGGTAACAGAGTTCAGCCTCACATGTTTGTTGTCTTGAGCATGGTCAGTAAATCTCTGATCAATGTGGCTGCACAACATGAGTTTGTCTGGATGGAGCCACAGGTGGAGCTGACAGGTGAAGAGGCGGAGTCACTGCGTCTGTGTTGAAGCAGCAGCAGCTTCTCATGAATATTAATGAGCTGTTTTCTCTCTATGTGACTGTTTAACCTGCTTCCTGTTGCTTCAGCTGTTGGACTTTGATTTTCTAAACGTGTTCTTTCTGAAGCTTCTTCAGCTCTGAACAGATGATGAGACACTGAACGCTGTCAACAAGGAGCTTTGTCCTCAACTCACTGCTTTTATTCTTTATTCAGATTGATCAGCTGCAGTTTGTCAGAGATCAGCTGTTCTTCTCTGGGCTCAGCTCTGAAGTCCAACCCCTCCCACCTGAGAGAACTGGACCTGGGTGGAAACAACCTGCAGGATTCAGGAGTGAAGGGTCTGAGTGGTTTTCTGGAGAGTCCAGACTGTAGACTGGAGACTCTGAGGTCAGTTCACTGACTATTACTGTTTTAGATCTTAGATGTTTGATCCACAACTGAACCTGATCGATCTTCACTCAGAACTTGAATCATTGACTTTGATGTCATGAATGAAGGACGTTTGAAATAGTTGTTGTCTCATGTTTCCACTTGTTCTTCTCTCACACTGACAATGACTCTTCACTTTCAGCTCATTTCACTAAGTCTGATCAGTAATCAATGATCTGATCACTGCAGGTGTGTGTGTGTGTGTGTGTGTTTAGTCCAACAGGTATTGATCAGATATTGATTGTATATTGACAGACTGATCTGAGGTCAGCAGCAGCTGATGAATCTGTGCTGACATGTGGATGATGTGTGTAGAAGGCCACATGATGATGATCCACAACAACACAAGGACAAAGTCCCTCTACTCATTTACACACTGATCATTGATCAGGACACATCTGATCAATCATCAATCATTTCATCTTTTATTCTTTATTCAGATTGGAGCGCTGCAGTTTGTCAGAGATCAGCTGTTCTTCTCTGGGCTCAGCTCTGAAGTCCAACCCCTCCCACCTGAGACACCTGGACCTGAGCAGCAACAACCTGCAGGATTCAGGAGTGAAGGGTCTGAGTGGTTTTCTGGAGAGTCCAGACTGTAGACTGGAGACTCTGAGGTCAGACTCTGTTTTATTTCTGTGCTCAGATGAATGTGATGTGAAAGTTGTAATGAGACTGAGCTGCAGACATGAGGCTGATATTCTACTGATCCACACTGAGGCTGTAGGACAGGGTAGGCAGGCGCTCACAGACCAAGACCAGGGCTGTGGGGGGGCGGCACCTCAGACAGCTCATCACACAAAAACCTCACAACAAACAGATTTATGCACAATGGTTTACACAGATCCAAGTCTTCAACATGTGCAACACCTTTTGCCCACAATCCATGCCGTCCTGACATCAGCTGTTATTAACACACAACTCAGATCAATAACAGGATCACATATTGGAGCACCGCTCACATTTATTTATTGATTTATTTAAAAGGGACAATACACATTAATGAACATTCGTACAAATATAAATGCGTCAGAGTTAGCAACTTGCTAATTTGCATCCGTAGTCCCTTGGCAGGTAACACACAAACAGACAGAAATGCACAAGAATTATACAGTGGTTCACAATCATATACATCACACAACAAACCTTTAACAACATCCACACTCAGACCAACAAGGATGTTAACTGTACACAACAAGTTGTTATTACAAGGTTTACAACAGATAAGACACACAACCTGGGCTGTGTGTGTATCTAAGTGTCAGAGAGAGAGTAGGTTAAAACTTGCTAACTGTTAGCCACCGTAGCTCAGGCGTTGGTCTCCCGTCAGATAAAAGCTGCTGTTGTTCTTCAGATGAAAGCTCATTAAGGTGTTCACCTCTCCAGTGGAGCATCACTGCAGTTGAATTAGCTGCTAAACTGCTGGACGCTAAAAAGCCAGGGGACACGTCTGTGTGTTGACCATTCACCAAGGCAATGTGAACAGAAGTGCAGCTCAGACATGGTGCAGTTAAGGCAAGGCAAGGCATCTTTATTTATATAGCGCATTTCATACCAAGGCAACTCAATGTGCTTTACATAAAGACAAAACATTAAAAAAAGAAGCATAAGACAGAATAAAAACAAACAAAACACTAAAAACAGATTTAAATGCAAGAGCAAATAAAAGTCAAATAAAAGAAAATAGATAAAGTTTTAAGTTCTCAGCTATAAGCACGTGAAAAGAGAAATGTTTTTAAGTTTAAGTTAAGAGGCAGCATAGCGTTGTGCCTTTTCACCTCCATGTGAACTCTCTGTGGGAACTTACTGCACATGTGCAAACAGCCACATACACACCGTACTGACCGAAGAGGCAGAGCAGCTCTGGGCCTTTGCTCTGTAATACTACACATGGCTGAGTGGTTTGTGCAGCTGCTGCCTGGACAGAAGCTAGCTCTGTTTACTGGCTTTTATTAGACCATGAAAATCACCACATTCTGACACATTGAACTTGTAGTAAAGTTATCTGAAAGTCAAAAAGAATCCAACTTTAGATGAAGTGAATAAATCAAAGCCCTGACTGCACCTCACTGGTTTTTAGTCCAGTCTCTGTTTCTCTTCATGTTTCACCTCCACTACAGAAACACATGTGATGTGTCAGACAATAACTGATCTATAATCAATAGCTTAGTCTTTGATGAAAAGTTGGTTTCGACTTCGTTAGTGCCCTATGTTTTTATAACGACAGTCGTTGGAGTCACTTGCCACTTTTGTCATTTAAACGACTGTCGTTGGCACTTGGAGCACAAAAGGGATCCAGTGACATCATCACCCTTGTGAACACCCACACAAGAGGTTAAATAGTGAGTTTCCACACCAGATAGTTTGACCAGTCCCAGCCTGGTCAGATGCGTACATGAACTGATGAAGCCTCTTGGATGAGAGGTGAAACGTCTTCCTAGACAAATAACTAAGTCCAGTTGCTTTCGATTTAACCTCCTTTGAAATACTATGACCTGGGCAAATGAGAATATTCACCGGCTTATTTTCTAAACTTGTTCTTTCTGAAGCTTCTTCAGCTCTGAACAGATGATGAGACACTGAACGCTGTCAACAAGGAGCTTTGTCCTCAACTCACTGCTTTTATTCTTTATTCAGATTGGAGTGGTGCAGGTTGTCAGAGATCAGCTGTTCTTCTCTGGTCTCAGCTCTGAAGTCCAACCCCTCCCACCTGAGAGAACTGGACCTGAGCAGAAACTACCTGCAGGATTCAGGAGTGAAGCATCTAAGTGGTTTTCTGGAGAGTCCAGACTGTAGACTGGAGACTCTGAGGTCAGTTCACTGACTGTTACTGTTGTAGATCTTAGATCTTTGATCCACAACTGAACCTGATTGATCTTCACTCAGAACTTGAATCATTGACTTTGATGTCATGAATGAAGGACGTTTGAAATAGTTGTTGTCTCATGTTTCCACTTGTTCTTCTCTCACACTGACAATGACTCTTCACTTTCAGCTCATTTCACTCAGTCTGATCAATAATCAATAATCTGATCGCTGTGTGTGTGTGTGTGTGTGTGTGTGTGTGTGTGTGTGTGTGTGTGTGTGTGTGTGTGTGTGTGTGTGTGTGTGTGTGTGTGTGTGTAGATGTGTGTGTGTGATCAGGACACATCTGATCAATCATCAATCATTTCATCTTCTTCTTTCATTCTTTATTCAGATTGAAGGACTGCAGTTTGTCAGACATCAGCTGTTCTTCTCTGGTCTCAGCTCTGAAGTCCAACCCCTCCCACCTGAGAGACCTGGACCTGAACAGAAGAAACCTCATCCTCTACTACAACAACTACAACAACGACCTGAGCTCTTCATCTCTGCAGCAGCTTCATGATCTTGTGGAGAGTCCAGACTTTCGACTGGAGACTCTGGAGTGTCAGTCTGATCTGTAGCTGTTTCCACAGCTGATGAGACTGTGGGAGTGAAATAAAGTGTAAAGTGCAGCAGGTGAACCTGTCAGGATGTGACATCACACATGACATCATCTATGACATCACAGACTCAGAAAACGCTGCAGCAGCTTCAATGTGTCAATCATCAGTGATCCAGTCACAGGTAAAGGTGTTGAGTCAAACAGGAACAATGAGCTTCACCTGTCACTCAAGTACAGGAAGTACTTTTACTCCTGTAACTCCTAACTAAATACTTTAACTGTGATACTGTAATTATAGAAACTTTTACTCTGCTCCTATATTATAGTATTCACTGTGATACCTTGTAAGAAGTACTTTTACTCTGATACTGTCTACAGAAACTACTTTTATTGTTGTGCTGTAAATACATTAAGTATTTTTACTGTGTTACTGTTAGTAGCCTACTGCCACATCCACTTGTCGTGCACAACAAAAACAGCAAAAGACCAAAATACATGTTTTATAACGAATTTCTTCTTTTCGCCCTCAGTCTTATTAAACAGAAAGATGCCATTTAATTAAACTGTTTAGTATTATTGATAAATATGATTTACAAAAGAAACCCTAGCCTTTATTTTATAACTTAACACACATATAATTTCCTGTACGTTTTTTTCCTTTTTTTTTTCAATATTTGCTCTTTCAAGACTCAACATGTAGTCATAACACATCAGAATATCATTGCAGAGCAGCTAAAACTACAACAACAACATGAAAAGATAAATATTATTTAGGTGTCAGGCTCAGTTACATTTCAAAATGAAAGTGTTTATTTTCGCAAATTACAATAAAAGGATGTTTTTTTCATGGTTTTACAGTGAATGTGTTGTCGAACAAGAGATTATGAATAAACACAAGAACTGTCAGGTTTAGTTTTTTAATCACACGTGAAAAACTATGGAGTGATATTTGTAATTTTGTTGCTATCAATGTTGATGGTGATTTAACTCATTGAGTGCCAACCACGTAATTTCTCGTTTTTCGTTCCCATGCGTTGAGTGCCGAAAACGTAATTTTACGTTTTTTGCTTTTTTTTTTAAATTATGAAAATAGACACTTTAATACACATTATATGTAAATTTGGGGACTCTACTACGAGGAGAACTGAAATAGATGACGATCAAAGTCACATGACAGCTCATGATCTGGAAGTTTTTATCATAACTCGGCTTCTGCAAACGAGTTCTGCATGCGGATGCAGCAGCTGCTCTGCTCTCACCCGCGCTGCTGCTCCAGCTGCTCGAGCTGCTCGGAGCTGAACCAGGAAGCTCTCAGCCGACAGTCCGCCCGGTCTTCAGCTGGAGCAACACCGTGTCCTCCCCAAAGTCCTCCCGCGGTAAAATCTGATGGTCTCTGGACCAAAGCAGACCGGCATCACCGACCCGTACCACAGAAGGACCGCGACCACCGGCGGGACCGGTCTTCCCGAGCCGCGGTGGCCGACAGACCCTCACGCTCCGCGGGGAGAAGCTGAGACACGGCACGGTGCGTCTGTGTTATTGTTGTTTAGTGGCGCCCCCCCCGCCCCCGATGGTGGTTTTGTGAATAGAACAACAACTGTTGTATATATTTATCTTATACGAGCCCTTTGATCCAGAAATGCGAGTGTCAGAAGAGCGACAGACACAAACAGCGCACCTTTCATAAAAGACGCTGTATCTCCTTTTCTAGAAAAAAAGGAGGGATTTTGGTGAAACCCAGCCATGTTTAGCCTGACTTTTCTCAGGAACAGAGGCACGTAGAAACAAACGGTTTGTGGCCACTTGAAGCATTAAGGTAAACCTTTCAATTGAGCCACAGTATGTGTTGGTGGCAATAATATAGAATACACTGTGGCTCTACATAAAAAGTCAAAAATGGTCTAAATTGCCGGTACACTTGACTAAAACTTTGGAAAGGAGCGCGGCACTCAATGAGTTAATTTTGTTTTGGAGGAATGTACTACTGTTTGGGCTCCCTGACCTGAAAAAAAACAAGGAAAAAGCCAACATAACTTTTATTATCAACCTGATGATTTTAATGGCAAAATTTCATATTCACAAATGTAAGTTCATGTTAAAAAAAACAACCTTATTTTACCGGTGAGCTCAAGCAATACATAACCTCCATCAAATTTTCAAGCAACCAGAAAGTGATTAAGACTTTCAATATATGTGAAAACTTGAAAAAATGTTTGTAAACTTGTAAATTCCCCCTGGCGTATAATATAGATATGCTTTATAGATTGCATTTTATTATGAAAAACTGTTTTTGTAATGTGAAACAAAGTTTTGAATAAAAAAGAATTTAAAAAATTCACACGCGAAACGGAAATGATGTCACTGTTTATTAATATTCTGTTCGTGAAGTTTCCGGTCAGAAGAAAAGGACATCACCTTTATTATAAACTTATTCATTTTGTATGGCAAATGTCACATACATAAATGTAAACACTCCAAAACCTCACCCAACTTCAGAAGTTTCTTGCATGAGTTCAAAGAGTACATGAAATCCCTTACACTAATTGGCACTAAACAAAGCATCACATCCAAAGATATTTATGAGAGATTTTTCAAAGAATAAAGAAGTAGAATAAAGCTTACATATTCTATTTCCCTTTTTTTCCTTTTCTTCTGTCATAGGCTACCATACCATATGTTATTTTTTCCATGATTTTATGTTTTCTAATATTGCTTAAAACAACCTGATTTTATTTTGATTTATTCATTATTTATGTTTATTGATACATATTGGAGCACCTGTCTGATGTTTCATGTTTGATTGTATGTACAACCCATAGACTGGTACAACCCTGTTCTCTGTACATCCGTTTGTATGTAGGCTACAATGTTTTCAATAAAGCTCATTGGGGGAAAAAAAAAAGAAGAAGTTTCCGGTCGGAACCTTTCTCTTCCTCGTTCACAGACGTGTAAAAACTTAACTCTACATTATTTTAACCACCATTTTGCATTTAAAAGTGTATTTTAATACCTGAAATATTTTCATACATTATATCTCTAAGGCATGTTTGCAGTCGTGTGGCTGTATTTTATTTATAAGACATTCACTCCCCGCTGTCCTGTCGGTGAGGCGGAGATATTTTGGTGACGGACCTCTGGCTCTGCACATGTGACACATGTGAGCGACCATGGCTTCACCCGGCGGCGGCACCGGGGAATCGAACCTGATCGGTGTGTGCGAAGGGGAGCTGGACCCGAAGGAGGAGGAGGAGAAGCAGGAGGAGGAGGAGGAGGAGCAGGAAGAGGAGGAGAAGCAGGAGGAGGAGGAGGAAGAGAAGGAAGAGGAGGAGGAGGAGAAGGAGGAGGAAGAGGAGGAGGAGCTCCAGTGAAGAAGGAAACCCAGGTCCAGGTGGAGGTAGAAGGTAAAGACCGAACCACATCAGTATCAGTATAAAAGTAAAAATAAAACATGTAATAGCCGATATTATTTATTATTTTCTCTTTTTTTCACTTTCACCACAAATCTTTTTAACAACTTAAGAACTTAACATGGATATAAAGATTTTTTTTTTTATCTTGTCCTGTCGGTGTCGGCGAGGTGAGGGAGGAGAGAGAACATCTACAGTCTGGTTAGATCTTGCTAATGCTTACGGGTCAATCCCACACGACCTCATCCAAGAAGGACTCGACCACTATTACATCCCAGTGGCAATCCCAGACATGATCACCAGCTATCTTGCTGGGTTCAAACTCAGGTTTACATCAGCCCTTTTTTACCACCAACTGGCTGGACCTCCAAAAGGGGATCCCTACGGGGTGTACCATCTCCCCCATCCTATTCATCATGGGGACGAACCTTCTGATAACAGCAGCAGAGAGCAGAACTAATGAAGTAAATAAGCTCATCTCTTTTGGGCCTTAAACTTATTCAGCATCACTCTAATATAATAACTCTGAAGACTCCAATAAAACGCTGGAAAGGGATGGATCCGGAGCAGAGTTGTCTTTCATTCACTCTCAGACAAAGTAGACACAAGTTAACGCCCCGAGTCACTCTACAAGATACAAAGTATATGAAAAAGAAAAAGTGTCGACAGGAGGGTAGAAGTGACTGATTTTCACATCATCCGAGTGTGGCTTTTATGCTGGTGTGTGTGTGTGACTTTGGGTACTTTCCCATCCCATGGCCTTATCCTCTGCTAAATCCGTGATTTCAGCTAGCATGCTATCCCAATGAAGCCATTCTGCCAATGTATTCCAAGAGGCTGCCCATAGACTTACATGCTATTCTGTGATCCCTTTTTCAAGCCCTAGCATGTTAGCATTTTCATGGATTTGTACTAGCATAACAACTTTCAGCAAAAGTGTTACAAGGGGTCATACATAGTTCACTCTTGTCTCATGACTTTCCACTTTTGCCTTGTACTCCAAACCCTGTGGAAATGTACACTTTCATCCATTAAGTGGTGTTAAAGGGCATGTTGTGATGTTTGTAGGCAGATAATGGCAATCAGTGATGATAAAGCCACGGTGGAGTGAAACAACATAAGAACACAAGAAATAAGTATATTCTAACTATTTAAATCAACACATAATAACATAAATGGTGATTATTAATGACATAATAACACAGCTCACACTCTGTCTTTAAAGGTGGCATAACTTTCTTTTCATTGGTCTTGTTGTTTTCAGGCTTATATGTCATTTCTCATAAAAAATGCCACCACATAACCCGGGGCCCTAAACTGGAGTCAGGTATTGTCCAGCCGGTGCTGCGAGCGTTCATGGATGATATCACAATAACAACTGTTACCCACGTCCAAGCAAGATGGGTACTGGAAACCTTGGGCAGTGTTGCCTCGTGGGCAGGGATGCTGTTCAAGGCCAGGAAGTCCAGACGCTTGATTATACACGAATTCGGCGAAATAACCGTCCGAGTCGAGCAGCCGCCATTACTGCGGTGACAGCTCCCAGTCAGGCAGCGATGGGTTCTGTGGCATTTGAATGCAAGCGCCAAGAAGTGGACCTTTTCTCTTCTGTAAATATGTCTAGGAAGGCTGGGAGGACATGCGCCGTCCTCGACTGCTCTAACATCAGCAAAACACAGCCCCTTACTTCAGGAGGAGTGTCCGTGTTTAGACCGTAACGTTACGTACAGCGTGTCAGCAGCAGCAGTCACAGCTGACCTGTACAACCTGGCTACTCTCCCTTCTCACCGTTACCTTCACATCGTGGTAAAAGTGGACGGTCTGTGAATGTCTCACTGATCCCTTCAATATGTTGTGATCGTGGTCGTCTAAAAGCCGGTGTAAAATATGTCCGACCCATCCGGAGCTCAGGCCATTTTGACCATAAATCAGAGACCTGTAATTGACGTTTTTTCTGATCATCGGAGGCCAGCTGATCAATAAAATATTCTTGAATATCTAAAACAAAGCACAAGTTGTTGTTGTTTTTATTCAAGTAGCCTGTCCACATGATTAAATATCGCTGCTGGCTTGCTCACGTCAGCACGCATAACGTACTGTACCGGTATGTTATATTGTTTATGATACAGTCTCTTATCTCCCTGTTACTCTAATCCTTCCTGCTAATTGCTCAAACAAATGATTAATTCCTAAATTAATATTGGTATTCATGTAAGATACCTTAATCAGTTACTGGGGGGCACTAAACATCACAAATGCAGCCTATTTATGATGCTGCCAAAAAATGTCCTCACTTCCCAATAATGTCCTCACTCTGGTGAAAAACTCTCCCTGGTCCTCACAACGTAGTAAGAACAAGAACACACACACACACACACATGAAGCCTCGGTCTGATCCGACGTCAGGAGACGAGCAGCGTCAGATCTCCTGACTCACCTGAACGTGACGTGAGTCGTCCTCACCGTCACCAACGTGCACTGAAACAGACGGAGGAGAAGATCCACTTCACTGGAGTCTGAGAAAAACCGGTTTCCTTGAACGCAGCCTGAAGAGTCACGAGTTATTAAACCAGGACACAAACTCATTCACAAAACCTGACGAAGCTTCAGACATGTGAACACAGCGACACCTGGTGGAGAAAGAGGGGGAGGAAGAAGAGGAGGAAGAGGAGGAAGAGGAGGAAGAGTAGGAGTCCAAATGTGTAGAAATAAAAGCATGAATCTCTGTCAAGCTTTACTCCAAGATTAGAAACTCCTCCTCCTCCTCCTCTGAACACATCAGGTCCACTGTAGCAAGTAGCCGTCCTGAACCAATCAGAGAGAGAAATGAAAATAATGCTGATAATGTGATTGGCCAGTGTGTGTGTGTGTGTGTGTGTGTGTGTGTGTGTGTGTGTGTGTGTGTGTGTTTGAGGGTTAAGAGGGTTTGAGGGTTAAGACTTCAGGTTATAATTAGGTTTAAATTAGGTTAAGAGTAATGGTTAAGGTTAGGGTAAGGGGCTAGGGAACACATTATGTCAATGAGTGCATTTCTATAAGGAGTTCATCATGATTCTCCTTGTATCCTCTTGGTTTCTGTGTGGACTTACATTTAGTTGTGGTTGTGTTTTCCATATATGGTCGTGTTGCCAGACCGGGGCGAGTTAAGTTACAACACTGAGACACAAATTAGTTGATGACAACATGTGTGATGAATAAGACAGAGAACAGACTGAGCTGTAACTTGTAGTGGAGTGTCTTTAAATCTCTCAGCAGCTCTTCTACCACAGCTGGATCTCAGCTCACTGTTTATTCATGGTGTCAGAGTTCACCTGTCCATACAGGTGTAATACCAGGAGTTACCCAGCAGGTGGCGCCACTCTACTGTAAAAAGTCACTTCCTCATTATAATTTATTGTTCAATTTTGTTTAAAGTCCATGGGATGAACTTTAAACTGAACAATAAATGATTGTAACTGCAGAGCAGAGGGAGGAGGTGAAGGTGTTCAGACGCCATTTTAGAGTGAACGGAGCAGAAGGAGAGAAACTGAAGTCTGAGACGAGTGAGTGTCAACACAACATTACTATTATTATTATTATTATTATTATTATTATTATTATTATTATTATTATTATTATTATTATTATTGTCATTATTATTATTATTATTATTATCATTATTATTATTATTATTATATATTGGTGTTGTTGTGTCAGAGTGTGAGAGTCAGTGTGTCTGTGTGGACTGTGGAGGGAAGAAGAGTCAGACGTAGTCCGTACATACGTCAGCACATTGTCTCAGATTCACCTCCACACAACTTCTTCAAACTCAGAACAAACATCAAAGGTCACGGTGACTGGATAATGAATGAATTTATTTATTTCAGTATATCAAGCTAATATAACCGAAAGGGTGTAGGTTGAAGCCAAAGCTTATATACCCCTACCCCTTTTACCTTAAAAAATTAAAATAAAATAAAAAAATATATATACGCATTAATACAATAGGATCAGATCACAGACATTTGAAATTAATCAGTACACTTAAATTTCTGATCACAACAAAATAAAGAATTGTACAGCGCATAACCCAAAATAGTACAAAATCATTTAACTTAATTTTCCATACTGTAACGAGAAATTATGTTGTTCTTATAAAGTTTTTTAAAGCTGACTAGAGTACAGCATAATTTAATATTTTCAGGACAATTATTCCAGATGTTAACCCCTCTAACAGAAAGACAGTGATTTTTTGCAGTAGTTCGAGTCTTTGGTTTCTCAAATAATAGTGGTCTTCTCAGGTTATAACTGGAATCCTTCATTTTAAACAGATTCTGGATATCTTGAGGATAAACATGGATTTAATGTAAAAGTACTATGAGTGGTGGAGGTCAAAGACTGGATCAAACAAGGAAGTGATTATAGTTTGTCCACGGTGGATTTGGGTGTGTCTTGATTCTGTGTGTGTGTGTGTGTTATTGGTGACTGACTGAAGTCCTGAAGATGAGTGTTAATGCGGAGAAACAGGAGGACAGATCAAAGTCTCCAGGATCCATCTGTCTGTCTCTGAAGAGTGACTGGTCCAGAGAGCTTCCTCCAGACCTCAGTTCTGAACCTGGACCTGGACCTTCAGAGTCACAGTAAGAGACCAGATAAAAAACCTGAACCTGAGTGTGTGTGTGTGTGTGTACCTGTACTTACTACGTTGTGAGGACCTTCGAGAGTTTTTAACCAAGAGAGTGAGGACATTTTTGGGAAGTGAGGACATTTTGGCCGGCCCTCACTTTTTCCACGGGCTGTTTGAGGGTTAAGACTTTACAGTGGGTACTAGTTTCATTTGGATAATTTCACGCGAAATTCACGCGTGAGTCACGGGAGAGTCACGCAGATTTTTTGTGGAGGAGTTTTGTGTTTTCACCAGAAGCTGCAATGTGCCCAAACAACCGCCAGGTGGCATCTGTGAGCAGGAGGATGCCTCCATAAGGCAGCAGCACGGAGCAGTGAACACATACGGGGAATGCAATATAATAATAATACAGTATCGTTTTTCAATGAGAAAAATGTGACGACGGCAGCTATACGTCTCACTCTCTTTTTTCGGTTCTCAGTCTCGTGAGCTCCAAACACACCCGTCTGTGTTTTTAAAATGAGCCAACTACTGTACAGTAGTGCCACAGATTTCTCATTCCCCACCTTGTTTGATTGAGAGTGTAGCTGGATGATTTCTCGTGAATAAACGGGCAAGAGCCTGTGTCACTTTCGGGCTGGGTGATAAGAAATAGGATATCCTGAAATAACTTTTTCTCGATAGAAATAGGCTACAAGACGTGGCCGATACAAAGTTGATAGGTTTCATTCATCCATGTTTTGACAGTGTGTGTGTGTGTGTGTGCCGAGCGGACCCGTTTAGAGACACGCATCTGTATGGGACAGGCTTTTATTTAATTTAGAACAAACCTTATGCTCAGCAAAAATGGAAAATATATAGTCTAATATAATAAAATGGTTATGTTGTTTGGCCACTGTTTAAAATAGGTCTGATCGATTCAGAGTAGCATTCATTTACAAGTTTAATCAGCACCAGTTAAACTTCTTATAAATAAACATAAACATTCAATAACTGGGTCAGGTCGGACCACGGGCTTCTTTTTTTCTCTTCTTCCTCACAGGAGAAATGAGGTGTGCGCTGCGCTGCGCTCAACTCGCTTCTCTCTGACGCGTCGGTGCTCTGTTTGTGATTCGTCTGCTGCCTTGAATCCGCCCTTTATACGTGCGCGTTCACAGATTCACAATAAGACAAACCAGGGTTGAGTTACCGAGTTGATAACCAGTGTCGTGGTACCGCTGATCCGGAGTGACAGTGTTGTGAAAATCGCTATGAACCGGTGCTCTGGTTTTTAGGTGCTCTGCAATCTCATAGTTTCAAAGAAAATTGATTGATTGATTTTTACTTAATGAAATGAAACAAAAACAATATTATATTAATATATTGTTGTAACTTTAGAAAATATAATTCAGGGGGGGAAAGGCTTACAAACATGGACCAAAACGGCTCAGTAATACGCACTACACATCTTATGAACGTGATGTAAAGTAATAACTTTATTTTTTATATATTTTTTCAATGCAACCTCTAAAACTAGAATGAAAAATATTTTACTATATTCCACCTTCTCGGCTCTATTGAAAGTAATGTGCTTAATAGACATATTAGCAATGACCAATAGGTGTGCTTGTAATAATTGCTGTGACGACAGCTGGACACAATGTAGCACATTAGCGACACATTAGCATCCTCTTTATCTCTGACCAATGGGTGTGTTTGTGGATACTTCACTCAAGTACATTTCAGACAGAAGTCCTGCCCCCCACAGTAGGCTACTTCACACAGCTGTTTGCTTTGAACAGAAAAACCGGTTCCTACAGTAGCTCTCCTCACACTTTTCAGTCCATAGTCTAAGTGAAGAAATTCCGTCGTGTTTCATGTAATAAATTTCACATGTAAGGGGAGCTGAGCATACAGCCTCCATTCAGAACTCCAAGACACATGTGCCAGACGCACAGAGGCATGCGTAAAACACAGATTGAGACCACTTCATGATGTTTAGTTGTTTTTTTTTGTGTTCATTTTCGTTTCTTTTGGATTTTTGTGCGTATTACTGAGCCGTTTTGGTCCATGTTTGTAAGCCCCTTTTCCCCTGGATTATATTTTCTAAAGTTGCAACAATATAGTAATATAATAGGCCTATATATTGTTTTCGTTTCATTTCGTTAAGTAAAAATCAATCAGTCCGTTTTCTTTGAAACTATGAGATAGAGCACCTAAAAACCAGAGCACCAGTTCACTGTAGCGATTTTCATACACACACACCCAGTCTCGCTTTCAATAAAACACACTCGCATTCTATTACAATCAGTTACCACGTTTACATGATATTTTTTAATTCGGAATTAATTATTCTGAATTAAATAGTTCGGAATTAAAATATTCTCCTTCGAGTTTACATGGAAATACTAATTCCGAATTGGGGTTTACATGGAAAACACATTAAATCGCCTTTATTTAATTCTGCTTAACGTCTGGGGGTCGGGAAGCGTTCTGATTGGACAGGGGGTACACGTGTTTACGTATTTACGTCTACCGGAAGAAAACAAACTCCATTCTCAGTGTGTGAAGTGAACAGAGCTGCAGCTGCGAGCCGCTCCGCTGCTCCTAAACTTAACAACAACTTAGAAGCAGAATGTTTCTCCTCTTAACTGCCAGGATGGCCTTCCCTGGGTGTGTGAGCCTGGCCGCCCCCGCCGCCGCCACTGCTACGGCGGAGAAGGCAAAGCTCACTGATAGCCTTCCCCGCCTGGCCGCCCCCAGCGGCGTCCGGGCTCACACAAGCTCACTGCCAGGATCGCCTTCCCCGGGTGTGTGAGCCTGGCTGCTCCGGCGGGGATCCTGGCAGTGAGCTTCGCCTTCCCCGCCGGAGCAGCAGCAGCGGCGGCGGCGGCGGCCGAGCACCGGGGTCTGTTGAGCGGGTTCTTGAAGCCTGGTTGTCCCGACCAGCAATCACTCTGGTCCCGACATGACTCACTCACAACACTGCGGCTGTAACGTTATGTTGTGTGTGTTGTAGCCTACTTTTCACGGTTAAGTTATCACCGCGACACACAGAGCAAAAACAATATATAACACAAATTTTAAAAAATGACAGTTGTTGTTGCTCTAGTTTTTTGTTTGGATAAGCTTCATATTTAAAAAAGCGATGTTCAGCTGTCAGAAATTAAAAGCAGCCTCCTCTTGTTATATTTGAAGCAACACTGTTGCTTCAGGCTGTGATCAGCTTTTTTGTAGGCTATCGCTGCCTACTTTCCATTAAAACAACCTGCTGCTCTTGGCTGAAATCAGCCCATTGTGGCTCTATTCTACGATTCAAGTAGCATCAACAAAGTCACTGTTAACAAACAAACAATTCTTCTTCAATTCCTGCAGCCTTTTGTCTCAATGTTAACGATGGCAAAATGTCGAGATATTTTATTACTTTATGAAAATAAGTGAGTTAAAAAGAAGTGGGCTGCTTTTCGTGTATTTGGTTAAACACATAGGCTATAACTAAGTAACAGGAGAGAGACAGTGAGAGCGAGAGAGACGAGGAGAGAGAGAGGTCCGCTGGGTGAGCTAGTTTAACTTTTAACCGGAGAGGCGCACTACGATGTCAAAGCTCGTCTCAGCCATAGGTCTCAGCAGATGTGTGCTTTCAAGGCAATTTAGACACGAACAAGTCATTCAGGAATAATTTCCAACTCTATGTATGTTAGTGTTATTTTTTCCTAAGTAGTGGCCCATCCAAAATTACTGTGGCCCATCCAAAATTGAAATCCTGGCGCCGCGCCTGCTGTAACCACTGTGATACAATAAAAAAACAACAACATTGATCTGATTGACCGGCGTAGCGGTCCCTCTCTCCATTCACTCTCTAGCTCTCTCAACCACAGCTGCAAATGAAGTAGCCTATGGCCTATGAACAGCGCCACTCTCCATTGCAGCTACGTTGTGGTCAAACGTGGAATTATCCCAAAATCTTTAGAGCTGCATCTCAGTACGATGCTTCCACCTAGTGGCTACAATGTGACCTACAATTTCACGCAACGCGTGAGTCACGCTTTCCGTGAGGGAAACGTCCAAATGAAACTAGTACCCACTGTAGGTTATAATTAGTGTTAAATTTTGTTAAGAGTAATGGTTAAAGTGATAGTTCAACATTTTGGCAAATTGGCCCATTGCCATAATCCCTATAGTCATAGCAGTAGGTTCGTTACCTTTAATTGTCGGTGCAAGCTATTTTTAGAACGCTATGGAGGCTAAGGGAATTTGTTGGTTTCCCTCATCAAACTCATCAAATACAAAATCCCAAAACTCCAAAACGCTTTTGTGGACAAGTTGTGACCTGCATAATCACCACGTTATGAGATAATAATGGACACGACAGCGTTTTGGAGTTGTTGGATTGTGTATTTGATGAGTTTGTTGAGGGAAACCAAGAAATTCCCTTAGCCTCCATAGCATAGCCCTGAGCAGCCTGCTGCTCCGCTCCGCCGTTCTAAAATAGGTAACATGGACAATTAAAGGTATTGAACTTCCTGCTATGACTATAGCGATTATGGCAATGGGCCAACTTGCCAAAATGTTGAACTACCCCTTTAAGGTTAGGGTAAGGGGCTATGGAATACATTATGTCAATGAGTGTCCTCACAAAGATAGCATTACAAGCATGTGTGTGACATTACCGAACAGGAAATTACTTCCTGGTTTGTGTGTGTCCACTGATCAGTGATCAATGTGATGTGAATAAAAACATGTTTGTGTTTGCAGAGGTCAGAACCACAGACTGAGAGCAGAATCTCCAGGATCCACCTGTCTGTCCATAAAGAGTGACTGGTCCAGAGAGCTTCCTCCAGTCTTCAGTTCTGGACCTGGACCTGGACCTTCAGAGTAAGAGACGGTTTCTACTGTAAACTGAGCTGAAGATGATTCAGTCATTTGACTCATATGAAGGAAACAGAGAGAGACCAGGAACCAGATCCATCAGACTCTGAAGGTTCACAACAAACCTCAGAGACATAAACATGCACACACACTCTGTCCATCAGACTGATGAAGCACAGCGTCCTAATGTTACTGTGTCATCAGCCTCAGTCAGTGTGAACGTTGCTGCACCAACACTTTAATGATCCACACGTCTGAGCCTTTAAACTGAAGTCACAGTTGAGATTAAAGCAGCTGATACACACAGACTTTTATTTTGAAAAGTCAGGAACCAGACAGGAGTGATCAGTGTTTCCTGTTTCCTGTCTGTGACTGTCTGAGCTTCTCCACAACATGTAGTGAAGCTCAGGTGGAGCTGCTGAAGCTTCTGTTGTCAGCTTCAGTCTCCTCACACTGGATCAGAGCTCCAACACAG
This sequence comes from Trachurus trachurus, assembly GCF_905171665.1. Lineage (NCBI taxonomy): Eukaryota > Metazoa > Chordata > Actinopteri > Carangiformes > Carangidae > Trachurus > Trachurus trachurus. The sequence continues at coordinate 33,212,689 of NC_139897.1, read as the reverse complement.
GTTCATTAGAGCCACACAGCAGCGTCTGGATGAGGAGCTCATTAGTTAAAGAGCTGATAGGACTCAGTCCAGAACCAACATCAAACACATGATCAGTGTCTGAAAGAGGAAAACACCACCAACAGCTTCTCAATCATTTCACACATTTGGAGTAAAAACCAGACAAGATGACACAGAACTGAAGAGACTAAAACTAACAGGGAGTTTGTTTAAGAGTCCAGATTTAAGGTCAACACAAGCATATTTTCAATTGAAATACTGTAAGTAGAAAAATCTGATAGTGGAGCAAGTTTTTCTTTCTTATTACACTAAAAACCTGCTTTCACTGGCAGATTGTTCTACTTATTTCACGTGAAAATTTGTTTGAAACAAGTGAAAATGATCTAAAAACAAGTTAATTTTAAGGTGACGAGTCTCATTTTAAGGTGAAAGAGATTAGTTTAGAATAGAAATGAGACATTTTGAGAAGAAATAAGACAAATATTCTTGGAAAGTTTTTGAGTTTTTGCAGTGAACAGATAAACAGAGACAGAAACCAGACCATCTCAGGACCAGGTCTTCATTCAGCTCGTCTCTCTACACTCGTCTTCCTCTACTTTCTCTCTCTCTCTCTGTTCCTCTGGTTACTGAAACCCTGCACCCTTGGTTAACCAATCAGATCTCAGATGTGGAGCTGTGACATGTTGATCCAGAAATGTCTTGACAGGAGGAAGAGGAGTGGTGTCTCTGTGGACCAGCAGCTGTCCTGCTGTGGTCTCTGTCAGGACGTCCTGAAGGATCCAGTCTCCACCAGCTGTGGACACTGGTTCTGCAGACAGTGCTTCACCTCAGACTGGGACCAGTCTGGTTCTTCAGGACCCCCCTCCTGTCCCCAGTGTGGACAAAGACCCAGAACCAGAGGTGGGTTGCAGACAGCCAATCAGAGCAGCTGTGGACAAAGTGATACTGAACATCTGTCTGCTGATGTGGTCATTTGTGAAACCAGGACCTGTTGTTTTCTCCAGAGTCTTTGTTCCATCACACAGCACTGACATTTAAGATGATGATTCAAACCTTTTCTTTGTTGTCTGTAGTTTTTCTGTAGCTAATGAAAATAATCTGATCAGATTGTCAGACTCTCTGTCTTCAGTCTGACTCTGTCTCTTTTCTCTCAGCAGATCGTGGTCTTCAGGAGGTTTTAGATCAACATAAGATCAGTCTGAGGAGCAGATGTGAACGAGTGACTGAAGGAACTGAGGGAACAGGAAGTGGAACCCTCCTCAACAGGATCTACACTGAGCTCTACATCACAGAGGGACAGAGTGAAGAGGTTAATACCCAACATGAGGTGAGACAGCTGGAGACAACGTCCAAGAAGAAGACCCTCCATGACACTCCAATCAAGTGCAACGACATATTCAAAGACTTACCTGTCCAACAGAGAGAGGACGTCTCTACGGTCTCACCTGTCCAACAGAGAGAGGACGTCTCTACGGTCTCACCTGTCCAACAGAGAGAGGACGTCTCTAAGGTCTCACCTGTCCAACAGAGAGAGGACGTCTCTACGGTCTCACCTGTCCAACAGAGAGAGGACGTCTCTACGGTCTCACCTGTCCAACAGAGACCCATCAGAGTGGTTCTGACCAACGGCGTCGCTGGCGTTGGAAAAACCTTCTTGGTGCAGAAGTTCACTCTGGACTGGGCCGAGGGCTTGGAGAACCAAGATGTCAGTCTGCTGGTTCTGCTTTCGTTCAGGGAGCTGAACCTGATCAGAGATCAGCGGTTGAGTCTTCTCGGGCTGCTCCATGTTTTCCATCCAACACTACAGAAGGTCACAGCAGAGCAGCTGGCTGTCTGTAAACTTCTCTTCATCTTTGATGGCCTGGATGAAAGCCGACTGTCACTGGACTTCAACAACAGGGAGGTTGTGTCTGATGTCACACAGACGTCATCAGTCAACATGCTGCTGACAAACCTCATCCAGGGGAATCTGCTTCCCTCGGCTCTGGTCTGGATCACCTCCAGACCTGCAGCAGCCAATCAGATCCCTCCTACATGTGTTGACAGGGTAACAGAGGTCCGAGGCTTCACTGACACCCAGATAGAGGAGTACTTCAGGAGGAGGTCCAGTGATGAAGATCTGTCCAGAAGAATCATCTCACACATCCAGACGTCCAGGACCCTCCACATCATGTGTCAAGTCCCAGTCTTCTGCTGGATCAATGCTACAGTTCTGGAGCACATGTTGACCACAGACCAGAGAGGAGAGCTGCCCAAGACCACGACTGACCTGTTCTCACACTTCCTGCTGGTCCAGACAAAGAGGAAGAAGAACAAGTACGGTGAAGGACATGAGACGAGTCCACAGGAGCTGACGGAGGCCGACAGGGAAGTTCTCCTGAAGCTGGGGAGGCTGGCGTTTGAACAGCTGGAGGAAGGAAACATCATGTTCTACCAAGAAGACCTGGAGCAGTGTGGTCTGGATGTCACAGAGGCCTTGGTGAACTCAGGACTCTGTACTGAGATCTTCAAAAGAGAGAGTGTGATCTTCCAGAAAACAGTCTACTGCTTTGTTCATCTGAGTGTTCAGGAGTTTCTGGCTGCAGTCTACATGTTCCACTGTTTCACCAACAGGAACACACAGGTCCTCAAGAAGTTCCTTGGTAAACAATATGTTGATTTAACCCTGGATGACTTCCTGAAGAGAGCCATGCTGAAATGCCTCTTAAGTAGAAATGGTCATCTGGACCTGTTTGTTCGCTTCCTTCATGGCCTCTCTCTGGAGTCCAACCAGAGGCTGTTAGGAGGTCTGCTGGGTCAGAGAAAGAACAGACCAGGAACCATCCAGAGAACCATCAACTACCTGAAGGAGACGAGGACTGATGACATCTCTCCTGACAGAAGCATCAACATCTTCCACTGTCTGACGGAGATGAAGGACCAGTCAGTTCATCAGCAGATCCAACAGTTCCTCAAGTCAGAGAACAGATCAGAGGAACTCTCTGAGATCCAGTGTTCAGCTCTGGCCTACATGCTGCAGATGTCAGAGCAGGTTCTGGACGAGTTGGACCTGAAGAAGTACAACACATCAGAGGAGGGACGATGGAGACTGATCCCAGCTGTGAGGAACTGCAGGAAGGCTTCGTGAGTCCAGACATGATCAGTATAATTAGTGATCTGTAGTTTAGATCAGTAGTTCACATATACAGAGTTTTTCTTTTTTTCTCATTATTCTTAGTTTGACTTTGAAAACATTATGTCAGGGATAATATAGAGTGAACAGGCTTTGCTTCAGGGTCCCGTCCTTCCTGTCAGAGTGATGAGTATCATTGTTTCCTGTCAAACTCAGTCAGAGAAGATGAGCTGAAGCTCAGATGTTCATCACATCATCACGTCCTGTCATCAGATGCATCAACTGTGTTTTTACTGCAGCTTTCATCTAGTTTGATTCTGACACATTTGATATTTTCTCTCTTCACAGACTTGTTGGTTGTAAACTCTCAGAGAGTCACTGTGAAGTCGTGGCCTCAGCTCTGAAGTCCAACCCCTCCCACCTGACAGAACTGGACCTGAGTAAAAACGACCTGAGTGGTTCATCAGTGAAGGTTCTGTGTGCTGGACTGGAGAGTCCAAACTGTAGACTGGAGACTCTGAGGTGAGTTCACTGACTGGACCTGTTGGACTTTTGTCTGTGTTCAGTTCAAATGTGAAGTTCAGTTTGAAGCAGCGACTGATTGTGACTCCATGTTACTGCAGCTGGTAGAAGGTGAAGGGTCAGAGGTCACTCAGAGGTCAGTGTGATGATGATGATGATGATGATGATGATAATGATAATGACGACGACGACGACGACGACGACAACGACGATGATGATGATGATGATGATGAGCTGGCTCTCAGATGAAGCTGTGTGTGTGTGTGTGTGTGTGTGTGTGTGTGTGTGTGTGTGTGTGTGTGTGTGTGTGTGTGTAGTCCTGGATCAGGTCTTGACCTTCAACCTTTGATCCAGTTCAGTCCTGAATCAGAAAGTTGTAACCAGTGTTTATTCCAACAGGTATTGATCAGATATTGATTGTATATTGACAGACTGATCTGAGGTCAGCAGCAGCTGATGAATCTGTGCTGACATGTGGATGATGTGTGTAGAAGGCCACATGATGATGATCCACAACAACACAAGGACAAAGTCCCTCTACTCATTTACACACTGATCATTGATCAGGACACATCTGATCAATCATCAATCATTTCATCTTCTTCTTTTATTCTTTATTCAGATCTGAGCGCTGCAGTTTGTCAGAGATCAGCTGTTCTTCTCTGGGCTCAGCTCTGAAGTCCAACCCCTCCCACCTGACACACCTGGACCTGAGCTTCAACGAGCTGCAGGATTCAGGAGTGAAGCGTCTGAGTGGTTTCCTGAAGAGTCCAGACTGTAGACTGGAGACTCTGAGGTCAGACTGAATTTCTGTGCTCAGATGAATGTGATGTGAAAGTTGTGTTGATCAGACCCGGCTGCAGAAACAAATTAAAGGGGGGGCATTACATTTTTTCAGGGGGGCGCACTTTTTCAAACTATTTACTGTCTAATGTAGTGTAGTTTACAGTTGTTTATTATTATGAATCCCCATTAATATGGATTATTATGGATCCCCCACCCCACCCCCTTTTCACACACACACACACACACACACACACCATTGCCGCCGGGACTGGTGTTGATACTGAGCTGCAGACATGAGGCTGATATTCTACTGATCCACACTGAGGCTGTAGGACAGGGTAGGCAGGCGCTCACAGACCAAGACCAGCTTGTGCAGAACGCAGCAGCCCGGCTCCTAACTGGGACAAAGAAACGCGAGCATATAACACCGGTGCTCTCCTCCCTTCACTGGCTCCCGGTTAAGTTCAGGATTGATTTTAAGATTCTTTTATTAGTGTGAATGCTAGCATTCACACTATTGTTCTTCGGTTCGGCCATTTTCTTCCGCCTTTATATGGTCTTCTTCTCGTCCTTCATACTTTGTGCTATTTCAACAATTCATATATCAAAGTGTGCAGCTTTTTGTGGACTTTATCGGATGTATTCACATTTTTCATGCTTTTTATACTTTTTCAAATATTTAACTTTTTCTGATTTTTTTCAGCTTTATAATGGGTGTGTGTTGCGTCTAACGAGCAGAGCTAGAGTGGTGCCAGAGTGGAGAGAGTCAAAAAAACATTCTAGAGTTTTTCTGGCTAAACTGTCAACACGGCCACAAATTAAACTCTAGAAATTATTACAAATTATTTTCTCCAGTTTTGTAGCCACACTTGTCTTCTGGCAAAAATTCTGGTCAAAAATGCAAAGAGACTTAGATAATAATTTAAAATATTTTTTAAATGCAGCCAGGGAGCTCTCTGCTCTCATTCAGCCCAATGCATTTTTTTCACAGCAGCAGGAGAAGGAGCTCAACTTTGTAACTTGCTGTTAAGTTCTTTTTAATTCATTTTAATTCACCAAAAAATAGTCACAGGTCACAAAAAAGTCCTCTTCTTGCTTGGTGTGGCTCATTTATACTATTTTCTTCTTTTTTTTAAGCATCATTGAAAAATCTCACATTCATCAAAGTCTCAACCTCTCTTCTCCACAACTCTGTCTGTAGTCCAGTTGGTAAGGTGGCCGCTTGCCAACCCCAAGGTCACTAGTTCGAATCCAGGTTGAGCAATCTTGTTATGTGATGTTGAATTCTGCTCCCCTCCCCCACCCTCAATTGGTTACAGGTGTTCGTTAAGAGACATGTTAATTGCTACTGCCACCATTTGCAGCACATCATCACATTACAATGGCAACATGCTTATGTCTGTGCTCTCTGTGGCGAAGCGGCAGAGTAAAGGTTTAGTGATCATGAGGTTGTGGGTTCAATTCCTGGTTCAAATCTTGCCTCAACAACAATTATAGTGAATTATTTTCCCAGTCGTCCTCTGTTGACTTCTGATAACTTGCTTCATGTTGAAACTGCTGCTCCTGTAACGGATGTGCACTCACTCCACCCATAAAAGACGTGCTAACCAATCTGCCAAGCGGTTGTCAACCTCTTGGCGAAGAGGTTAGCATCGTCGCCTCCGGTGCGGGAGGTCGTGGGATCAAACCCCACCTAGGGCAGGCCGTGAGAAACACAACGCAGAGGGCCAGATCGACATCGGCTACAGTGGTGCCGTGACCCGGATGCCCTGGGTGGAGTGAGTTCGGCGGGGGTGAGTGTAACGGATGTGCACTCACTCCACCCATAAAAGACGTGCTAACCAACCTGCCAAGCGGTTGTCAACCTCTTGGCGAAGAGGTTAGCATCGTCGCCTCCGGTGCGGGAGGTCGTGGGTTCGAACCCCACCTAGGGCAGGCCGTGAGAAACACAACGCAGAGGGCCAGATATGACATCGGCTACAGTGGTGCCGTGACCCGGATGCCCTGGGTGGAGTGAGTTCAGCGGGGGTGAGTGTAACGGATGTGCACTCACTCCACCCATAAAAGACGTGCTAACCAATCTGCCAAGCGGTTGTCAACCTCTTGGCGAAGAGGTTAGCATCGTCGCCTCCGGTGCGGGAGGTCGTGGGATCAAACCCCACCTAGGGCAGGCCGTGAGAAACACAACGCAGAGGGCCAGATCGACATCGGCTACACTCCCAGCCTGAAATTCACCAACATTTTCATTGTAAGTCATTCAAGCTTGACTCTCAAGCTTTCTTGGTGTTGACACAGTGTGTTTCCAACAGGTGCAGCTTTGGGCTTGTTAACTTCAGAGTGAGACAGAGTGCAGCTCATCAACAGACAACAGTCTCTGTAACTGTGTGTATACTGTGGCTTTGAGGCAGAGTGAAGGTCTATTGACCATGAGGTTGTGGGTTTGATTCCTACCTCGGTCAAACATTTGTATGGTGATCACTGCTTGCACTATTTGCTAATTCTGCAACAGCGTTCAGCTGCTTTCAGCATTCACACCATTTCCATTCTTGGAAATGCTTTTTCTAGTTTGTTTTTAAGTCTCTGAATGGACTGGCCCCAGAATACTTGTCCAACCTTATTAAGGTACATCGACCCTCCAGAGCCCTGAGGTCATCCGACCAGTTGGTTCTGGATGTTCCCCGATCGTTCCTTAAAACCAAAGGCGATCGAGCCTTTGCAGTTGCGGCTCCCACATTGTGGAACTCTCTGCCACTTCCTGTGCGGTCTGCAACGAGCCTCTCTACTTTCAAAACGCACCTTAAGACCCACGTGTTTACTCTGGCCTTTGGCTGAGTTAAGTCACTGTATTTTGGATTTATACTGTTTTACTGCTCATGTGTATTGCTTATTTGTTTATTGTTCACACTATTGTTCTTCTGTTCGGCTATTTTCTTCCGCCTTTTTACGGTCTTCTTCTAGTCCTTCATACTGCTATTTCAACAATTCATATATCAAAACGTGCAGCTTTTTTTGAACTTTATCGGCATTACTTTTCTCTTTTTAACTATTTATACTTTTTAAAATATTTAACTTTTTCTGCAAATTAAACTCTAGACAAATTATTTTCTCCAGTTTTGTAGCCACACTTGTCTTCTGGCTAAAATTCTGGTCAAAAATGCAAAGAGACTTAGATAATAATTTAAAATATTTTTTAAATGCAGCCAGGGAGCTCTCTGCTCTCATTCAGCCCAATGCATTTTTTTCACAGCAGCAGGAGAAGGAGCTCAACTTTGTAACTTGCTGTTAAGTGCTTTTTAATTAATTTTAATTCACCAAAAAATAGTCACAGGTCACAAAAAAGTCCTCTTCTTGCTTGGTGTGGCTAATTTCTGCACTTTCCTTACTTTTTTTTTAAGCATCATTGAAAAATCTCACATTCATCAAAGTCTCAACCTCTCTTCTCCATAACTCTACTGTAGTGTAGGGGGTAGGGTGGCCGCTTGCCAACCCCAAGGTCACTGGTTTGAAAACTCTTGTTATGTTATGTTGAATTCTGCTCTCCTACCCCGCCTTCAATTGGTTACAGGTGTTTGTTATTTCCTTGATTACTCATACCAGTTTGCAGCACATCATCACATTACAATGAATGACAACAGTCTTGAAAGCAGTGTGCTCTCTGTAGCCGAGTGGCAGAGTAAAGGCTTAATGATCATAAGGTCATGGGTTCGATTCCTGCCTCAGTCATTTCACATCATTGCTTGACTTTTGATTCCAATTATTCAGCTGTCATTGGACAGTCTTTGATTCCTCATAGTATAAAGCTCATTGTAACTCAGGTTCTCTGTGGCCATATGGTTAGTGTGTTAGGTTACCACTCATGAAGTTGTGGGTTCAATTCCTTCCTTGGACATGTTTCTTGTATGCCATTCCGCATGTCTATGTCAATTTATTCTGCTAATTCAGCATGGTTCAGCATTGGGTTTCAGCATTCACACGCATGTTCCGTTAAGAAATGCTGTTTCTAGTTTATCATACTGCTTTGCTTGTATTGCATGTTGTATTGTATTGTATTTATTCTGTAAAGCACTTTGGCTGGCCCTCGGCCTTTAAATGTGCTATATAAATAAAGCTGACATTGACATTGACATTGACCAGGGCTGTGGGGGGTCGGCACCTCAGACAGCTCATCACACAAAAACCTCACAACAAACAGATTGATGCACAATGTTTTACACAGATCCGAGTCTTAAACATGTGCAACACCTTTTCCCCACAATCCATGCCATCCTGACATCAGCTGTTATTAACACACAACTCAAATCAATAACAGGCAGGGGTGGAAAGAGTACCAAAAAAATCTACTAAAGTAAAAGTAAAAAATAGCTCATTTAAAATGTACTCAGAGTAAAAGTTACTTAGAGACTTCTTTTGGGTGGGCGGGGTGTTCCAAACTCCTTTCTCCTGGTCTCCATCTCTTAGCTCCTTGTGGCACCAACTCTATTCTGACCTTCTGACACTGCAGTTGTCCAGAGCCAATCAAATGGACAGTTACTGGCACTAAGGTTGTCATGATCACGGTCACGATACTAAAATTTTCAACTCAACATCGATATCCAGGAAAATATTCAACACTCGATAGGTACCACAGGGATGCAAAAATATAAAATAAAAATCTCTCTCTCTCTCTCCCTCACTCACACACACCTGCTTCTTTCCTGTCTGCTCTCAAGGAAGGGGGGGGTATTTTACTGTAGGTTCACTCACTTACTCTCTCTCTTTCACTCTCGCTCGCACAGACACCTGCCTCTTCACTGTAACGGCTCTGAAGCAGTGGGCTATTTGTCTGTTCCTCTGAGCTCCTACATGGGCTCCTACCTGTAACTCAACGGGCCGGTACCAAGAATGAATTTCGGGCTTCAGCCCCAGTGTGTCTGGTAATTTAATCTGTCAGGGTCAGCGGTCCCGTGAAAAACAATTAACACCGGACATATTCATGATTTCATAAAAAAAAAACCCTGGGTGCCCCAGACAGGACGTGAGATGTGAACATCTCCAGGCAAAAGAGGACGTTTGATCACCGTAAACGTAGCCTAATAGATGGACATGCCTGATAACGTTAACATTAGCTAGCTGCGGATAATGGCTAATAATAAGACGACAACATTGTAGCGACTAGCACTGTGCATGTAGCGGTGATGGAGAGGGTGTGTACTTGCTGCTGCTGCTGCTGTGTGCGTGTGTGAAGGGAGAGAGAGAGGCGGCGGCGTACTTCTGACAACCCAGGCAGACACAGTGCAAGTTCATCTACTTATTTTTTTACTTTGTAACATGGGCCACGGAACGCAACTGGACAAGGAGGGGCCATAATTTCAAGTCAAGCGCGCGCGGGGGGGGATTCTTGTACCGGGGGTTAGCCTACTGTTACCAAGGATACGGAAATTAAAGTAGCGAAGCTCCGGACAAAGTTTCGGTGATTGTATCCACTTTATGAAACATTATGAGTCTATCACAACAACGGATTTTTCCGGACAGATCAAATCCGTTGGATTATCACGCTGATTATCCATACGAGAGGTAATGTTAGGCTGCCGGTTCTCATGGCCCAGACTTCTGACAATTGTTTTTGGGTTTTTTTGGAGGTGAATGTGTGTGTGTGTGTGTGTGTGTGTGTGTGTGTGTGTGTGTGTGTGTGTGTGTGTGTGTGTGTGTGTGTGTGTGTGCGTGTGCGTGTCGAGCGGACCCGTCTAGGGAGACACGTGTCTACATGGGACAGGCTTTTAGGCTTTTAATTTAGAACAAACCTTATGCTCAGCAAAGATGGAAAATATATATAATAAAATGGTTCTGTTGTTTGGCCAGTGTTTAAAAGAATCAGGAATTGGATCCAGAGCAGCATTCATTTACAAGTTTAAATTCAGCACCAATTAAACTTCTTCTAAATAAACGTAATCATTCAATAACTCGGGTCAGGTCGGACGACGGGCTTCTTTTTTTTTCATCCTCACAAGAGAAATAAGGCATGCACTGCGCTCACCTCGCTTCTCTCTGACGCGCCGGTGGTCTGGTTGTGAATCCGCCCTTTATACGTGCGCATTCACCGATTCACAATAAGACAAGCTGGGGTTGAGTCAGTGAGTTGATAACCAGGGTTCCGCGGTGTACTTTGTAACGGGAGCTATTTAAAATGTAGCGAAGTAAATTTCTTCAATTTCAATCAATCAAACAATGTGTACTCAAGTAAAAGTAAAAGTACTGATTTTAAAAATACTCAAAAAAGGACAAGTACACAAAAAAGCTGTTATTACAAGGTTTACAACATATAAGACACACTAGTCTGGTTCGAAGAGGGGGGTATCATGCACCCCCCGGAAATATACTTCTAACCAGTGTTTCTAGATTGGAAAAAATGTGTAGAAAATGATGAGCTATGTTAAAAAGTTGTCAGAATGTCCCATGTATCATTTTTATGCAAATTAGTGCCGCCATTATCGAAAAAACCTAATTTCACTATATCTCAGCCAATATTGCAGATATCTGAACAAATAAGGTGTCTAGACCCATGTTTTGAGGGTCAGAGATCACAATAAAACTATTCATAAAGTGATCACATGTCGGTGGCATGCTTGTAAGCAAACCTAACCCTTTTACCAATTGCAAGACGCCAATATTGGAGATACCAAATAAGGTGTCTAGACAGAGGTTGTTGTGTGTTTAACCAAGGTTTATTTGGATCAAACATCACAATAGAACTCTTCTTGATGTGACCACTCTTCTCTTTCCCATGCCAGATAAACAGTCAAGTAAATGGTTCTCCACTATGCATCACTCATCATCGTTTTCACTGAAATCTTCAAAGTTAAACTCATCCTCTCCTTCCTCTTTCTCCTCCTCTTCCTGTTCATGCTCTCAAGTGTCATGGGGATCAACCAGTGAAGTTGGTAGGATAGGACCAAAGGACCACACCGGTTTCAACACTCCTTCATCAGTCTTCATCCATCCCTGCCCCTCATCATAGGGTTTTGGTTTTTCCAGAATAGGTTCATCAGCTCGCTTGTACAAGGCGACGCGGTAGTTCACACGTCAGGCATGCGGCTTCAGAGCAGAGTGGCATGGAGGAAGGCGAACCAGGTAAACCTTAGACTTGTAAGTGAGTTTCTTGTCCTCCCCCACCATGTTGCGTAGCAACTTGGCACGGACAACATCCACTGAAGACTCACAACTCTGTCCAGACATCAGACAGGTGAAGTGCTCCAACTGCCTCAGCATCTCAGGCTTGACACTCTAGCAGTCACTGAGTTGTCTGAATACGTGAAATTGGGGATTCTTCTTCAAGGGCCCCACCATCCGGGGCGTCGAGTGGCGCAGTGGGTTAAGCAGGCGCCCCATATATTGAGGCTATAGTCCTCGTGCAGGCGGCCCTGGTTTGAATCCCACATCGGACGGCCCTTTCCTGCGTGTCATTCCCCCCCCCCTCTGCCTCCCTATTTCCTGTCTCTCTCAACTGTACTGTCAAATAAAGGCATGAAAAAGCCAAAAATATATACTTGGCAGTGGTACAGTCTTCTCCACTGATATGAACACATAGAACCCAAGAAGAGTGGTGTGGTAGTCTTCTCCCAGGGATTCTGCAAGCTCGGAGAGGTTGAGAAGCTTCCTGGATCTTCACACTGTAGGGGTCTGATGAAGTCAGCTTTAGCAGCCTTGCCCACAGCTTCTGCTCGTACTGTAACACGTCCATCTCAACATCAGTGGGGACAGATGCACCGGAAGCCAGGCAGTAGTAGTATTGCAGAATCCCTGGGAGAAGACCACCGCACCACTCTTCTTGGGTTCTATGTGTTCAGTGGAGAAGACTGTACCAGTGCCATCAAAGGGAGAAGGAAGGTGGGGCCCTTGAAGAAGAATCCCCGATTTCACGTATTCAGACAACTCAGTGACTGCTAGAGTGTCAAGCCTGAGATGCTGAGGCAGTTGGAGCAATTCACCTGTCTGATGTCTGGACAGAGTTGTGAGTCTTCAGTGGATGTTGTCCATGCCAAGTTGCTACGCAACATGGTGGGGGAGGACAAGAAACTCACTTGCAAGTCTAAGGTTGACCTGGTTCGCCTTCCTCCATGCCACTCTGCTCTGAAGCCACATGCCTGACGTGTGAACTACCGTGTCGCCAAGCGAGCTGATGAACCTATTCTGGAAAAACCAAAACCCTATGATGAGGGGCAGGGATGGATGAAGACTGATGAAGGAGTGTTGAAACCGGTGTGGTCCTTTGGTCCTATCCTACCAACTTCACTGGTTGATCCCCATGACACTTGAGAGCATGAACAGGAAGAGGAGGAGAAAGAGGAAGGAGATGATGAGTTTAACTTTGAAGATTTCAGTGAAAACGATGATGAGTGATGCATAGTGGAGAACCATTTACTTGACTGTTTATCTGGCATGGAAAAGAGAAGAGTGGTCACATCAAGAAGAGTTCTATTATGATGTTTGATCCAAATAAACCTTGGTTAAACACACAACAACCTCTGTCTAGACACCTTATTTGGTATCTCCAATATTGGCGTCTTGTAATTAGTAAAAGGGTTAGGTTTGCTTACTAGCATGCCACCGACATGTGATCACTTTATGAATAGTTTTATTGTGATCTCTGACCCCCAAAACATGGGTCTAGACACCTTATTTGTTCAGATATCTGCAGTATTGGCTGAGATATAGTGAAATTAGGTTTTTTCGATAATGGCGGCACTAATTTGCATAAAAATGATACATGGGACATTCTGACAACTTTTTAACATAGCTCATCATTTTCTACACATTTTTTCCAATCTAGAAACACTGGTTAGAAGTATATTTCCGGGGGGTGCATGATACCCCCCTCTTCGTACTAGACTAGTGTGTGTATCTCTAAGTGTCAGAGAGAGAGCAGGTTAAAACTTGCTAACTGTTAGCCACCGTAGCTCAGGCGTTGGTCTCCCGTCAGATAAAAGCTGGTGTTGTTCTTCAGATGAAAGCTCATTAAGGTGTTCACCTCTCCAGTGCAGCATCACTGCAGTTGAATTAGCTGCTAAACTGCTGGAGGCACGTCTGTGTGTTGACCATTCACCAAGGCAATGTGAACAGAAGTGCAGCTCAGACATGGTGCAGTTAAGTTAAGGCGAGACACGGCAGGCAAAAACATCGTTTTTTCATGCACTTATCAATTTTGAGATTTTGGGCTATTTTGCTTCCATAACATGTCTTCTTTCAGACTAATACAAAGAAATGGTCTAAAATACCCATTATGGGTGTTTATTTTACTTCACTTTGACTGGTGTCGCCTGTAGATTTCTCCTAAATTCACCAGAACTGAGCGTTCTATCGCGGAGCGAGCCGCGTCTGTTCAGACTCCTGTCATATCAGGTATCGATGTGAAGCTCTCTCTCTCTCTCTCTCTCCTGCACTAATTTGTCGGTTCCAAAAATGGTAATTTCCTTTGTACCAGCAACGAATCGTAAAAGTACGAGGGAGGGTCTCATTGGCTGGTGTCGTTTTCCGACAGCGTGATTCGTTTATAAGCATCACGTGATGCGCTCTGAACAGCACGGAGGGACTTTTAAAAACGGGGAAAGGAAATCGATTTAAATCCTCACATAGAATAAAACAGCAACCCTCACTTGCTAGACAACAAAAGACAGCACAGAAACTCACCAAGCGATAAGATCCCTTTACAAAGTGCGTCATCGCGGAAGCTGTCACCCGTAAAAAACGAGTGTTTGGATGCCGTCGGAGACAGCGCGATACACAGCGGTGGCTTTTTATTTATTTATTTTTTACACATCATACGTTTTTTTTTTTTTTAATATTATGATTTGGGTTTTCTTGAAGTTAACATCCGAGGCCCAGTTGTGGCAGTATTGTTCCAGGATGGTCAGGTTATGTTGGAGACCGTCACTGGTTGGGGACAACAGAATGAGGTCATCTGCAGGTATCTAATGTCTGTGTCAAAGAGTGTGAGGCCTGGAGCTGCTGAGCGGTCCAACTGGTCTGCCAGTTCATTTATGTAGGCTACAGGTTGAATAATGTGGGACTCAAACAGCATCCTTGTTTTACACCGCGTCCTTGAATAAAATATTCTGTTCTTTGATTATTAATTCTCACAGCACATTTGTTGTGCTTGTACATACATTTAATGAGATCATATGTTTTACATGTGAACTCTCTGTGGGAACTTACTGCACATGTGCAAACAGCCACATACACACCGTACTGACAGAAGAGGCAGAGCAGCTCTGGGCCTTTGCTCTGTAATACTACACATGGCTGAGTGGTTTGTGCAGCTGCTGCCTGGACAGAAGCTAGCTCTGTTTACTGGCTTTTATTAGACCATGAAAATCAACACATTCTGACATATTGAACTTGTAGTAAAGTTATCTGAAAGTCCAAAAGAATCCAACTTTAGATGAAGTGAATAAATCAAAGCCCTGACTGCACCTCACTGGTTTTTAGTCCAGTCTCTGTTTCTCTTCATGTTTCACCTCCACTACAGAAACACATGTGATGTATCAGACAATAACTGATCTATAATCAATAGCTGCTGGCTCCACCTCTTTCCTGACACTCTGTGATGTTTATAGTGAAACATTCAAACGCAACATCCCATAATAAGCAGGTTTCAGGTTTTTCTCTCTCTGAGCTTCATTCAACGTGTGTGTCTACACGTTAGTCGTCATGGTAACAGAGTTCAGCCTCACATGTTTGTTGTCTTGAGCATGGTCAGTAAATCTCTGATCAATGTGGCTGCACAACATGAGTTTGTCTGGATGGAGCCACAGGTGGAGCTGACAGGTGAAGAGGCGGAGTCACTGCGTCTGTGTTGAAGCAGCAGCAGCTTCTCATGAATATTAATGAGCTGTTTTCTCTCTATGTGACTGTTTAACCTGCTTCCTGTTGCTTCAGCTGTTGGACTTTGATTTTCTAAACTTGTTCTTTCTGAAGCTTCTTCAGCTCTGAACAGATGATGAGACACTGAATGCTGTCAACAAGGAGCTTTGTCCTCAACTCACTGCTTTTATTCTTTATTCAGATTGGAGCGCTGCAGTTTGTCAGAGATCAGCTGTTCTTCTCTGGTCTCAGCTCTGAAGTCCAACCCCTCCCACCTGAGACACCTGGACCTGAGCTGGAACAAGCTGCAGGATTCAGGAGTGAAGCATCTGAGTGGTTTTCTGGAGAGTCCAGACTGTAGACTGGAGACTCTGAGGTCAGTTCACTGACTGTTACTGTTGTAGATCTTAGATCTTTGATCCACAACTGAACCTGATTGATCTTCACTCAGAACTTGAATCATTGACTTTGATGTCATGAATGAAGGACGTTTGAAATAGTTGTTGTGTCATGTTTCCAGTTGTTCTTCTCTCACACTGATAATGACTCTTCACTTTCAGCTCATTTCACTCAGTCCTCATCAATAATCAATGATCTGATCACTGCAGGTGTGTGTGTGTGTGTGTGTGTGTGTGTGTGTGTGTGTGTGTGTGTGTGTGTGTGTGTTTATGATACTAATCGTCCCTTTTCTATTCTTAATAATATATATAATATACTAGTATGTACATTCACACATTTCAATGTCTTCTCCCTAAACGTCCTCCCATACAAAGTCCCTCTTCTCATTTACACACTGATCATTGATCAGGACACATCTGATCAATCATCAATCATTTCATCTTCTTCTTTTATTCTTCATTCAGATTGAGTTACTGCAGGTTGTCAGACATCAGTTGTTCTTCTCTGGTCTCAGCTCTGAAGTCCAACCCCTCCCACCTGAGACTCCTGGATCTGAAAGGAACAACCAACTACCTGGGCTACTTCAACAACCTGAGCTCTTCAGCTCTGCAGCAGCTTCATGATCTTGTGAGGAGTCCAGACTTTCGACTGGAGACTCTGCAGTGAGTCTGATCTGTAGCTGTTTCCACAGCCGATGAGACTGTGGGAGTGAAATAAAGTGTAAAGTGCAGCAGGTGAACCTGTCAGGATGTGACATCACACAGACATCATCTATGACAGTGGTTCCCAAAGTGTGGTACGCGTACCCCTAGGGGTACGTGACCACATTGCAGGGGTACGTAGAAACATTAATTAATTTATTATATATATAAGTAGATATTCCGAGTCACTTCATAAGCCCATTACTGAAATGGTACGTGCGCCACAACTAGTTCCCCCCAGAAGCGCGCACTTGACAGGCAGAGCAGAGCAGAGCAGAGCAGGCAGCGTCCAGAGCGTTTGGACCTGAGTGAGTAACAGAGTTACACAGAACTAGACGCACGTAGGGTGAATTTAGCCGTAAGAGTTTAAAACGATGATATTAACGGCAACACTCCTCTCTCGTCTCCTCTCTTTTTCTCCGCTGTCTGCGTGCACGCATGTGTGTTGTGAGAGAGGAGGGAAGGAGAGACATTGTAATGAATGTAATGAAACAATAGCAACACGCTGGAATTGCACAACTCTTAGTTAGCTTTTCATTTGATTAAAAAAACAAAAACAAACATCTGTTATAAGTCCCTTTGATTATAATAAAAATGAAATAATGGAACAATAATAAGCTGGGAGGCACTGCTGCTGTAGTGAATATTATGTCATATTCAATATTTTTCTGGGTATTGGAATTGAGATTGAAATTTTAGTTTGTGACAGTCCTACAACTCTGTGACGACACATTTGACTATAACAAACACCACAACAGCCAGAAACAACTAAAATGCAGGAGAATAGTGTAAAATGTCTTTGTACAAATTGAAGAGAGAAATTGAAATGATTTTCGTTTCTTAATCAGTTGTGTTACGTTATGACCACTTTTGGAGAATCATCAACACGTATGAGGGAGGGGGTACTTGTGGTATGGCAAAACGGCTCAGGGGGTACGCAAGACAAAAAAGTTTGGGAACCACTGTTCTACTGTAAATACATGAGTTATTTTTACTGTGTTACTGTAAGTACAGGGAGTACTTTTACTGTGGTACTGTAAATAAAGGATACCTTGAAGTGCAATTATTGTGATTCTGAAAATACATTTACTCTAGTACTGTAAATATGAGAAGTATTCACTTGAAAAAAGTACTTTTACTCTGATACTGTCTATAGAAACTGCTCTTATTGTTGTGCTGTAAATACAGTAAGTATTTTTACTGTGTTACTGTTAGTAGCCTACTGCCACATCCACTTGTCGTGCACAACAAAACAAAGCAAAAGACCAAAATACATGTTTTATAACGAATTTCTTCTTTTCGCCCTCAGTCTTATTAAACAGAAAGATGCCATTTAATTAAACTGTTTAGTATTATTGATAAGTATGATTTACAAAAGAAACCCTAGCCTTTATTTTATAACTTAACACACATATGTACATAATTTCCTGTACGTTTTTTTCTTTTCTTTTTTCAATATTTGCTCTTTCAAGACTCAACATGTAGTCATAACACATCAGAATATCATTGCAGAGCAGCTAAAACAACAACAACAACAACAACATGAAAAGATAAATATTATTTAGGTGTCAGGTTCAGTTACATTTCAAAATGAAAGTGTTTATTTTTGCAAATTACAATGAAAGGATGTTTTTTTTCATGGTTTTACAGTGAATGTGTTGTCGAACAAGAGATTATGAATAAAGGCAAGAACTGTCAGGTTTAGTTTTTTAATCACACGTGAAAAACTATGGAGTGATATTTGTAATTTTGTTGCTATCAATGTTGATGCTGATTTTATTTTGTTTTGGAGGAATGTAATACTGTTTGGGCTCCCTGACCTGAAAAAAAAACAAGGAAAAAGCCAACATAACTTTTATTATCAACCTTATCATTTTAATGGCAAAATTTCATATTCACAAATGTAAGTTCATTAAAAAAAAAAAACCTTCTTTTACCAGTGAGCTCAAGCAATACATAACCTCCATCAAATTTTCAAGCAATGTCGTCACTCTGGTGAAAAACTCTCTCTGGTCCTCACAACGTAGTAAAAAAAAGAACACACACACACACACACACACACACACACACACACACACACACACATGAAGCCTCGGTCTGATCCGACGTCAGGAGACGAGCAGCGTCAGATCACCTGACTCACCTGAACGTGACGTGAGTCGTCCTCACCGTCACCAACGTGCACTGAAACAGACGGAGGAGAAGATCCACTTCACTGGAGTCTGAGAAAAACCGGTTTCCTTGAACGCAGCCTGAAGAGTCATGAGTTATTAAACCAGGACACAAACTCATTCACAAAACCTGACGAAGCTTCAGACATGTGAACACAGCGACACCTGGTGGTCGATCAGAGTTACAGCAGCTTTTTACACATCACTGACTTCACTGTGTCAATCTGGTCTAAGAGTTATTAGATCTAGATCATTAATGTTTAATGGTTATTAGTGTCGTTTACATGTGACGCTGTTAATGAGCTACAAACGATGGGACGTGATTGGACAATAAAACACCATCAAAATACAACTTCACTACAGTAAAGGAAGGAGAGAGAAGAGAGAAGAGAGGAAGAGTGGGGGGATAGAGAGAGAGGAGGGGGGGCAAGAGAGAGGGAGAGGAGAGAGAGAAGGAGGGGAGAGACTAAGAGGGGGAGGAGGAGGTGGAGAAGGAGGGAGGAGGAGGTGGAGGAGGAAGTGGAAGAGGAGAAGGAGGAGGAGGAAGAAGAAGAAGAGGTGGAGGATGAGGAGGAGGAAGAGGTGGAGGAGAAGGAGGGAGGTGGATGTGGAGGAGTAGGAGGAATAGGAGGAGGAGAAAGAAGAGGAGGAGGAAGAGGAAGATGTGGAGGAGGAAGAGGAGGAAGAGGAGGACGAGAGAGAAGGGGGAGGAAGAGCAAGAGGAGTAGGAAGAGGAGGTGGAGGAGGATGAAGACGAGGAGGAGGTGCAGGAGGAAGAGCAGGAGTAGGAAGAGGAGGGAGGAGGAGGAACAGGAGGAGGTGGAAGAGGTGGAAGAGGAGGAGGAGAATGAGGAATAGGTGGAGGGGGAGGAAGAAGAGGAGACGGAGGAGGAGGAAGAGAAGGTGGAGGTGGAAGAGGAGAAGGCAGAATAGGAAGAGAAGAAGGAGGATGGAGGAGGAAGAGGAGGAGGGGGTGGAGGAGGAAGAGGAGGGAGGAGGAGGGAGGAGGAAGAGGAGGAGGAAGAGGAAGAAGAGGGGGAGGAAGAGGAGGAGGAACAGGAGGAAGAGGAGAAAGGACGAAGAAGAGAGAGAAGGAGGAGAAGGAAGTGGAGGTAGAGAAGGAGGAAGAGGAGGAAGAGGAGGAGGAGGAAGAGGAGGAGACGGAGGAGGAGGAGGAGGAGGAAGAGGAGGAGGAAGAAGAGAAGGAAGAGGTAGAAGAGAGGGAGGAAAAGGAAGAGGAGGAGGAAGAGGAGAAGGCAAAATAGGAAGAGGAGAAGAATGAGGAGGAAGAGGAGGAAGAGGAGGAGGAGGAGGAGGAGGAGGAGGAGGAGAAGGAGGAGGAAGAGGAGGAACAGGAGGAGGAGGAGGAGGAGGAGGAGGAGTCCAAACGTGTAGAACTAAAAGCATGAATCTCTAAATCTCTCAGAGACAGATCAGAGTCTTTTATCTTGGATCGAAGCCTCAGACGATAAAAACTGGTTTTGACGACAGAGTTGATGTGTTGGTCCAGTTATAAATCTCTGTCCAGCTTCACTCCACCATGAGAAACTGTGGTTTAACATGAGGCAGGAGGAGGTCCAGGTCCTGGAGAGGGGCATCAGAAGGAGGTCCAGGTCCTTGAGAGGGGCATCAGGAGGAGGTCCAGGTCCTTGAGAGGGGCATCAGAAGGAGGTCCAGGTCCTTGAGAGGGGCATCAGAGGGAGGTCCGGGTCCTTGAGAGGGGCATCAGAAGGAGGTCCGGGTACTTGAGAGGGGCATCAGGAGGAGGTCCAGGTACTTGAGAGGGGCATCAGAAGGAGGTCCGGGTCCTTGAGAGGGGCATCAGAAGGAGGTCCAGGTCCTTGAGAGGGGCATCAGAAGGAGGTGCAGGTCCTTGAGAGGGGCATCAGAAGTCCAGGCTTTGATGTCCCTGAGACGTCGAGCTTCAGGCGCTGCTCCTCCTCCTCCTCCTCCCTCCTATTCCTCCTCCTTTCTCCTCCCCCTCCTCCTTCCTCCTCCTCCTCCTCCTCCTCCTCCTCCTCTTCCTCCTCCTCCTCCTCTGAACACATCAGGTCCACTGTAGCAAGTAGCCGTCCTGAACCAATCAGAGAGAGAGATGAAAATAATGCTGATAATGTGATTGGCCACCAGTGACACGCCCACTTGTTACACTTGATAATTTATTCTTTCTAATCCCAGAGTCAGAGATGAACTCAGCACAATCAGCTTCTGTTCCCCACAGAAAAACACCTGTAAGATCTGTGTGTGTGTGTGTGTGTGTGTTCTTGTATTTAGTACGTTGTGAGGACCGTCGAGAGTTTTTAACCAACAGAGTGAGGACATTTTTGTGAATGAGGACATTTTGGCCGGTCCTCACTTTTTCCAAGGGCTGTTTGAGGGTTAAGACTTCAGGTTATAATTACGTTTAAATCAGGTTCAGAGTAATGGTTAAGGTTAGGGTAAGGGGCTAGGGAACACATTATGTCAATGAGTGCATTTCTATAAGGAGTTCATCATGATTCTCCTTGTATCCTCCTGGTTTCTGTGTGGACTTACATTTAGTTGTGGTTGTGTTTTCCATATATGGTCGTGTTGCCAGACCGGGGCGAGTTAAGTTACAACACTGAGACACAAATTAGTCGATGACAACATGTGTGATGAATAAGACAGAGAACAGGCTGAGCTGTAACTTGTAGTGGAGTGTCTTTAAATCTCTCAGCAGCTCTTCTACCACAGCTGGATCTCAGCTCACTGTTTATTCATGGTGTCAGAGTTCACCTGTCCATACAGGTGTAATACCAGGAGTTACCCAGCAGGTGGCGCCACTCTACTGTAAAAAGTCACTTCCTCATTATAATTTATTGTTCAATTTTGTTTAAAGTCCATGGGATGAACTTTAAACTGAACAATAAATGATTGTAACTGCAGAGCAGAGGGAGGAGGTGAAGGTGTTCAGACGCCATTTTAGAGTGAACGGAGCAGAAGGAGAAAAACTGAAGTCTGAGACGAGTGAGTGTCAACACAACATTATTATTATTATTATTATTATTGGGTTGTTGTTGTGTCAGAGTGTGTCTGTGTGGACTGTGGAGGAAAGAAGAGTCAGACGTAGTCCGTACATACGTCAGCACATTGTCTCAGATTCACCTCCACACAACTTCTTCAAACTCAGAACAAACATCAAAGGTCAAAGGTCACGGTGACTGGATAAACATGGATTTAATGTCAAAGTCATAGATATATACACGTAGATGCTGCATTCAGGTTTCAGGTCTTGGTCAGGGGGTTCTGACCATAGACATATACGTCTGACAAGCAGCCAGACCCGGTCAGACCCTTGTAGAACAAATTTCAGTCTATGTATGCATGTGGGTGTGTGTCTGAGTATGTAAGTGTATGTATGATAAATATAAAAAATATATTAAAAAATATCAATCTATGATGTATCATAAATACTGTATATGTCTGACATTTATAACCAAACGTCTTGAAAATTGGTTAAATATTCAGTGAGTTATGTAAGGGATAATGCCCGACGAGGTGTCCATTATCAGAAATTAATGGACGACGCGGAGGTGTGAACCGTCCGACGCGAAGCGGAGGACGATTGCTTCCGCGAAGTCCATTAATCTCTGATAATCGGACACCTCGAAGGGCATTATCCCTCTTATACCATGGTCACTTACGAGATAAATACATATTAAATCAATTACTTGTAATATAATGTTGTTTTTACCGTCAAAATGTTGTTTTTACCGTTAAAACCATACGTCTTTAAGCGGCTGAGCCAAGCGGACTATTTTAATAACACTCGTCGGCGATAAAAGAGAAAAAAAGAGGGACCCGCTGTGACCGCAGCATAACTACAGCCAGTGACTCTGCCACAGCCTGATAGTTGATCAGTAAAGGGAGGTGAGGTGACGGCTTAAATGTTACGTGACACAAAGTTTTTCAGAGGTCCAGTGCACTTCTTACCGCTTGTGTGTTTACAGACTCCAGTGCCGTGATGCGCTGAAAAAAAGTTGTTTTGGTCCGAGTGTCCGTTGCCGTGGTTACCAACAAGCGTTTGAGCCAGCGCAGTAATATTTAGAACGTAATCAGGCAATTTTACCGGAACATCTTTATGGGTGTCCATTATCACTTTTTAATGGACACCCAGCAGCCAATCAGAATTGAGGATTCACCCAGACCATGGTATAAGGTGATTTTAATGGTTGATAGACCTCTGCCTCTGTAGACTAATGCAGTAAGTAGACACGGCTTCCCCCTGCCCAAGAGTGGCCACGTTGCAGCATCGTTCCAATGGACAGCAGCGTCAGAGGCAGCTTCTACGTGTTCATATCTAAAGTCAAAGTACTATGAGTGGTGGAGGTCAACAACTCTATCAGTTTAAAGTCAATGAGATGAACTTTAAACTGAACAATAAATGATTGTAACTGCAGAACAGAGGGAGGAGATTAAAGGTAAAGGTGTTCAGATGCCATTTTAGAGTGAACGGAGCAGAAGGAGAGAAACTGAAGTCTGAGACGAGTGAGTGTCAACACAACTTTATTGTTATTGTTATTATTATTATTGCTATTATTGTTGTTGTTGTTGTTGTTGTTGTTGTTGTTGTTGTTGTTGTGTCAGAGTGTGAGTCAGTTTGCCTGTGTGGACTGTGGAGGGAAGAAAAGACAGACAGACAGAGGCCAGAACTGGGGTTATGTGCTCCCGTTTTTTTGTGTCTGTCAAAAGACGAGCAGCAGCGTTCTGCACAAGCTGCAGGCGTCGCTAAGAGCGCTGGTCTAAACCTACATACAGTGAATTACAAGTCTGTATCTTGGGCGGCAACATCAGAGGCTTCTACGTGTTTATATCTATGGTCAAAGTCTATGAGTGGTGGAGGTCAACGACTGGATCAAACAAGGAAGTGATTATAGTTTGTCCTCTGTGGATTTTGGTGTGTCTTGATTCTGTGTGTGTGTGTGTGTGTGTGTGTGTGTGTGTGTGTGTGTGTGTGTGTGTGTGTGTGTGTGTGTGTGTGTGTGTGTGTGTGTGTGTGTGTGTGTGTGTGTGTGTGTGTGTGTGTGTGTGTGTGTGTTACTGGTTTCCCTCTCAGACTGACTGAAGTCCTGAAGATGAGTGGTAAAGTGGAGAAACAGGAGGACAGATCAAAGTCTCTGAAGAGTGACCGGTCCAGAGGAAAACTTCCACTCTTCAGTTCTGGACCTGGACCTGGACCTGGACCTGGACCTGGACCTGGACCTGGACCTGGACCTGGACCTGGACCTGGACCTGGACCTGGACCCAGTTGCTGGTCTGTGAGGAGTGACCGGTCCATGGGACATCTTCCAGAATTCAGTCCTGAAACTGGACCAGGACCCAGTTGCTGGTCTGTGAGGAGTGATCGGTCCATGGGACATCTTCCAGAATTCAGTCCTGGACCTGGACCTGGACCCACCTGCTGGTCTGTGAGGAGTGACCGGTCCATGGGACATCTTCCAAAATTCAGTCTTGAAACTGGACCAGGACCCAGTTGCTGGTCTGTGAGGAGTGACCGGTCCATGGGATATCTTCCAGAATTCAGTCCTGGACCTGGACCTGGACCTGTACCTGGACCCACCTGCTGGTCTGTGAGGAGTGACCGGTCCATGGGACATCTTCCAGAATTCAGTCCTGAAACTGGACCTAGACCTGGACCATCAGACCCAAAGTAAGAGACCTGAGCAGCTGTTGGAGGGAATCACTGAACCTCCTTGTAAATGTAACTCTACGTCTCTCTGCTGCTGTGTTTCTAAAGAAAAGCTTCTTCAGTAGGAATCAGTGGAGTCCAGAAAAAGACAGACGGTGTGGAGGAAGAGCAGGACAGAGCAAATATTTAGTCTTGACCAAATATCAGAAAGCTGCTGTGATAAACCCTGAGAACTAGGACCGTCTCTCCTGAACTTAATTATTCAGTTGTTTGTTCTACACTGTGAACTTTATTGCTGTCATGTCAGTGACAGTGGTAGATATGGATCAGCTGCAGCCATCAATCAACACTCTGAAACTTTTATTCAGGAAGAAATCAAATATTCACAGTTCACATAACTCACTGAAACATAGAGACGGACTGAAGAACTTGAAGACCTGATCATCACTAAAGTGTCTCAAGTTTAGAGAGCTCAAGCAAATGTTAATACTGACGTGGACTGACGTGTTAAGGTGGACTGATTGATTTCCAAATATCAGTCACATATTTGGTAAAACTCAAGAAAATCATAACTTACCATGAACAATGACTCAGAGTATTGATCAGTGATCAATGTGAAAAAAAAAACATGTTTGTGTTTGCAGAGGTCAGAACCACAGACTGAGAGGAGAGTCTACAGGATCAATCTGTCTGCCCATGAAGAGTGACCGGTCCATGGGACAACCTTGGCGGTTCAGACCTGGACCTGGACCTTCATGGTAAGAGACAGTTTCTACTGTAAACTGAGGTGAAGGTCTGAACCACCTTCCTGCTCTCTTCCTGCTCTTAACAAAGGTGGACCCTCTCTCCCCTCTCCCTTATCTTTCCTGCTTTACTTCTCACGTCTCATCCTGTCTAGTCTCAAACTTTGGGAGCCTCTCTCCGTATTGCTCTCCAAATTTAAAATCATGGAATTGTTCAACTGGTCTCTCAACACAATTGACAGAAAACGAGAAGCTCGGGTTCGGGGGAACCTGTCTGACGGAGCGTTCGCTGCTGGTTACACGATGGACTTGTGGGAGAAGTGGAGGGTCGTGTGCCTGGCGATTCTTTTCGTTGAGGACATTGAGGATATCTACATATTTGGACCCATGATAACAGGCTATCTGCTGATTCGATTATGCATTGCCCTGACGTATCGGAAAATTCGGAGGGCGGTGACAGCAGTCCAAAGGCCCATGAAGCTGCCCGACATGATTGATGGAGTGAGCAGAGCTGTTAGCGCTCAGACTGTGGTCATAAACTGCAACATGGAAAACATCTTGGAGAAGCTTTCGGCTTTGCAAAGGCAAATGGATCAATTTGAAGACCAGAATGGACAAACAGAGTAAGTTGAGTCTATTGAAATGCGACTACTCGCCCTAACCCAAACAATCATAATCTAATCTGCATTCCGACCCCGGCCAAGGCCGCTGCTGGAACAACTCGCCCAGGAGATTGCTGCAGTGAAACGCTCTGTATTCCTATTCCTCCCTCCCTTCTTCACGGACACCTGTTGATTGTTGACTCTGTCTGGGACCTGGGGCCCGTTGTTCGAAAGTAGAATAAAGATATCCAGGATAAGTGGAAAAGCCAGGTTGGACAAAGTCTCATAAATCCATCCTGGCTTAATTGGTTGTTGGAACGCCGAGCCAGGCTGAGGAGGGGTGGCTTTGTCAAGCCAGGTGTAATTTATTCTCTCGTCAGTAGACCACAGAGATTGATCACAGATTCACCGATGAGTGGACAGGTGTGGCCACTTTCCTCCAATCAACAGCGGATCTTGACGTAAGGTGACACACCTCTTAGAAAAAAAAAAAAAAAAGCACCACCGCTGTCGTAAAGCTCAGAGAGAGTGCAGCGGACAACTGCGGACTGATTGAATGTGGAAGTAGCCTAATCCAAAATTATAATCACAATTTAAGTTCCTTTCACAAATTAACAGCTGTGCACTTTGCCTTAATGATGAGCAGTGGAAGTTGATACATTGCACTCATCTCTTATCATCTAAAGTAAAGTTCATACAGCACAAATACAAGTGGCCAAAAGTGCAACAGGTGAAAATTAATTAAATATAAGAACATTATGCAGTCTGATGCTTCAATAAATTGCCGATAACAATGTTCAAATGAGGTGTATAAATTATTTGGAAGGTGCCTGCTCAAACAATTGTATTCTTGTTTTCTTCCCTCAACCAATATTCGGCCAATATACTGTATTTTGTAACATATTTTATAATAATAAAAATAAATCTATTGCTAATTTTGCTTTTTTTTTTTTTACTAGTGGTCATAGAAAATATCATAGATGGGTCACAGATATCGAAAATAGTTTGTATTGTCTCAAGAACAGTGTGCACAATTCTGTGCTACAGATTTCACAAACCGTCAGACATCTTTATGCCCTGCATTTGAAGAAGCAGGCAGCGCTCGCAGATGCAATGATTCAGTGTGAGAAGCAAATGAATAGCCCTAATTATGAAAAAAAGAAAAGAAAAAAAACCTAATAAATATTGTAAATGTTTCATGTTATTTGATTATTGTAAATGTATTTAGTTTGTTTAGAAATCAGGCCAATATGTAGGGTACGTAACATGGAATAACTGTATAAAACATTGATTTCTGATCAGAGTGACTGCTGACTTCACAGATAAAGACAACAGAATCAACTTAGCCTGGCTGTTAGCCTGGTCTGGAGCAGGCTAGCTGCAGAGAATAAATCACCATAGTAACTTGACCAGGATAAAGGTATCCAGCTTTCGAACAACCAAGTTCAGGCTAAATTCAAACAGGATAACCAACATATCCTGGCTTAATCCCTTATCTAGGTTTCGAACAACAGGCCCCAGATCAAGGACGTCTCCAAAGCAACCTGCTGTGTTTTCGCGATGACACCCTGCGAACTGAGGCACTGATTGTGAGGCTAGATGAAGCAACTCTCCAGGCTTATTTACACACACGCATCCATGGACACTCACACACATGCACATATGCACCACACGCCCCTACACCCCCATCCCACGCCTTCGCCGCTTTCACCCCCCAGTGCATATGTATGTATGTGATGCAGAGAGTTAGGTGTGTGAATATTGCACATACACTGGGCCTGATATACTAAAGGTTTGCTTGTATAAAAACGTGTGCTAACTTGATGTCACCCGCAAAAAAATGTGCAAGCCGATCTTCTGAGGACTGCGTCTTTGAAGTGAGCAAAATGGCACGCTGTCCATTTAGCACCTTGGCCTTAATGAATATGGAATATGGGGCGTTTCTGCCCAAGTGATCAAAATACTGGAAGGAGAAAATGCAGATAAGAAATATTAGCACACGCATTATGATTTATCAAACCTGGAGGTAATTGCAGTGATTATGAATGCTTTAAACGTTGATCTGGAGCCAACAACGAGGAGGAGTCACGCATGACCAAACTTCTGGCAGCTCTCCGTTTCTTTGCGTCTGGTTCATTCAGTGCACGGTTGCCATTTCTGCTGGGGTCTCTCAAAGCAGTTTGTCAGGTATGCTCTCAGAAGTGTTAAATGCTATGATACGCAGAATGGGCCGGTACATAACATTTCCATCCACACGGGAAGCACTGAATGAAACCAAACAAGGGTTTTATGCGGTTGCTGACTTCCCAAGAGTAATCGGACAGATTGACTGTACTCAAGTGCAAATTGTTCTCCCCTCTACCACTGAGCATGTGTACAGGAATCACAAACACCGCCACTCATTAAACGTGCAAGTCGTTTGTGACTCCAGAGGAGTCATTACTAATGTTGTGGCAAAATATCCTGGGTCGGTGCACAACTCATTTATCACGAGAAATAGCAATATATTTTCAAAGTTGGGAGATGGCGAGTATGGTGATGGCTGGCTGTTGGGTGAGTAGTTTTATATACTCTATGCTACATAAATCATTTCTCTCATTGAAAAAATTAAACAATGCATTTCATATGTTCCAAAAGTGCATATCCCCTTCATCCCTTCCTCCTGACTCCGATACTCAACCCTACTACTCCGGGAGAGAATCGATACAATAGGGCTCATATACGCACACGGAACATTGTGGAGCGCACTTTTGGGGTGCTGAAAAGCCGGTTCCGGTGTTTGGACCGCACAGGAGGAACGCTACTATACAGCCCCAGGAAAGTGGCTCAAATCATAGTGGTCTGTTGCATTTTCCACAACATTGCATTACACCACGGGTTGGAGCAGGATGTCACTGAAGTTGAGACTGAGGACAATTAGCTTCATGTGGTGCAACATGGCAACGCTGCAGGAATACAGACTTGTGCCGCTTTGATTCGGAATAACTTCATGTGAGCTGTTTGTGGTGTGTATTCGTTTTATTTTCATTCAAAAACAAGAAAATCTGATTTTAAGCATGGAGAACGTGATTAAACATATATTTCAAAAATAAACATAAAGAAATCTGAAATCCAAAAGAAACATTAACAACCACTGTTGCCAATAGAACATTGGTGTGTGCCTCTATTTTTTTATTTTTTTTGCGCCACACACATAGTTTATTGCACTTTTTCTTTTAGGCAGTGTGCGCACTCATCCTGCACACTCAGGCCATCCCTCTCCTGCTCCTGTCTGCTCCAGTCCCTCAGCTCTGGCCTCGATGGAAGAACCGGACACTGCCTGCACCCCAGTTTCAACTCCTCTCGCTAGTGTGTTTATGGCCATTGTTAGGCCAGACACGGCGCTGACCAGCTGTTTTGTGTGCGCAGCAATGGCCCGAGTGTCCCACCGGAGCGCACAAGCCATATTAGATACGGCTTGCACCTCCCATGCAATGGATGATAACCCGTGATCGAGGGCAGCAGACTGCTTTTTCTTTTATCTTGACCACGGTTCTCTTTGTCTTCCCGACAGCATTCACTTAGGCACAGATGCCGCTCCATCTGATTTCCTTTGGTAATGTTCAGATTCCTCTGTTGGAGGTTGTTCAGATGTTTATTTGCCTCTTCTACAAGTACTTCCAAAGTAAATCAAATTCCATAAGTTTTATTGTAAGTTTTCATTGGAGGGACTGGCAAACCTCTCTCAGCTGATCGAACTGTGTTGTGCGCTCACTGTCCCACTACAGTGATGTCATTTTCCAAGAGAATGATTGGTCAGGAGGCGGAATTTTTCTACCTGGTGATCTCAATCTGGAACGTAACCTGCTCCGGACCAGGTTAGCCGTTCAGCACAAGTTACCGTGGAGATGTATCCCGGTAAGAAGTGAACCACCGTCGTAGTACGGAAAACCCAGAGTTAGCCCTGAAGTTACTAGTCTAGTACGAAGAGGGGGGTATCATGCACCCCCCGGAAATATACTTCTAACCAGTGTTTCTAGATTGGAAAAAATGTGTAAAAAATGATGAGCTATGTTAAAAAGTTGTCAGAATGTCCCATGTATCATTTTTATGCAAATTAGTGCCGCCATTATCGAAAAAACCTAATTTCACTATATTTAATTTAATTTAAGTTCCTTTATTTGTTTAAGAGGGACAGTGTACATCAATGAACATTTTAAAAGAATAAAATGTAAATGCACCCAATTATAGCCAGAAGGCTAATTTCCGTTGGCAGTCCCCCTGCCTGATGGAGCATGGCAATAAAATCTCAGCCAATACTGCAGATATCTGAACAAATAAGGTGTCTAGACCCATGTTTTGGGGGTCAGAGATCACAATAAAACTATTCATAAAGTGATCACATGTTGGTGTCATGCTAGTAAGCAAACCTAACCCTTTTACCAATTACAAGACGCCAATATTGGAGATACCAAATAAGGTGTCTAGACAGAGGTTGTTGTGTGTTTAACCAAGGTTTATTTGGATCAAACATCATAATAGAACTCTTCTTGATGTGACCACTCTTCTCTTTCCCATGCCAGATGAACAGTCAAGTAAATGGTTCTCCACTATGCATCACTCATCATCGTTTTCACTGAAATCATCAGAGTTAAACTCATCCTCTCCTTCCTCTTTCTCCTCCTCTTCCTGTTCATGCTCTCCAGTGTCATGGGGATCAACCAGTGAAGTTGGTAGGATCGGACCACAGGACCACACCGGTTTCAACACTCCTTCATCAGTCTTCATCCATCCCTGCCCCTCATCATAGGGTTTTGGTTTTTCCAGAATAGGTTCATCAGCTTGCTTGTACAAGGCGACACGGTAGTTCACACGTCGGCCATGTGGCTTCAGAGCAGAGTGGCATGGAGGAAGGCGAGCCAGGTCAACCTTAGACTTGCAAGTGAGTTTCTTGTCCTCCCCCACCATGTTGCGTAGCAACTTGGCACGGACAACATCCACTGAAGACTCACAACTCTGTCCAGACATCAGACAGGTGAATTGCTCCAACTGCCTCAGCATCTCAGGCTTGACACTCTAGCAGTCACTGAGTTGTCTGAATACGTGAAATTGGGGATTCTTCTTCAAGGGCCCCACCTTCCGGGGCGTCGAGTGGCGCAGTGGGTTAAGCAGGCGCCCCATATATTGAGGCTATAGTCCTCGTGCAGGCGGCCCTGGTTTGAATCCCACATTGGACGGCCCTTTCCTGCGTGTCATTTCCCCTCTCTCTGCCTCCCTATTTCCTGTCTCTCTCAACTGTACTGTCAAATAAAGGCATGAAAAAGCCAAAAATTATACTTGGCAGTGGTATAGTCTTCTCCAATGATATGAACACATAGAACCCAAGAAGAGTGGTGTGGTGGTCTTCTCCCAGGGATTCTGCAAGCTCGGAGATGTTGAGAAGCTTCCTGGATCTTCACACTGTAGGGGTCTGATGAAGTCAGCTGTAGCAGCCTTGCCCACAGCTTCTGCTCGTACTGTAACACGTCCATCTCAACATCAATGGGGACAGATGCAGCGGAAGCCAGGCAGTAGTAGTATTGCAGAATCCCTGGGAGAAGACCACCGCACCACTCTTCTTGGGTTCTATGTGTTCAGTGGAGAAGACTGTACCAGTGCCATCAAAGGGAGAAGGAAGGTGGGACCCTTGAAGAAGAATCCCAGGTTTCACGTATTCAGTCAACTCAGTGACTGCTGGAGTGTCAAGCCTGAGATGCTGAGGCAGTTGGAGCAATTCACCTGTCTGATGTCTGGACAGAGTCGTGAGTCTTCAGTGGATGTTGTCCATGCCAAGTTGCTACGCAACATGGTGGGGGAGGACAAGAAACTCAGTTGCAAGTCTAAAGTTGACGTGGCTGGCCTTCCTCCATGCCACTCTGCTCTGAAGCCACATGGCCGACGTGTGAACTACCGTGTCGCCTTGTACAAGCAAGCTGATGAACCTATTCTGGAAAAACCAAAACCCTATGATGAGGGGCAGGGATGGATGAAGACTGATGAAGGAGTGTTGAAACCAGTGTGGTCCTGTGGTCCGATCCTACCAACTTCACTGGTTGATCCCCATGACACTGGAGAGCATGAACAGGAAGAGGAGGAGAAAGAGGAAGGAGAGGATGAGTTTAACTCTGATGATTTCAGTGAAAACGATGATGAGTGATGCATAGTGGAGAACCATTTACTTGACTGTTCATCTGGCATGGGAAAGAGAAGAGTGGTCACATCAAGAAGAGTTCTATTATGATGTTTGATCCAAATAAACCTTGGTTAAACACACAACAACCTCTGTCTAGACACCTTATTTGGTATCTCCAATATTGGCGTCTTGTAATTGGTAAAGGGGTAGGTTTGCTTACTAGCATGCCACCAACATGTGATCACTTTATGAATAGTTTTATTGTGATCTCTGACCCCCAAAACATGGGTCTAGACACCTTATTTGTTCAGATATCTGCAATATTGGCTGAGATATAGTGAAATTAGGTTTTTTCGATAATGGCGGCACTAATTTGCATAAAAATGATACCTGGGACATTCTGACAACTTTTTAACATAGCTCATCATTTTTTACACATTTTTTCCAATCTAGAAACACTGGTTAGAAGTATATTTCCGGGGGGTGCATGATACCCCCCTCTTCGTACTAGACTATGGCCCAATTCCGATTCTATTTTTTCATCCCTATACCCCTACCCCTAGCCCTTAACCCTTGCCCTTGAAACGGAGCTACAAGGAGTAGGGTTGAAAGTCAACCCCTACGAATTGGGACACCACTTCAACAATCACATACGTCGTCTCTGCTGGCTTTCACATAAGCAGACGTGACGAGCTTTTGCCACAAATCCTCTATTCAGAACCACGTTAACTTAATAAAATAAAATAAAATTTAATGAAGAATGATCGGTTCATTGTAAAACATTTATTTATTGATGGAAATGTGGTGATTTATGTATAGGCTACAGATCCCCCAGGCAGTGCTGCTCCTGTGTCCAAAACACATGAAGCTTCACTTTTAATTCAAACAAATTAATGCGACAATTGTTACATTTCATCAATGAGACGAGCATTTATCTCCTGAAAAGAATGTAACTACGCGGCGGTAAACCTTTAAAACCCTGCGGGTAAGTTAATTAGCGGTCGTCTTTTCTACCGGTACGAGGTCGGGAGGTTGGCCGGCTGACAAGCTCTCCGGGCGGGGTGGTGTCTCCGTGACGAGCCGCTGATCTGCTCCACAGGTGGAGGCTCCACCGTGGAGCTTCACTTCTCCGAAAAACATCGGAGCAAACGTGTAAACAGCCTCCATTGGGATCTAAACAGCTACTTTCTCGCATGAAAAAATATTAAAACTTAACAAAATGACGTAATAACCGCGCTACAGTGAGAAATAAAACAGCTGCCGGTTGCCGCAAGATGCATTCTGGGAAACTTGCCATAGCCCTCGTCCGTAGTGTGCCCCTGAAAAATCTCCGTTTCGAGGGTGAGATAGCCCTACCACTTCCCCCTAACCCTCGTCTGAACCAGAATTGGGACACCCCTACCACTTCACGTGAACGCGCAAAACGAAGGGTTAGGGCCAAGGGCTAGGGCTAAGGGGAGAATCGGAATTCGGCCTATACCTCAATAATCTCAAATCCTGCTTCGTAGGACAGGCCTCATGTCTTCATTCAGCTCATCTCTCTACACTCATCTGCCTCTACTTTCTCTCTTTCTGCTCCTCTGCTTACTAAAGCCCCGCCCCCTTGAGGAGGTTAACCAATCAGAGCGAAGATGTGGACATGTTGTTGTGACATGTTGTTGATCCAGAAATGTCTTGACAGGAGGAAGAGTGGTGTCTGTGGTCTCTGTCAGGACGTCCTGAAGGATCCAGTCTCCACCAGCTGTGGACACCGGTTCTGCAGACAGTGCTTCACCTCAGACTGGGACCAGTCTGGTTCTTCTGGACCCCCCTCCTGTCCCCAGTGTGGACAAAGACCCAGAACCAGAGGTGGGTTGCAGACAGCCAATCAGAGCAGCTGTGTACAAAGTGAGACTGAACATCTGTCTGCTGATGTGGTCATTTGTGAAACCAGGACCTGTTGTTTTCTCCAGAGTCATTGTTCCATCACACAGCACTGACATTTAAGATGATGATTCAAACCTTCTCTTTGTTGTCTGTAGTTTTTCTGTAGCTGATGAAATAATCTGATCAGATTGCCAGACTCTCTGTCTTCAGTCTGACTCTGTCTCTTCTCTCTCAGCAGATCGTGGTCTGCAGGAGGTTTTAGATCAACATAAGATCAGTCTGAGGAGCAGATGTGAACGAGTGACTGAAGGAACAGAGGCAACAGGAAGTGGAACAGGAAGTGGAACCCTCCTCAACACGATCTACACTGAGCTCTACATCACAGAGGGACAGAGTGAAGAGGTTAATACCCAACATGAGGTGAGACAGCTGGAGACAACATCCAAGAAGAAGACCCTCCATGACACTCCAATCAAGTGCAACGACATCTTTAAAACCTTACCTGTCCAACAGAGAGAGGACGTCTCTACAGTCTCACCTGTCCAACAGAGAGAGGACGTCTCTACGTTCTCACCTGTCCAACAGAGACCCATCAGAGTGGTTCTGACCAACGGCGTCGCTGGCGTTGGAAAAACCTTCTCGGTGCAGAAGTTCACTCTGGACTGGGCCGAGGGCTTGGAGAACCAAGATGTCAGTCTGCTGGTTCTGCTTTCGTTCAGGGAGCTGAACCTGATCAGAGATCAGCGGTTGAGTCTTCTCAGGCTGCTCCATGTTTTCCATCCAACATTACAGAAGGTGACAGCAGAGCAGCTGGCTGTCTGTAAACTTCTCTTCATCTTTGACGGCCTGGATGAAAGCCGACTGTCACTGGACTTCAACAACAGGGAGGTTGTGTCTGATGTCACACAGACGTCATCAGTCAACGTGCTGCTGACAAACCTCATCCAGGGGAATCTGCTTCCCTCGGCTCTGGTCTGGATCACCTCCAGACCTGCAGCAGCCAATCAGATCCCTCCTACATGTGTCGACAGGGTAACAGAGGTCCGAGGCTTCACTGACGCCCAGATGGAGGAGTACTTCAGGAGGAGGTCGAGTGATGAAGATCTGTCCAGCAGAATCATCTCACACATCAAGACGTCCAGGACCCTCCACATCATGTGTCAAGTCCCAGTCTTCTGCTGGATCAGTGCTACAGTTCTGGAGCACATGTTGACCACAGACCAGAGAGGACAGCTGCCCAAGACCACAACTGACTTGTTCTCACACTTCCTGCTGGTCCAGACAAAGAGGAAGAAGAACAAGTACGGTGAAGGACATGAGACGAGTCCACAGGAGCTGACGAAGGCCGACAGAGAAGTTCTTCTGAAGCTGGGGAGGCTGGCATTTGAACAGCTGGAGGAAGGAAACATCATGTTCTACCAAGAAGACCTGGAGCAGTGTGGTCTGGATGTCACAGAGGCCTTGGTGAACTCAGGACTCTGTACTGAGATCTTCAAAAGAGAGAGTGTGATCTTCCAGAAAACAGTCTACTGCTTTGTTCATCTGAGTGTTCAAGAGTTTCTGGCTGCAGTCTACATGTTCCACTGTTTCACCAACAGGAACACACAGGTCCTCAAGAAGTTCCTGGTAGCGCAAGTTGAGGAACATGATAACAGTGACTTGTCCTCAGTAGAAAAAGACGGTGGCGGCAGTGGCAGTGGCAGCGGCAGCAAAGAAGAAAAAGAAGAAAACTACAAACAGAGAGAGAAACCAAAACAGAAGTCTTTGTTTAAGAAGGTTCAGAATTGTTTTGGATTCAATGCAAGCAGTCCTCCACAGATCAATAAAAGTCCTCCACAGATCAATAACAGTCCTCTAACCCTGGATGTCTTCCTGCAGGGAGCCATGCAGAAATCCCTCCTCAGTGGAAATGGTCACCTGGACCTGTTTGTTCGCTTCCTTCATGGCCTCTCTCTGGAGTCCAACCAGAGGCTGTTAGGAGGTCTGCTGGGTCAGACAGACAACAGTCCAGAAACCATCCAGAGAACCATCTACAACCTCAAGTGGATTGAGACTGATTACATCTCTCCTGACAGAAGCATCAACATCTTCCACTGTCTGACGGAGATGAAGGACCAGTCAGTTCATCAGCAGATCCAACAGTTCCTCAAGTCAGAGAACAGATCAGAGAAGAGACTCTCTGGGATCCAGTGTTCAGCTCTGGCCTACATGCTGCAGATGTCAGAGCAGGTTCTGGACGAGTTGGACCTGGAGAAGTACAAGACATCATTGGATGGACGACGGAGACTGATCCCAGCTGTAAGGAACTGCGGGAAGGCTCGGTGAGTCCAGACATAATCAATATAATTATTGATCAGTAGTTTAGATCAGTAGTTAACATAAACAGAGTTTTTCTTCTTTTTTTTCTCATTATTTTTAGTTTGACTTTGAAAACATCACATGAGGGATAATATAGATTGAGCAGGCTTTGCTTCAGGGTCCCGTCCATCCTGTGAGAGTGATGACGATCATTGTCTCCTGTCAAACTCAGTCAGAGAAGATGAGCTGAAGCTCAGATGTTCATCACATCATCACGTCCTGTCATCAGATGCATCAACTGTGTTTTTACTGCAGCTTTCATCTGATTTGATTCTGGCACATTTGATATTTTCTCTCTTCACAGACTTGTTGGTTGTAAACTCTCAGAGAGTCACTGTGAAGTCGTGGCCTCAGCTCTGAAGTCCAACCCCTCCCACCTGACACAACTGGACCTGGGTGGAAACAACCTGAGTGATTCATCAGTGAAGGTTGTGTGTGCTGGACTGGAGAGTCCAAACTGTCGACTGGAGACTCTGAGGTGAGTTCACTGACTGGACCTGTTGGACTTTTGTCAGTGTTCAGTTCAAATGTGTGAAGTTCAGTTTGAAGCAGCAACTGATTGTGACTCCATGTTACTGCAGCTGGTAGAAGGTGAAGGGTCAGAGGTCAGTGTGATGATGATGATGGTGTGTGTGTGTGTGTGTGTGTGTGTGTGTGTGTGTGTGTGTGTGTGTGTGTGTGTGTGTGTGTGTGTGTGTGTGTGTGTGTGTGTGTGTGTGTGGTCCTGGATCAGGTCTGGACCTTTAACCTTTGATCCAGTTCAGTCCTGAATCAGAGAGTTGTAGTCAGTGTTTAGTCCAACAGGTATTGATCAGATATTGATTGTATATTGACAGACTGATCTGAGGTCAGCAGCAGCTGATGAATCTGTGCTGACAAGTGGATGATGTGTGTAGAAGGCCACATGATGAAGATCCACAACAACACAAGGACAAAGTCCCTCTACTCATTTACACACTGATCATTGATCAGGACACATCTGATCAATCATCAATCATTTCATCTTCTTCTTTTATTCTTTATTCAGATTGTGGAACTGCAGTTTGTCAGAGATCAGCTGTTCTTCTCTGGTCTCAGCTCTGAAGTCCAACCCCTCCCACCTGAGACACCTGGACCTGAGTCAGAACTACAAGCTGCAGGATTCAGGAGTGAAGCATCTGAGTGGTTTTCTGGAGAGTCCAGACTGTAGACTGGAGACTCTGAGGTCAGACTCTGTTTTATTTCTGTGCTCAGATGAATGTGATGTGAAAGTTGTGTTGATACTGAGCTGCAGACATGAGGCTGGTATTCTACTGATCCACACTGAGGCTGTAGGACAGGGTAAGCAGGCGCTCACAGACCAAGACCAGGGCTGTGGGGGGGTCGGCACCTCAGACAGCTCATCACACAACAACCTCACAACAAACAGATTTATGAACAATAGTTAACACAGATCCAAGTCTTAAACATGTGCAACACCTTTTCCCCACAATCCATGCCGTCCTGACATCAGCTGTCATTAACACACAACTCAGATCAATAACAGGATCACATGTTGGAGCACCGCTCACGTCACACAACAAACCTTTAACACAATCCACACTCAGACCTGAGCAACAAGGATGTTAACTGTACACAACAAGCTGTTATTACAAGGTTTACAACAGAGAAGACACACAACCTGGGCTGTGTGTGTGTGTGTGTGTGTAAAAGTGTCAGAGAGAGAGTAGGTTAAAACTTGCTAACTGTTAGCCACCGTAGCTCAGGCGTTGGTCTCCCGTCAGATAAAAGCTGCTGTTGTTCTTCAGATGAAAGCTCATTAAGGTGTTCACCTCTCCAGTGGAGCATCACTGCAGTTGAATTAGCTGCTGAACTGCTGGACGCTAAAAAGCCAGGGGACACGTCTGTGTGTTGACCATTCACCAAGGCAACGTGAACAGAAGTGCAGCTCAGACATGGTGCAGTTAAGTTAAGAGGCAGCGTAGCGTTGTGCCTTTTCACCTCCATGTGAACTCTCTGTGGGAACTTACTGCACATGTGCAAACAGCCACATACACACCATACTGACAGAAGAGGCAGAGCAGCTCTGGGCCTTTGCTCTGTAATACTACACATGGCTGAGTGGTTTGTGCAGCTGCTGCCTGGACAGAAGCTAGCTCTGTTTACTGGCTTTTATTAGACCATGAAAATCACCATATTCTGACACATTGAACTTGTAGTAAAGTTATCTGAAAGTCCAAAAGAATCCAACTTTAGATGAAGTGAATAAATCAAAGCCCTGACTGCACCTCACTGGTTTTTAGTCCAGTCTCTGTTTCTCTTCATGTTTCACCTCCACTACAGAAACACATGTGATGTATCAGACAATAACTGATCTATAATCAATTGCTGCTGGCTCCACCTCTTTCCTGAGGCTCTGTCATGTTAATAGTGAAACATTCAAAGCCAACATCCCATAATAAGCAGGTTTCAGGTTTTTCTGTCTCTGAGCTTCATTCAACATGTGTTTCTACACGTTAGTTGTCATGGTAACAGAGTTCAGCCTCACATGTGTGTTGTCTTGAGCATGGTCAGTAAATCTCTGATCAATGTGGCTGCACAACATGAGTTTGTCTGGATGGAGCCACAGGTGGAGCTGACAGGTGAAGAGGCGGAGTCACTGCGTCTGTGTTGAAGCAGCAGCAGCTTCTCATGAATATTAATGAGCTGTTTTCTCTCTATGTGACTGTTTAACCTGCTTCCTGTTGCTTCAGCTGTTGGACTTTGATTTTCTAAACTTGTTCTTTCTGAAGCTTCTTCAGCTCTGAACAGATGATGAGACACTGAACGCTGTCAACAAGGAGCTTTGTCCTCAACTCACTGCTTTTATTCTTTATTCAGTTTGGAGCGCTGCAGTTTGTCAGAGATCAGCTGTTCTTCTCTGGTCTCAGCTCTGAAGTCCAACCCCTCCCACCTGAGAGAACTGGACCTGAACTACAACAACAAGCTGCAGGATTCAGGAGTGAAGCATCTGAGTGGTTTTCTGGAGAGTCCAGACTGTAGACTGGAGACTCTGAGGTCAGTTCACTGACTGTTACTGTTGTAGATCTTAGATCTTTGATCCACAACTGAACCTGATTGATCTTCACTCAGAACTTGAATCATTGACTTTGATGTCATGAATGAAAGACGTTTGAAATAGTTGTTGTCTCATGTTTCCACTTGTTCTTCTCTCACACTGACAATGACTCTTCACTTTCAGCTCATTTCACTCAGTCTGATCAATAATCAATGATCTGATCACTTCAGCTGTGTGTGTTTTTGTGTGTGTGTGTGTGTGTGTGTGTGTGTGTGTGTGTGTGTGTGTGTGTGTGTGTGTGTGTGTGTGTGTGTGTGTGTGTGTGTGTGTGTGTGTGTGTGTGTGTGTGTGTGTGTGTGTGTGTGATCTTCATTTCATCTTCTTCTTTTATTCTTTATTCAGATTGTACAGCTGCAGTTTGTCAGACATCAGCTGTTCTTCTCTGGTCTCAGCTCTGAAGTCCAACCCCTCCCACCTGAGACTCCTGGAGCTGGAAGGCGGAAACAGCTACCTGAGCTACAACAACAGCAACTTCCTGAGCTCTTCATCTCTGCAGCAGCTTCATGATCTTGTGAACAGTCCAGACTTTCGACTGGAGACTCTGCAGTGTGAGTCTGATCTGTAGCTGTTTCCACAGCTGATGAGACTGTGGGAGTGAAATAAAGTGTAAAGTGCAGCAGGTGAACCTGTCAGGATGTGACATCATCACGTATGACATCATCTATGACATCACAGACTCAGAAAACGCTGCAGCAGCTTCAATGTGTCAATCATCAGTGATCCAGTCACAGGTAAAGGTGTTGAGTCAAACAGGAACAATGAGCTTCACCTGTCACTCAAGTACAGGAAGTACTTTTACTCCACTAACTCCAAACTAAATACTTTTACTGTGATACTGTAGTTATAGAAACTTTTACTCTGCTCCTATTATAGTATTCACTGTGATACCTTGTAAGAAGTACTTTTACTCTGATACTGTCTACAGAAACTACTTTTATTGTTGTGCTGTAAATACATTAAGTATTTTACTGTGTTACTGTTAGTAGCCTACTGCCACATCCACTTGTCGTGCACAACAAAACACAGCAAAAGACCAAAATACATGTTTTATAACGAAGTTCTTCTTTTCGCCCTCAGTCTTATTAAACAGAAAGATGCCATTTAATTAAACTATTTAGTATTATTGATAAGTATGATTTACAAAAGAAACCCTAGCCTTTATTTTATAACTTAACACACATATGTACATAATTTCCTGTACGTTTTTTTTCTTTTTTTTTTCAATATTTGCTCTTTCAAGACTCAACATGTAGTCATAACACATCAGAATACCATTGCAGAGCAGCTAAATCAACAACAACAACAACAACATGAAAAGATAAATATTATTTAGGTGTCAGGCTCAGTTACATTTCAAAATGAAAGTGTTTATTTTCGCAAATTACAATAAAAGGATGTTTTTTTTCATGGTTTTACAGTGAATGTGTTGTCGAACAAGAGATTATGAATAAACGCAGGAACTGTCAGGTTTAGTTTTTTAATCACACGTGAAAAAATATGGAGTGATATTTGTAATTTTATTGCTATCAATGTTGATGGTGAATTTATTTTGTTTTGGAGGAATGTACTACTGTTTGGGCTCCCTGACCTGGAAAAAAAACAAGGAAAAAGCCAACATAACTTTTATTATCAACCCTATCATTTTAATAGCAAAATTTCATATTCACAAATGTGAGTTCATAAAAAAAACCTTCCTTTTCTGCTCTTAGCGGTGAGCTCAAGCAATACATAACCTCCATCAAATTTTCAAGCAACCAGAAAGTGATTAAGACTTTCAATATGTGTGAAAACTTGAACATTTTTTTGTAAACTTGTAAATTCCCCCTGGCGTTTAATTATAGATATGCTTTATAGATTGCATTTTATTATGAAAAACAGTTTTTGTAAAGTGAAACAAAGTTTTGAACAAAAAATAAAAATAAAAAATTCACACGTGAAACGGAAATGATGTCACTTACACTAATTGACACTAAACAAAGCATCACATCCATAGATATTTATGAGAGATTTTTCAAAGAATAAAGAAGTGGAATAAAGCTTACACATTCTATTTCCCTTTTTTTCCTTTTCTTCTGTCATAGGCTACCATACCATATGTTATTTTTTCCATGATTTTATGTTTTCTAATATTGCTTAAAACAACCTGATTTTATTTTTGATTTATTTATTATTTATGTTTATTGATACATATTGGAGCACCTGTCTGATGTTTCATGTTTGATTGTATGTACAACCCATAGACTGGTACAACCCTGTTCTCTGTACATCCGTTTGTATGTAGGCTACAATGTTTTCAATAAAGCTCATTGGGGGAAAAAAAAAAGAAGAAGTTTCCGGTCGGAACCTTTCTCTTCCTCGTTCACAGACGTGTACAAACTTAACTTTACATTATTTTAACCACCATGTTGCATTTAAAAGTGTATTTTAATACCTGAAATATTTTCATACATTATATCTCTAAGGCATGTGTGCAGTCGTGTGGCTGTATTTTATTTATAAGCCTGCATTCCCCGCTGTCCTGTCTGTGGGGCGGAGATATTTTGGTGACGGACCTCTGGCTCTGCACCGACACATGTGAGCGACCATGGCTTCACCCGGCGGCGGCACCGGGGAATCGAACCTGATCGGTGTGTGCGAAGGGGAGCTGGACCCGAAGGAGGAGGAGGAGCAGGAGGAGGAGGAGGAGGAGGAGCAAGAGGAGGAGGAAGAGGAGGAGAAGCAGGAGGAGGAGGAGGAAGAGAAGGAAGAGGAGGAGGAGGAGGAGGAGGAGAAGGAGGAGGAAGAGGAGGAGGAGGAGCTGCAGTGAAGAAGGAAACCCAGGTCCAGGTGGAGGTAGAAGGTAAAGACCGAACCACATCAGTATCAGTATAAAAGTAAAAATAAAACATGTAATAGCCGATATTATTTATTATTTTCTCTCTTTTTTTCACTTTCACCACAAATCTTTTTAACAACTTAAGAACTTAACATGGATATAAAGAGTTTTTTTTTTATCTTGTCCTGTCGGTGTCGGTGTCGGCGAGGTGAGGGAGGAGAGGGAGCATCTACAGTCTGGTTAGATCTTGCTAATGCTTACGGGTCAATCCCACACGACCTCATCCAAGAAGGACTCGACCACTATTACATCCCAGTGGCAATCCGAGACATGATCACCAGCTATCTTGCTGGGTTCAAACTCAGGTTTACATCAGCCCCTTTTTTACCACCAACTGGCTGGACCTCCAGAAGGGGATCCCTACGGGGTGTACCATCTCCCCCATCCTATTCATCATGGGGATGAACCTTCTGATAACAGCAGCAGAGGACAGAACTAATGAAGTAAATAAGCTCATCTCTTTTGGGCCTTAAACTTATTCAGCATCACTCTAATATAATAACTTTGAAGACTCCAATAAAACGC
Organism: Trachurus trachurus; assembly: GCF_905171665.1. Classification (NCBI taxonomy): domain Eukaryota; kingdom Metazoa; phylum Chordata; class Actinopteri; order Carangiformes; family Carangidae; genus Trachurus; species Trachurus trachurus. Next base: position 33,170,295 of record NC_139897.1, on the reverse strand, counting down.
TGGAGAGGGATGGATCCGAAGCAGAGTTGTCTTTCATTCACTCTCAGACAAAGTAGACACAAGTTAACGCCCCGAGTCACTCTACAAGATACAAAGTATATGAAAAAGAAAAAGTGTCGACAGGAGGGTAGAAGTGACTGATTTTCACATCATCCGAGTGTGGCTTTTATGCTGGTGTGTGTGTGTGACTTTGGGTACTTTCCCATCCCATGGCCTTATCTTCTGCTAAATCCGTGATTTCAGCTAGCATGCTATCCCAATGAAGCCATTCTGCCAATGTATTCCAAGAGGCTGCCCATAGACTTACATGCTATTCTGTGATCCCTTTTTCAACCCTAGCATGTTAGCATTTTCATGGATTTGTACTAGCATAACAACTTTCAGCAAAACACCAGGTGTTACAAGGGGTCATACATAGTTCACTCTTGTCTCATGACTTTGCACTTTTGCCTTGTACTCCAAACCCTGTTGAAATGTACACTTTCATCCATTAAGTGGTGTTAAAGGGCATGTTGTGATGTTTGTAGGCAGATAATGGCAATCAGTGATGATAAAGCCACGGTGGAGTGAAACAACATAAGAACACAAGAAATAAGTATATTCTAACTATTTAAATCAACACATAATAACATAAATGGTGATTATTAATGACATAATAACACAGCTCACACTCAGTCTTTAAAGGTGGCATAACTTTCTTTTCATTGGTCTTGTTGTTTTCAGGCTTATATGTCATTTCTCATAAAAAATGCCACCACATAACCCGGGGCCTTAAACTGGAGTCAGGTATTGTCCAGCCGGTGCTGCGAGCGTTCATGGATGATATCACAACAACAACTGTTACCCATGTCCAAGCAAGATGGGTACTGGAAACCTTGGGCAGTGTTGCCTCGTGGGCAGGGATGCTGTTCAAGGCCAGGAAGTCCAGACGCTTGATTATACAAGAATTCGGCGAAATAACCGTCATTACTGCGGTGACAGCTCCCAGTCAGGCAGCGATGGGTTCTGTGGCATTTGAATGCAAGCGCCAAGAAGTGGACCTTTTCTCTTCTGTAAATATGTCTAGGAAGGCTGGGAGGACATGTGCCGTCCTCGACTGCTCTAACATCAGCAAAACACAGCCCCTTACTTCAGGAGGAGTGTCCGTGTTTAGACCGTAACATTACGTACAGCGTGTCAGCAGCAGCAGCAGCAGCAGCAGCAGCCGCCAGCGACGCAGTCACAGCTGACCTGTACAACCTGGCTACTCTCCCTTCTCACCGTTACCTTCACATCGTGGTAAAAGTGGACGGTCTGTGAATGTCTCACTGATCCCTTCAATATGATGTGATCATGGTCGTCTAAATGCCGATGTAAAATATGTCCGACCCATCCGGAGCTCAGGTCATTTCGACCATTAATCAGAGACCTGTAATTGACGTTTTTCTGATCATCGGAGGCCAGCTGATCAATAAAATATTCTTGAATATCTAAAACAAAGCACAAGTTGTTGTTTTTATTCATGTAGCCTGTCCACATGATTAAATATCGCTGCTGGCTTGCTAACGTCAGCACGCATAACGTACTGTACCGGTATGTTATATTGTTTATGGTACAGTCTCTTATCTCCCTGTTACTCTAATCCTTCCTGCTAATCGCTCAAACAATTGATTCATTCCTAAATTAAAGATCAGGACAGAGAACTAAACCTGAGCCAAGACAAGAACCTGAACCTGAACCTGAACCTGGACCAGAACCAGGACCAGAACCAGAACCAGGACCCAAAAACTGTTTTTGACGACAGAGTTGATCTGTTGGTCCAGTTTTAAATCACTGTCAAGCTTTACTCCAAGATTAGAAACTACTCTTCCTCCTCCTCTGAACACATCAGGTCCACTGTAGGCAAGTAGCCGTCCTGAACCAATCAGAGAGAGAGATGAAAATAATGCTGATAATGTGACTGGCCACCAGTGACACGCCCACTTGTTACACATGATAATTTATTCTTTCTAATCCCAGAGTCAGAGATGAACTCAGCACAATCAGCTGCTGTTCCCCACAGAAAAACACCTGTAAAATCTGTGTGTGTGTGTGTGTGTGTGTGTGTGTGTGTGTGTGTGTGTGTGTGTGTGTGTGTGTGTGTGTGTGTGTGTGTGTGTGTGTGTGTGTGTGTGCGTGTTCTTGTATTTACTACGTTGTCGGGACCGTCGAGAGTTTTTAACCAACAGAGTGAGGACATTTTTGGGAAGTGAGGACATTTTGGCCGGTCCTCACTTTTTCCAAAGGCTGTTTGAGGGTTAAGACTTCAGGTTATAATTAGGTTTAAGTTAGTTTAAGAGTAATGGTTAAGGTTAGGGTAAGGGGCTGGGGAACACATTATGTCAATGAGTGCATTTCTAAAAGGAGTTCATGATTCTCCTCGTATCTTCCTGGTTTCTGTGTGGACTTACATTTAGTTGTGGTTGTGTTTTCCATATATGGTCTTGTTGCCAGACCGGGGCGAGTTAAGTTACAACACTGAGACACAAATTAGTTGATGACAACATGTGTGATGAATAAGACAGAGAACAGACTGAGCTGTAACTTGTAGTGGAGTGTCTTTAAATCTCTCAGCAGCTCTTCTACCACAGCTGGATCTCAGCTCACTGTTTATTCATGGTGTCAGAGTTCACCTGTCCATACAGGTGTAATACCAGGAGTTGCCCAGCAGGTGGCGCCACTCTACTGTAGAAAGTCACTTCCCCTCCCTCTGTCGTCATGAACTTGAGTGATTTCCTGTAAACACAGAGCAGTTGTTCAGACGCCATGTTAGAGTGAACGGAGCAGAAGGAGAGAAACTGAAGTCTGAGACAAGTGAGTGTCAACACAACATTATTATTACTGTGGAGGGAAGAAGAGTCAGACGTAGTCCGTACATACGTCAGCACATTGTCTCAGATTCACCTCCACACAACTTCTTCAAACTCAGAACAAACATCAAAGGTCAAAGGTCACGGTGACTGGATAAACATGGATTTAATGTCAAAGTACTATGAGTGGTGGAGGTCGACAACCGGATCAGACAAGAACGTGATCATAGTTTGTCCTCTGTGTGTGTGTGTGTGTGTGTGTGCGTGTGTGTGTGTGTGTTCCCTCTCAGACTGACTGAAGTCCTGAAGATGAGTGTTAATGTGGAGAAACAGGAGGACAGATCAAAGTCTCCAGGATCCATCTGTCTGTCCATGAAGAGTGACTGGTCCAAACATGAACCTATTTACTTCAGTCTTGGACCTGGACCTGGACCTGGACCTCCAGAGTCACAGTAAGAAACCAGACACAGATCTGTGTGCAGGGTTGGGAGAGTTACTTTAAGAATGTAATCCAGTACAATTACAAATTACATGTTAAAATAAAGTAATCGGTGACTTACTCTAAGTATCATATAATCAAAGTAATGTACTGGATTATTTTTAGTTACTTTTGGTCTACTTCAATACCAAACATGCAAATTAAGAATATCAGGCAGCCAGCATGCATCAATCCTCATCGATTAGATTACTCAAAGTCAAAAGCACTGAGTATCCCATAAATATGTGTTTGATTTTAAAAATGAAATCCTGACAAGAAGTAATCCCCATTTTATTAAATATACCAGCAATCTGATGACATATTTTTTCTACTGTAACAGATTACTGTTTCCTTTGTCTTTAACACCATTATACATGTAATCCATTACTCCCCAAGCCTGCCTTTGTGTGTGTCCTCTCTGTGTGTGTGTGTGTGTGTGTGTGATCCTGTGTAGAGCTGATGTGAGACAGATGTTCTGCAGCTGGACACTGGACACAGTTACTGACTGACTGACTCTACACTGTTGTCTATGATGCTGCTGTGTTGTTTCCATCCTACACTACAGTGTGTGGTGCTGGACGCTGACGTCACTGGACACTTCCCACAATGCATCAGTGATCAGAGAACTGATCAGTGATCAATGTGATGTGAATAAAAACATGTTTGTGTTTGCAGAGGTCAGAACCACAGACTGAGAGCAGAGTCTCCAGGATCCATCTGTCTGTCCATGAAGAGTGACCTTTTTTTGGGGGCGGGGAAGCATTAGGTGATAGTGACTCTTATCATGGACAGCCGAGGAGAACAGATTATGGATGATATCTTTATGGACACTTTTGTGTTTGTTTTTTGTTTGTTTGTTTTCCCTCTGTTTTTTTTCTTTCATGTGTTGTTGTTGTTTGTTTGTTATTTTGTCCTATGTGTGGCCCCTTCTATGTACGTGTACGGGTGGGTGTGGCTCGAGGGAGGACGGGAGGGGAAAAGAGAGGAGGGAGGGAAGGGTGGGAAAATGGAAACTAAGAAGGCTGTTTTTTGTTGTATCCTTATGCATTTGAAAATGAAGAAGAAATATATGTATCTTGTTTTGCACTTGATTTTTAGTTTGGTTTAATGAATAGCACAAAATTAAGAATTATTTCCTGGAATGTGAACGGAGCAAATAATCAGGTTAAACGTGGAAAAATATTAAAGCATTTAAAAAGATTCTCCCTAGATATCGCCTTTCTCCAAGAAACACATGTAAAAACAGAGAAACTCAGTCATCTAAAAAGAGAATGGGTGGGTGAGGTACTTGGTGCTGGACACTCTACAAAGAGAGCTGGTGTTGCTGTTCTATTTAATAAAAAATTAAACCTCATAGTTAACAATGTATTAAGTGACCCTCTCGGGAGATATATTTTTATTAATGTTTCTGTGGAGTCAAACAACTTTACTCTAGCAAATGTATATGCACCTAATGAAGACTGTCCAGGTTTCTTCAGCACAATTGAGAGTAAATTAGTAGATTTTGGTGACTCAACAATTATATTTGGGGGAGATCTAAATTTAACATTACATCCAGCACGTTGACAAAAGTGGGAAGATAAACCAACCGAAAAAATCTGTATTTACGTTATTAAAGTTAATGAATGCTGTTGGGCTTGTTGATATCTGGAGAACACTACACCGTGATGTAAGAGACTATACTTTTTACTCCCACAGACATCAAACTTTCTCAAGAATTGATTTGTTCCTAATTTCTCAAGATATTGTTAAAAATGTGACACAAAGTTTAATACATCCAATTGTGGTATCTGATCATAGTCCTATTCAGACTGACCTTGAATTAAAAACAGCATCAGTGTGCTTTAAACAGTGGAAGGTCAACGATTCTCTGTTCAGAGATCCAGAAATTAAGAAACAAATAAGTGAATACATTCATACATTTATGGATATTAACAAAAACTCCATAAATAATTTGCCAATGATACGGGAAGCATTAAAATGTTGCCTTAGAGGAGAGTTAATTAAGATCGGTAGCTTCAAGAAGAAGACACAGCAGCAAGAGGAAAGCAAATTGTTAACCAAAATTAAGCTGTTACAAAGTTCATTGTCCAACGAATACAAGAATGAAATATGGACAGAACTGTGCAAACTAAAAATGAAATATGATGACATTATAAGAGGAAACATTGAATATAAACTAAAGAGAGAAAAATTGAATGAGTATGAAAGTGGGGAGAAGGCAGGAAAGCTGCTAGCCTCAAGACTGAAAAAACAGATGACAAAAAATAAAATTTCTAGTATTAGATTACCAAATGACTCGATATCCTTCGATCCAGATCAAATAAACAAAACTTTTACTGAATTTTACAAAAACCTTTATGAGTCTGAAGGTGATGATAACCCTGAGTCATTAGAAAGTCTTTTTAATAATGTAAAGCTTCCCTTCTTAACAGAAGAGGAAAAACATACATTAGAGCAGCCCATAACTCTATCTGAAATAAATCAAGCCGTAAATTCTTTTGCTAAAAATAAATCTCCAGGGTCTGATGGTTATAATGCAGAGTTCTATCAGGAATTCAGTGGGGATCTATCACCTCTTCTTTTGCAGATGTATAACGCATCATATGAAAATGTCAGTTTTCCACCGTTATTTAATCATTCACACATTACATTAATCCATTAAAAAGGTAAAGATCCTCTTTTGTGCAAGAACTATCGTCCAATATCTCTAACCAACCTGGATAATAAAATCCTGGCCAAAGTTCTTGCAGCAAGATTATTTAAGGTAATTGGAAAGCTGATACTGTGACCAAACTGGTTTCATGAAGAAACGATACTCATCTGATAATACAAGGAAATTATTTAACATCATACAACATTCAAAAAAGCTCTCTCTGTCAGCTGCACTGTGTACTATTGACGCTGAAAAAGCGTTTGACCGCATTGAATGGTCATTCTTGTTTAATGCTCTACAGAAATATGGGTTCGGCACTAACTTTATACAGTGGATCAAAATGCTCTACCACAATCCTACGGCTTCAGTAAGAACGAATGACTCCCTTTCAAAACCTTTCACTTTACATCGAGGTGCAAAACAAGGCTGTTCAATTTCAGGTCTCCTTTTGAATTTAGTTATCGAGCCATTAGCCGAGAAAAAAAGATCTGAAAATAATATTAAGGGTATATATATTGGAAGTCAAACATATAAAATATTGCTGTACTGTGATGACATAATTTTGTATTTAACAGATGTAGAATCCTCTCTTCTTCATCTTACACAAATCATTACTCAGTATGGCTTCCTGTCAGGATATAATATATATATATATATAAAAAGGTTATTAATTGGAAAAAGTGGAAAGATAATGGAGTAACTAGGCTTTGTCACATACTCTCTAATAATAATTGTAACTGTTTTAAAAGCTTTGACGAGCTAAACACTGATTATAATATTCCAAAGAGTGAGTACTTGAACTATATTACCTTAAGGCACTCTATTGAAAAATGTGTGTCGATAGATAAGCTGAGAATTTGTGTACACACATTTGAAAAAGTTCTTTACAGTCATAATCTGCCAAATAAAAATGCAGTTAAATTATGGTATTCAACAACGTAGAAGCATGCCACCTGCTCCCTCGCAGAATTAAAGCCGACAAATCTGCCGTGATCATACGGCTGGTGAACAGAAAGACCAAAACCGAGCTTTTAACAAGGGTGGCGGCTGAAAGGAACCAACGTGTATATGAACGAACACCTGACGAAAAGAAATGCCGACATCGCTCGAAAAGCCCGTTTGCTGAGGAGCCAGAAGAAAATACAATCTACTTGGACTGCAGATTGCAACATTTTTATCAAATGAAATGGTTCCCCAGAGCAGGCAAAAGTGCTTGTCGTCAGAAGCGTGGAAGAGCTGGATAAGTTTCAGTGACACCCACGGTAGGATCATTTTTGGTGATGATTTTTGCTATTTTCTTTTCTTTTTTCTCTTTGGACTATGAACATGCACTTGAACAGCCATGAAACTTTTTTTTCCTTTTTTTTCTTCTTCTTCTTCTTTTTGCGCTTTTTGCGCTGTTTCGGACAGAAGACGTCATCTATTTATTTATCTATGTATTTCTTCTTTGGACGGACTTGTTTTTTTTTTTTCTTCTTCTCTTTTTTCTTCTTCTTTTTTTCCCCTTTTTTCTTTTTAACCCCCCCCCCCTCATTTTTGGACTTTGTATCTGCCCTGGAACATCTATGAAGCACATTTATTTTATTCTATTTTTTCTCTTTTTGCGCTGTTCCGGACAGATGTCATTTATTATTTTATTTATTGCTTCCTTGGACGGACTATTGAGAAAGCATGCTTTCTATTTTTGCGCATGCTTGCATCTTGCATACGTCAGCTGGAGGGAGGAGTGGGGAGGAAGGGAGGGAGGAGGAGGGGAAGAGAAGAGATAACAGAACATTTGGTCAGTCGGGTGCATATGGATATGTGTGTGTGTGTGTGTGTGTGTGTGTGTGTGTGTGTGTGTGTGTGTGTGTGTGTGTGTGTGTGTGTGTGTGTGTGTGTGTGGTGTGTGTACGTGGGAGTATTCTAAGATCTATGTATTTATATTTCATAGTTGATCATATCTCTCTCAATAAATATGCAGGACCGAAATTCAGATATTGACCCGGAGAGTAATTTTTTAATAGGGTGATTGATTGCAATTACTATGCTGTTGATCAATTTAATAATAAATTTAATCAAATACAGGGAGTGTCGATCATACACTTTAATAGCAGAAGTCTCTACACAAATTTTCAAAATATAAACGATTATTTAGGTCAATTTACTACACCTTTCAGTGTGGTTGCAATCTCTGAAACTTGGCTGAGCCCGGAGAAAGGGGTAGACTTTGAACTGGACGGGTATGTATTAAATTTCACGAACAGAGCAAACAAAAAGGGAGGGGGAGTTGCTCTGTAGGTGGATGAAAGATTAAAATATAGAATGATTAACCACATGACTGCTGCTATTGATGATGTACTATGTGAATGCATTTCTATTGAGATTATTATGGAGAAAATTAAAAATATCACGGTCAGCTGTGTTTACAGAGCTCCCAGCTCTAGTGTTGAAAAGTTCAAGGAAGTGATGGAAAGCATGTTTGCAAACACTGAGCAGATACACACTTTTATCTGTGGCGATTACAACATAGATCTATTAAACCAGAAAAATGTATCATCAACCGATGAATATACTGCTGCAATGTATAGTATGGGACTTCATCCGATAATTACCAAACCAAGTAGAATAGCGTCAAATTCAGCCACAATTATAGATAATGTATTTACTAATAATCTGGAGGACAATATAATTAGTGGATTACTTATAAACGATATCAGTGACCATCTGCCAGTGTTTGTTATTTTTGATTGTAAACATAAACTGATTAAGAAAGAAAATGCAACAAGACAGAGGAGAGTAAGAATGAAGGATAATATTGAGGCACTGAGATCTGAACTGCTTATGTATATGAAGCAATGGATGTTGACTCTGCATATGATTCTTTTTTGAACATCTTTTTATCCATATACGATAGGTGCTGTCCATTGCAACAATGCAAGGACACACCTAAAACTTCTGATAAACCTTGGATCACAAAGGGATTGATCATGAATGCATGTAAAAAAAGAATACCTTATACAAGGAATTCATTAAACATAGAACGAGAGAAAAGGAAATTAAATATAAAAGATATAAAAATAAATTAACTGGTATTCTCAGGAAATGTAGAAGGGATTATTATAATAAAATGCTGGAAAATAATAAAGACAATACCAGGGGTACATGGAACATATTAAATTCAATGATTAGAAATAATAAACCCAGCTTCAACTTCCCTGATCACTTTATAGAAAATGGTAAATTAATCACTGATAAAAATGATCTGGTAGATGGCTTCAACAATTTCTTTGTGAATGTGGGGCCCCAACTGGCAAAGAAAATAAATCCTCCTCAAGGGGGAGGTGCTGAAAAATTCAATGGAGATAGGAACCCAGCCACAATCTTTTTGAGAGAGACAGATAAAAATGAAATTATTAATGTTGTTCGCAGTGTTAAGAACAAAAGATCTTTGGACTGGAACGGTCTAGATATGAGTTTGATAAAGCTAACAATTGACACTATTGCAGATCCCTTAACTTACATCTGCAATCTGTCATTCAACCTGGGTGGCTTTCCCTGCAATATGAAAACGGCCAAAGTGATACCACTATATAAAGCAGGAGAGAAAAACATTTTTACTAACTACAGGCCAGTTTCTCTGCTCTCCCAGTTTTCTAAAATTCTGGAGAAACTCTTTGTCGCAAGGTTGGACAACTTCATTGAAAAACATGAGCTGCTTATAGAGAGTCAGTATGGCTTCAGATCGAACAGATCAACTTCCATGTCCTTAATGAATCTAGTGGAAGAGTTAACGATTGACAATAAGAAATATGCGGTAGGTGTTTTTATCGATTTGAAAAAAGCGTTCGATACAATTAATCACGATATTCTTTAAGGTTAAAGAAGTTACATTGGAAATAGAAAACAGTTTGTGCAGGTGCAGGATACAAAATCGTCTCTTTTAAGTATCAGGTCGATTTTGGGACCAAAACTGTTCATACTGTACATAAATGATATATGCAATGTTTCCAAAATATTTAAATATGTAATGTTTGCTGATGATACAAATATCTTTTGTATAGGGGAGAATCTTCAGCAGCTGTTAGAGACTGCCGCAGCAGAATTGGGGAAGCTAAAGTTGTGGTTCGATGCAAATACATTATCATTAAAATTTAATGATAATTTATTATATATTTGTTTTTTTTTATATTTAATGATTAAATATTTTAAAAAAAACAAATTAATGCTGTTTGAGAACACGAATAAACAACTGAATACTTTGATTGAATTAATGATTGATAGTGTTAAATTGGAAAGAGTACATGAGAGCCCTTTTTTAGGAGTAATAATCAACCATAACTTTAGCTGGAAACCACATATCAAATATATTAGGTCTAAATTAATGCGCTCGGTAGGGATTCTTTGCAAAACAAGGTATAGCCTATATTAAATCATAAATTATTACAAACACTGTACTGTACACTTGTGTTACCATATCTGACTTACTGTGTTGAAGTATGGGGAAACACCTACAGAAGCAACCTACAGCCAATATACAATATGCAAAAGAGAGCAATAAGAATAGTGAACAAAGCAGGTTATTATGATTACACCAACGCAATGTTCATAAAATCACAGACACTGAAATTTTGGGATCTAGTTGAATTCAGAACCGCACAAATTCTGTATAAAGCACATCATAAATTACTACCTGGCCATATACAAAACAAATTCAGTGATAGAGTGGCGCAAGGTAATGCAGCTGGTCTAATGCAAGTTTCGACCAGCGCAGCCTAGTGCAAAGTCAGATTGGAAGATTGGTAGATCACGCTGCGCTGAGATAGGCGTGGCCGCGCAGCAGGGGGAGGCGTCACAGATTCAGCTTGGTGCAGTGGAAGTTTTGTGCGAAAATGTCCCGCCGAGGTTGCGCTGAATTAACACAGCAGGGACGAACTGGCACTGAAAAGCAGCTGTGGATGTCCCAAAAGCAGGACTGAGGGTGGATGACTGCATGTCGCTGCCGTGTTGAGATACCACTCTGCCCTTGTGATGATCGCTTTATTTATTTATTTAGCCTACTTAATAATTCATTAGCGCGAGCGACCGCATCACGCAGCCGTAATGAAAAACAAAACACAAATCTTCATCTCTCTTAGTCCACCACAACAGCCTCGGTATCAGATAGTCAGTATATAGCCTACTACAGTATACTCAGCATCTCTATCACAGAAAAAAAGAGAAAAAAAGAGACGGACAGAGAGAGAGAGAGAGAGCGTCCTTTACGCTGATTTCATTCCGCATGGTGTTTGTTTATGTTGTGATTACACCTCTCATCTTGCTTACACAGGGTTTGAATAAATGTGAGTTTCTTTATTAGTTTATTAGTTGTTGTTTCTTACATTGGGCAGGGGTTCTCAGTGTATCAGATCAAACCTGATTAAGGATATTAGTAAACTCATTATTGGTCACTCTGAGCTCGGACCTCCGGACCAAAACAGCTGTTTCCTCCTGGGAGAGGTTCGGCCTCTGGCGTCGCTGTCTCCTCCGTCCATGTCCAAGTATAAAATGACAAACTTGCAGTGCGCATCGCCCTCCGCGCAGTTAAAGGTGAGGAGAGGAGCTCATTTGATTGGTGAAGACCTGACTCGGCTGTGTCAAACCCACTCCACGCCTTTCTCTCCTCCTCCTGTCTCCCTCCCGCCCTGTCTCCTCCCTCTTCACCGTTTGCGCCGGTGGGAGGGACGAGGGGAGGGCTTGCGCTGGTCTAAGTCTGACTGCGTGGCCCACCAAACTTGCGAAATGGACCTGGGCCACGCCCCGTTGACGTGGCGAAGCTGCCCTGAGGTTAGACTTCGCCCGGTCTACAAAACTAGGGCCCTATGTCTAAAATGTGGCAATACTGATGGAACTTTGTTTCATTTACTTTGGATTTGCCATAAAATAAAAGAAATGTGGTTTGGTATAACAAAACACGATATTAACTATATTAAAATAACTATTCCAATAACACCAGAATCATGTATATTAGGAGATTTACATAATTTTACCAAGGTTCCACAAAAAGATAAGAAAGTGTTCCTCTCTTTATGCATGATCACAAAAAAGGTGATCATGAACAACTGGATCTGTTCCAAAACCCCATCGGAGAGGGAGTGGGTCGCCGAGGCGATGGAGGCAGTGAATTTGGAGAAAGTCGCCTTTGGTCTGGAAAATAATGATGTGGGTTACAGTATGTTGAAATTTGGGCTCCAATGGAAAATTATTTGATGTCGTTTAAGATGTACATGTTTTTGTCCTCTTGATACTTCGTTTGAGGTCACTTATGAAGTGTGTAGTTATCCAATCCAATCCAATCCAATTTATTTATAGAGCACATTTAAAAACAACCAAGTTGACCAAAGTGCTTTACACAAAAAACAGTGAACAAATCAACATTCAGTAAGAAAGCACAACAGATAAAAAACAGCAAAACCAATAAATAATAAGACCATAGTTGCTAAAATATTAGGATTTCAAACTGTGTTAAAAGCCAGGGAGTAGAAGTGCGTTTTAAGACGTGTTTTAAAAACAGCTAGGCTAGGGGCTTGTTTCACGTGAGGGGGGAGGGAGTTCCAAAGTTTGGGGCCAGCAACAGAAAACGCACGGTCCCCTCTGCCCCTGAGTCTGGTCTGAGGGACCTCCAGGAGCAGTTGGTTTGTGGACCTGAGGGACCGAGAGGGGACATAGGGCTTTAAAAGGTCAAAAAGGTTAAAAAGGGGCGAGCCCATTAAGAGCTTTAAACACAAACATTAAAATCTTAAAATCAACTCTAAAATGAACTGGGAGCCAGTGCAGCAATGCAAGGACTGGGGTTATGTGGTCAAATTTACGTGTGCCAGTCAAAAGTCTGGCTGCAGCATTCTGGACCAGCTGCAAGCGGGAGAGTGAGGACTGACTAACACCCATATATAAACCATTACAATAGTCCAGTCTTGAGGTAATAAAAGCGTGAACAACTTTCTCAAAGTCTAAAAACGATAAAAACGGTTTGACCTTTGAAAGCATTCTTAGTTGATAAAACCCGGCTTTTACTACAGAATTAATCTGAGTATCTAGTTTAAAATCACTATCCATTTTTACACCTAAATTTGTGGCCACTGGAGTGACAAAGGGTCCAAAGGGACCTAGGTCCATTGTAAAGTTCCTTGGGCTGCCACTAGGTTTAAAAATGATGACCTCTGTTTTACTTTCATTAAAATTTAAAAAATTTAAGGCCAACCAGGCTTTGATGTCATTAAAACAGTTTAAAAGCAAATTAAAAGGGCTTCCATTGTTTTTAAGAGGCACGTAGATCTGTGAATCATCAGCATAAAAATGGAAAGAAATGCCATATTTCCTTAAAACTGAGCCAAGAGGAAGAAGATACAGGGAAAACAGGATAGGTCCAAGTATGGAACCTTGGGGGACTCCACATGAAAGTGGGGTTGATGACGAGGTAGAGCCCCCAAGGCTCACTTGAAAACTCCTTTCATTTAGATAGGACCTGAACCAATCCAGGGCTATTCCTTTGATGCCAACACAGTGCTCAAGGCGGGAGATGAGTATATGATGACCTACTGTGTCAAACGCTGCTGTTAGGTCTAAAAGCATGAGGAGGGCACAGTCACCAGTGTCCGTTAAAATAAGAAGGTCATTAAAAACTCTTAAAAGAGCTGACTCTGTGCTATGAAATGATTTAAAACCAGACTGGAATACCTTAAGAATGTCATGCTCATTTAAAAACGACTGTAATTGAGAAAAGACCACCTTCTCCAAAATCTTTGAAATAAACGGCAGTTTAGAGATGGGGCGGTAGTTGGAGAGCACCAGCGGGTCCAAATTTGGTTTCTTAATTAGAGGCTGTACTATCGCCTGCTTAAAATAAGATGGGACAACACCAGAGGTCAGACTACTGTTTATAATTTCAAGAATACTCATGCCAATTGTGTCCCAAACCTCCAAACCTCTCAAAAAGACGAGGAGGGATGATATCAGACGGACAGTTTGATGGTTTGAGTTTGGAAACAACTTCAAAGAGACAGGAGAGGGAAACTGGTTCGAACTGGTAAAAAGCAGCAGGGGACTGGGGAGTAATGGATGGGTCCGATAGAGGAGTCAAAATATTAGCTCTTATCTTATCAATTTTATTTACAAAAAATTGTAAGAACTTTTCACAGATCTCTGGGGAAGTTTCATAAAACGTGGATTGGGGAGGATGTAGTAACGCATTAATTGTATTAAAAAGAACGCAAGGTTTATGGCTATTTTTAGATGTAATATCAGAGAGATATTTACACCTCTCTTTTTTAAGGATTCTCTGGTAGTTCTGCCAGCTACTTTTGAGAATGTCATAGGAAACCTGTAGTTTATCTTTCTTGAATTTGCGCTCAGCCCTCCTACAGGCCTGACTGGCAGAGCGCGTTGTCTCGTTCATCCATGGTTCCTGTTTACGCTTACTACGTTGTGAGGACCATCAGCCACGTTTCCATGACAAGGAGAAAGTCCAGGGCCCTGGAGGAGAAAAAATCCTTCAGAATGAACGTCTTATTTGTTAGTGATCTTGCGTTCACTACCGCAAACTTGGCGGAAACCGGGAGGGGGGACAGTGTGGGGGGTCGGCACAGAGGCCGAAGGTAGCGGTGATTAGCGCCACCTTTGCGGGGGCGAGATTACCTTTTTATGGGAAGAACAAGACACAATTTTAGTGCCGGCAACAGGTACTAAGCTACTGCCAGCAAGGACCACGGAGCTCGAGTGAGTCTCCAGTGGAGCAGTTAATACCCTGTATGGGCAGTGGGGGGCGCTGTTACAGGGAATAATGTGCTGAGATTGAGTAAATGGACGGGGTGCATGTTTTGGTGATAGTCATGGGGCCGACTGGACAGCATGCTGGATGTTTGCTACTAGCATTTGGCTACCCTGGTTATTTGGGTGGATTCCATCACCTTTAAACAGTGACGGGCGTTCCCAGAATAAATTAAAATTGTCAATGTAGTTTACGGCACGGGATCTACAGGTGAACTGGAGCCAGGAATGTAGGCTGAGGATGCGACTGAACCGCTCCGCGCCCCGGCCAAACGTGGGAATTGGACCGGAGATGAAGACAGATTTGCCACAGCTTTTTAACCAGTTGAAGAGAAGGTTGAAATGATTCTTGGTTGCCTCCGATTCACGCCGGGAGTTGTCGTTTGATCCAATGTGGAGTACAATCCTTTTGATGGAGTGTGGAAGTGAGGGCAGGAGCTTCTGGGCTTTATCTAAGATGATGGGGACCGTAGCACCAGGAAAGCAGTGAGTAACTGCATTTAGAAAACGAATATCCCTCGTTATGGAATCACCAATGATCAGAGTGGTGGGATCAAAAAGCGGACGAGGAGGTGCAAACGTGTGATTGCCTTGGCAGAGTGAGAGACGCCCCGATGGATCAGGCTGTCCTGAGGACAGCTGCCTGGGCTGGACTGGGGGAACAGACGTGGGTTGGACAAAGGAAGCGGGGCCAGAACCAGTACGGGCTGCTCGACTTGCCCGGGGAGCTGGGGTGAACACAGGTATGGAGCGACGGGACCCCGGGAGGAAGTGCTTTGGCCCAGCGGGTGGTGGGGGGGGGGGGGGTGAAAATTTAGAGGAACCCTGTGATAGCTGGGAGAAAGGGGACATGGACTGAGAAGACGAGGGCAGAAGAGGGAAATCCTGTTCACTGAGGATGTCAAATTTGATCTCCAGGTGGAGACTGAAATGATGAGGTTCGGGGGATTTATTCCTTGTTTTCCCACTAGTCTGGATCCAGTTGGTTTCCTGATTCGGGGTAGAGCTGGCCTGGGCCTTGAAATTTGCCCCCAGGCGTAATCCTGGGGCAGGGAGGAAAGGAGAGACAGCCAGAGGATGAGCGGTGACAGGCTCCGGAGCAGAGGGGGGCGGGGCCGTATCCATGGCGACGGTGATCTCTGCTCCCAGCGCGCTGCCGGTTCTATGCTGGGCTGGTCCGAAGACGATAGTGTCCATGAACTTCTCCGCTTCCTGGATCTGATAGAGGTTGGAGATTCTTTTTTCTAGTTCGCGGATCTTTCCGGCCAGGAGGGTACAGTTGTCACAGCCTGGTGGCGAGGTGAGCAGCGGCATTGATGCGGATGTGATCCAGATACACTGAAACAGAGGAAGAAAAAGCGACCAGCAACAAACAGCCAGAGACAGCAGGAGGACTATGTAGCTGATCGAGGACGGAGAGTCGAGGTGCCGGTGAGAGGGCGAAAATAGCAGCCGGAGGTAGGCGAAGACTTACGGACGGATGTTGGAAAACTCAGGTAGCCTCCGCTCTCCGGAGTCAATCGCTGCAGCCAGGTGTTATTCAGGTAGCTTCCGCTTGCTGTGGTCGCACTCTCCGGAGTCACTCAATTGCAGGTGTTATTCAAGCAGCCTTCAGCCGTATGCCGAAATATCCATAAGGATTATCCACGCAATGATGTGAGGAATTGTCCATACAGTGACGGTGTAAGCAGAGTAAAATGAGTGAGAAGCGAAAAAGCAGTGAGAAGTGAGCTGGGAGCTGCACACGCTCAGATGAGGAAAATAGGACGATCGGACTTTTCGATTGTTAAAAACAATAGCCCGATAAGTCTATATTTTAAGCTTGTTTGTAGCGGAAGCTTCTCGAAGCTCCTCTTCCTGGTCCGTCCAAATCTCGCGTGATTTGCGCCGGCGTCAGTGCGGTTACTGCGAATCACGCGAGATTTGGACGGACCAGGAAGAGGAGCTTCGAGAAGCTTCCACTACAAACAAGCTTAAAATATAGACTTATTTAATTTTTTTCGGGACAATTACACAATTTGGGGCTTCAGCACAAGACGGACATTACATACGAGCATCATGGAGGTATTTGGATGTTTTTTTTTGTGTGTTTTTTTACGAAGAGCTCTGGTGTCCCTTTGCAACCGTTATATGGACATGCACTGCTACGCCAAGACCCCCTGTAACTCAGAGAAGGGACGGTGGACTCTGAAACTTCTTCCAGCCCTTAGTCAACATGAGGG
This sequence comes from Trachurus trachurus, assembly GCF_905171665.1. NCBI lineage: Eukaryota > Metazoa > Chordata > Actinopteri > Carangiformes > Carangidae > Trachurus > Trachurus trachurus. The sequence continues at coordinate 33,153,327 of NC_139897.1, read as the reverse complement.
TGAGTAGATAATGAGCGAAATATCATTCTAGGGTGAACTATCCCTTTAACTTAGAAGGGTATAGAAACTAGTTAAAAAGCGACTTTTCTACTGGGTCGAACTGCCGGAGCTTAAGCGACCGACGCCATCTTCTCGGTCGCTGCTTAGCGCCTGAGACCATTTAAGGGGTGGTTTGTTCTTTTATTTGTTTGTCTTTTCCCTTTTTTGTATTATTACTATTATTTGGAATATGTCTGTGTGTTTAAATTAAAATAATTTTAAAAAGAGTGACCGGTCCATGGGAAAACCTATTTACTTTAGACCTGGACCTGGACCTGGACCTTCAGAGTCACAGTAAGAGACCTAATAAAACCCAGAACCTGAGTGTATGTGTGTGTTCTTGTACTTACTACGTTGTGAGGACCATCAAGAGTTTTTAACCAACAGAGTGAGGACATTTTTGGGAAGTGAGGACATTTTGGCCGGCCCTCACTTTTTCCGAGGGCTGTTTGAGGGTTAAGACTTTAGGTTATAATTAGGTTTAAGTTAGGTTAAGAGTAATGGTTAAGGTTATGCATTCTCGTTATGCTTTCTTTTCTCTTTCTTTTCTCACCTCTTTTTGTTTATTTATTTATTTAGTGCTGTTATCATCACTACTACTTTTATTTTTACTACCAACATTTTCCCTGTTCTTTTCATCTTTTTCCTTCCTTTCTTTTTTAATTTTACATTTTTATACCTTGCACAAGGTATGCGATTATTATTTCTTGACTGTGCTTCAATTATGTGTTAGATCAAGGTGAGGTCATGTTATAAGCCTTTCAGATTTCAGACCTCACCTGCACATTTATTTTTCATATTTTTCTTACTAGTAAGAGAGATAAGTAAATGTTTTGTTTTATTTTTTATGTGTAAAAAAAAAATGCATTATGTCAATGAGTGTCCTCACAAATATAGCATTACAAGCATGTGTGTGTGACGTTACCGAACAGGAAATTACTTCCTGTTTTGTGTGTGTGTGTCCACTGATCAGTGATCAATGTGATGATAATAAAAACATGTTTGTGTTTGCAGAGGTCAGAACCACAAACTGAGAGGAGAGTCTCCAGGATCCATCTGTCTGTCCATGAAGAGTGACTGGTCCAAAGAGCTTCCTCCAGAATTCAGTTCTGGACCTGGACCTGGACCTGGACCTTCAGAGTCATGGTAAGAGGAGGTTTCTACTGTAAACTGAGCTGAAGATGATTCAGTCATTAGACTCCTGTGAAGGAAACAGAGAGAAACCAGGAACCAGATCCATCAGACTCTGAAGGTTCACAACAAACCTCAGAGACAGAAACATGCACACACACTCTGTCCATCAGACTGATGAATGAAGAGATTCAAACTAACAGGGAGTTTGTTTTAAGTCCAGATGTAAGGTCAACAGATAAACAGAGACAGAAACCAGACCAGTTCAGGACCAGGTCTTCATTCAGCTCGTCTCTCTACACTCGTCTTCCTCTACTTTCTCTCTCTCTGCTCCTCTGCTTACTGAAGCCCCGCCCTCTTGTGGTGGTTAACCAATCAGAGCTCAGATGTGGAGCTGTAACATGTTGTTGATCCAGAAATGTCTTGACAGGAGGAAGAGGAGTGGTGTCTCTGTGGACCAGCAGCTGTCCTGCTGTGGTCTCTGTCAGGACGTCCTGAAGGATCCAGTCTCCACCAGCTGTGGACACTGGTTCTGCAGACAGTGCTTCACCTCAGACTGGGACCAGTCTGGTTCTTCAGGACCCCCCTCCTGTCCCCAGTGTGGACAAAGACCCAGAACCAGAGGTGAGCTGCAGACAGCCAATCAGAGCAGCTGTGGACAAAGTGATACTGAACATCTGTCTGCTGATGTGGTCATTTGTGAAACCAGGACCTGTTGTTTTCTCCAGAGTCATTGGTCCATCACACAGCACTGACATTTAAGATTATGATTCAAACCTTCTCTTTGTTGTCTGCAGTTTTTCTGGAGCTGATGAAAATAATCTGATCAGATTGTCAGACTCTCTGTCTTCAGTCTGACTCTGTCTCTTCTCTCTCAGCAGATCGTGGTCTGCAGGAGGTTTTAGATCAACATAAGATCAGTCTGAGGAGCAGATGTGAACAAGTGACTGAAGGAACTGAGGGAACAGGAAGTGGGACCCTCCTCAACAGGATCTACACTGAGCTCTACATCACAGAGGGACAGAGTGAAGAGGTTAATACCCAACATGAGGTGAGACAGCTGGAGACAACGTCCAAGAAAAAGACCCTCCATGACACTCCAATCAAGTGCAACGACATCTTTAAAGACTTACCTGTCCAACAGAGAGAGGACGTCTCTACAGTCTCACCTGTCCAACAGAGAGAGGACGTCTCTACGGTCTCACCTGTCCAACAGAGAGAGGACGTCTCTGCGGTCTCACCTGTCCAACAGAGAGAGGACGTCTCTACGGTCTCACCTGTCCAACAGAGAGAGGACGTCTCTATGGTCTCACCTGTCCAACAGAGACCCATCAGAGTGGTTCTTACCAACGGCGTCGCTGGCGTTGGAAAAACCTTCTTGGTGCAGAAGTTCACTCTGGACTGGGCCGAGGGCTTGGAGAACCAAGATGTCAGTCTGCTGGTTCTGCTTTCGTTCAGGGAGCTGAACCTGATCAGAGATCAGCGGTTGAGTCTTCTCAGGCTGCTCCATGTTTTCCATCCAACATTACAGAAGGTCACAGCAGAGCAGCTGGCTGTCTGTAAACTTCTCTTCATCTTTGACGGCCTGGATGAAAGCCGATTGTCACTGGACTTCAACAACAGGGAGGTTGTGTCTGATGTCACACAGACGTCATCAGTCAACGTGCTGCTGACAAACCTCATCCAGGGGAATCTGCTTCCCTCGGCTCTGGTCTGGATCACCTCCAGACCTGCAGCAGCCAATCAGATCCCTCCTACATGTGTTGACAGGGTAACAGAGGTCCGAGGCTTCACTGACGCCCAGATGGAGGAGTACTTCAGGAGGAGGTCCAGTGATGAAGATCTGTCCAGAAGAATCATCTCACACATCAAGACGTCCAGGACCCTCCACATCATGTGTCAAGTCCCAGTCTTCTGCTGGATCAGTGCTACAGTTCTGGAGCACATGTTGACCACAGACCAGAGAGGAGAGCTGCCAAAGACCACCACTGACCTGTTCTCACACTTCCTGCTGGTCCAGACAAAGAGGAAGAAGAACAAGTACGGTGAAGGACATGAGACGAGTCCACAGGAGCTGACGGAGGCCGACAGGGAAGTTCTTCTGAAGCTGGGGAGGCTGGCGTTTGAACAGCTGGAGGAAGGAAACATCATGTTCTACCAAGAAGACCTGGAGCAGTGTGGTCTGGATGTCACAGAGGCCTTGGTGAACTCAGGACTCTGTACTGAGATCTTCAAAAGAGAGAGTGTGATCTTCCAGAAAACAGTCTACTGCTTTGTTCATCTGAGTGTTCAGGAGTTTCTGGCTGCAGTCTACATGTTCCACTGTTTCACCAACATGTACACACAGGTCCTGGAGAACTTCGTTGGTAAACAACATTTTATTTTAACCTTGGATGTCTTCCTGCAGGGAGCCATGCAGAAATCCCTCAGCAGTAAAAACGGTCACCTGGACCTGTTTGTTCGCTTCCTTCATGGCCTCTCTCTGGAGTCCAACCAGAGGCTGTTAGGAGGTCTGCTGGGTCAGACAGACAACAGTCCAGAAACCATCCAGAGAACCTACAACAACCTGAAGGAGATGAAGACTCATGAAATCTCTCCTGACAGAAGCATCAACATCTTCCACTGTCTGACGGAGATGAAGGACCAGTCAGTTCATCAGCAGATCCAACAGTTCCTCAAGTCAGAGAACAGATCAGAGGAACTCTCTGAGATCCAGTGTTCAGCTCTGGCCTACATGCTGCAGATGTCAGAGCAGGTTCTGGACGAGTTGGACCTGAGGAAGTACAACACATCTGAGGAGGGACGACGGAGACTGATCCCAGCTGTGAGGAACTGCAGGAAGGCTCGGTGAGACCAGACATTAAATCAGTAGTTCACATAAACAGAGTTTTTCTTTTTTTTACCATTATTTTTAGTTTGACTTTGAAAACATTACGTGAGGGATAATATAGAGTGAGCAGGCTTTGCTTCAGGGTCCCGTCCATCCTGTGAGAGTGATGAGGATCATTGTTTCCTGTCAAACTCAGTCAGAGAAGATGAGCTGAAGCTCAGATGTTCATCACATCATCACGTCCTGTCTTCAGATGCATCAACTGTGTTTTTACTGCAGCTTTCATCTGATTTGATTCTGACACATTTGATATTTTCTTTCTTCACAGACTTGATGGTTGTAAACTCTCAGAGAGTCACTGTGAAGTCGTGGCCTCAGCTCTGAAGTCCAACCCCTCCCACCTGACAGAACTGAACCTGAGTGACAACAACCTGAGTGATTCATCAGTGAAGGTTCTGTGTGCTGGACTGGAGAGTCCAAACTGTAGACTGGAGACTCTGAGGTGAGTTCACTGACTGGACCTGTTGGACTTTTGTCTGTGTTCAGTTAAAATGTGTGAAGTTCAGTTCGAAGCACATGACATTAAAGGAGTTTACTTCCTGTCCACGGTGTCTGTGAAGCAGCCTCTGGTCACATGACTCCACTGTCAGTGAGGGGTCAGAGGTCAGCTTCAGACAGTGGACAGTTTCTCCTGAGCCACTGTGACTGTGTCCACAGCCTCTGGACCTGAAGCTTCTTCAGCTCTGAACAGATGATGAGACACTGAACGCTGTCAACAAGGAGCTTTGTCCTCAACTCACTGCTTTTATTCTTTATTCAGATTGGAGCGCTGCAGTTTGTCAGAGATCAGCTGTTCTTCTCTGGTCTCAGCTCTGAAGTCCAACCCCTCCCAACTGAGAGAACTGGACCTGAGCTACAACTACAAGCTGCAGGGTTCAGGAGTGAAGGATCTGAGTGGTTTTCTGGAGAGTCCAGACTGTAGACTGGAGACTCTGAGGTCAGTTCACTGACAGTTACTGTTGTAGATCTTAGATCTTTGATCCACAAATGAACCTGATTGATCTTCACTCAGAACTTGAATCATTGACTTTGATGTCATGAATGAAGGACGTTTGAAATACTTGTTGTCTCATGTTTCCAGTTGTTCTTCTCTCTCACACTGACAATGACCTGTGTTTACACAGATCCAAGTCTTAAACATGTACAACACCTTTTCCCCACAATCCATGCCGTCCTGACATCAGCTGTTATTAACACACAACTCAAATCAATAACAGGATCACATGTTGGAGCACCGCTCACATCACACAACAAACCTTTAACAAAATCCACACTCAGACCTGAGCAACAAGGATGTTAACTGTACACAACAAGCTGTTATTACAAGGTTAACAACAGAGAAGACACACAACCTGGGCTGTGTGTGTGTGTAAAAGTGTCTAAGTGTCAGAGAGAGAGTAGGATAAAACTTGCTAACTGTTAGCCACCATAGCTCAGGCGTTGGTCTCCCGTCAGATAAAAGCTGCTGTTGTTCTTCAGATGAAAGCTCATTAAGGTGTTCACCTCTCCAGTGGAGCATCACTGCAGTTGAATTAGCTGCTAAACTGCTGGAGGCTAAAAAGCCAGGGGACACGTCTGTGTGTTGACCATTCACCAAGGCAATGTAAACAGAAGCGCAGCTCAGACATGGTGCAGTTAAGTTAAGAGACAGCGTAGCGTTGTGCCTTTTAACCTCCATGTGAACTCTCTGTGGGAACTTACTGCACATGTGCAAACAGCCACATACACACCGTACTGACAAAAGAGGCAGAGCAGCTCTGGGCCTTTGCTCTGTAATACTACACATGGCTGAGTGGTTTGTGCAGCTGCTGCCTGGACAGAAGCTAGCTCTGTTTACTGGCTTTTATTAGACCATGAAAATCACCACATTCTGACACATTGAACTTGTAGTAAACTTATCTGAAAGTCAAAAAGAATCCAACTTTAGATGAAGTGAATAAATCAAAGCCCTGACAGCACGTCACTGGTTTTTATTCCAGTCTCTGTTTCTCTTCATGTTTCACCTCCACTACAGAAACACATGTGATGTATCAGACATTATAAAACGGAAAGGTGAAATCCGGCGATCTGATTGGTTGTTAACCGTGGTATATTGAGCATATACCACGGCTACTATTCTAAAACCTTATCACAGCGTAGGCTATCACTCCGCGTCAGGCACGTACTTTTACAGTCTATGGGCACGTATGACTGGTATGAATGGAAGTTGTTGTCATGTATCCATGACAACGGACTGTTGCAGTCCATAGCAAAAGACAGCTGATGCTTTTACGATGTTAAAAAAACGGACTAAAGTAGTTGAAATCACATGTTTAAAGTTGACTTTCACCTCTTGGGAGGGTTAACAATGATAGAGGGGACTGAGCAGTGACTTTCACCTGAAAAAAAGCGGAGGAAAAGACGAGATGCAGAGCTACTTGGAGCTAACGTCTGGAGAGGTGGGACTATTTTTTTCACAGTGAGGCTATTTTATTGGATAATATGTATTTCTGGTTGAATAAACCTACATGAAATTGATTGCGTATCCCTCTTTTATATTGCCTTCATTCGTAACCGTTTTATAAAAGCAATATATCACTCCAGTCCGTGGTATTTGCTCATTATACCACGGCCTGTCGTGATATATTGCTTAAATAACTGATCTATAATCAATAGCTGCTGGCTCCACCTCTTTCCTGAGGCTCTGTGTTGTTTATAGTGAAGCATTCCTTTTTTTATTTCTAACCCTAACCCCCGGCCGGTCTGTCACTGAAAGCCCCACTAGGATGACACACTGAACACTGTCAACAAGGAGCTTTGTCCTCAACTCACTGCTTTTATTCTTTATTCAGATTGTGGGGCTGCAGTTTGTCAAAGATCAGCTGTTCTTCTCTGGTCTCAGCTCTGAAGTCCAACCCCTCCCACCTGAGAAAACTGGACCTGGGTAACAACAGAAAGCTGAAGGATTCAGGAGTGAAGCATCTGAGTGGTTTTCTGGAGAGTCCAGACTGTAGACTGGAGACTCTGAGGTCAGTTCACTGACTGTTACTGTTGTAGATCTTAGATCTTTGATCCACAACTGAACCTGATTGATCTTCACTCAGAACTTGAATCATTGACTTTGATGTCATGAATGAAGGACATTTGAAATAGTTGTTGTCTCATGTTTCCAGTTGTTCTTCTCTCACACTGACAATGACTCTTCACTTTCAGCTCATTTCACTCAGTCTGATCAATAATCAATGATCTGATCACTGCAAGTGTGTGTGTGTGTGTGTGTGTGTGTGTGTGTGTGTGTGTGTGTGTGTGTGTGTGTGTGTGTGTGTGTGTGTGTGTGTGTGTGTGTGTGTGTGTGTGTGTGTGTGTGTGTGTGTGTGTGTGTGTGTTGTAGTCAGTGTTTAGTCCAACAGGTATTGATCAGATATTGATTGTATATTGACCGACTGATCTGAGGTCAGCAGCAGCTGATGAATCTGTGCTGACATGTGGATGATGTGTGTAGAAGGCCACATGATGATGATCCACAACAACACAAGGACAGAGTCCCTCTACTCATTTACACACTGATCATTGATCAGGACACATCTGATCAATCATCAATCATTTCATCTTCTTCTTTTATTCTTTATTCAGATTGGAGAGCTGCTGGTTGTCAGAGATCAGCTGTTCTTCTCTGGTCTCAGCTCTGAAGTCCAACCCTTCCCACCTGAAACACCTGGACCTGAGCAACAACAACAGGCTGCGGTATTCAGGAGTGAAGCATCTGAGTGGTTTTCTGGAGAGTCCAGACTGTAGACTGGAGACTCTGAGGTCAGACTCTGTTTTATTTCTGTGCTCAGATGAATGTGATGTGAAAGTTGTGTTGATACTGAGCTGAAGACAATGAGGCTGATATTCTACTGATCAACACTGAGGCTGTAGGACAGGGTAGGCAGGCGCTCACAGACCAAGACCAGGGCTGTGGGGGGGTCGGCACCTCAGACAGCTCATCACACAAAAACCTCACAACAAACACATTTATGCACAATGGTTTACACAGATCCAAGTCTTAAACATGTGCAACACCTTTTCCCCACAATCCATGCCGTCCTGACATCAGCTGTTATTTACACACAACTCAGATCAATAACAGGATCACATGTTGGAGCACCGCTCACATCACACAACAAACCTTTAACACAATCCACACTCAGACCTGAGCAGCAAGGATGTTAACTGTACACAAGAAGCTGTTATTACAAGGTTAACAACAGAGAAGACACACAACCTGGGCTGTGTGTGTGTGTAAAAGTGTCTAAGTGTCAGAGAGAGAGTAGGATAAAACTTGCTAACTGTTAGCCACCATAGCTCAGGCGTTGGTCTCCCGTCAGATAAAAGCTGCTGTTGTTCTTCAGATGAAAGCTCATTAAGGTGTTCACCTCTCCAGTGGAGCATCACTGCAGTTGAATTAGCTGCTAAACTGCTGGACGCTAAAAAGCCAGGGGACACATCTGTGTGTTGACCATTCACCAAGGCAACGTGAACAGAAGTGCAGCTCAGACATGGTGCAGTTAAGTTAAGAGGCAGCGTAGCGTTGAGCCTTTTCACCTCCATGTGAACTCTCTGTGGGAACTTACTGCACATGTGCAAACAGCCACATACACACCGTACTGACAGAAGAGGCAGAGCAGCTCTGGGCCTTTGCTCTGTAATACTACACATGGCTGAGTGGTTTGTGCAGCTGCTGCCTGGACAGAAGCTAGCTCTGTTTACTGGCTTTTATTAGACCATGAAAATCACCACATTCTGACACATTGAACTTGTAGTAAATTTATCTGAAAGTCCAAAAGAATCCAACTTTAGATGAAGTGAATAAATCAAAGCCCTGACTGCACGTCACTATTTTTTAGTCCAGTCTCTGTTTCTCTTCATGTTTCACCTCCACTACAGAAACACATGTGATGTATCAGACAATAACCAGAGGTGGGTAGTAACGCGCTACATTTACTCCGTTACATTTACTTGAGTAACTTTTTGGAAAAATTGTACTTCTAAGAGTAGTTTCAATGCAGCATACTCGTTACTTTTACTTGAGTATATTTCTTCAGAAGAAGCGGTACTTTTACTCCGTTACATTTAGCTTCATTCCGGTCGCTACTTCTTCTTATTGATCCAATGTGCGATCTGTTTGTTTATGTTTTAAGGGAGATACTTCTGAGCAGAGCGATAGACTCTGAGCCTCTGTCACGTGACTGCGTTTCACCAATCAGATGTTGCCACTCGCGACGTTTGCCTCCGTTTAACCAATCAGACAGAGCCAGGCAGGTACATGACCGCACACAAAATCTCCGCGGTAAACAGGACGGTCACTCCGCCTCAAATTTGAGAAACTGTGGCTAGTAAATGATTAGGATGACGTCAGCCCCGGTATGTCGTGGATAATAGTGGATAATGTCCGTGAAGGTTCTCAGTCATCCAGGTCATCTTATTCTTCTTCCTCCCTAGGAAGTTTAAACCCCATACACACCTGGAGACACATGACTCCTAGTCACATGACCACCCCCCCAGTTTCGGGGGTGTGGTTATGTGACTTTGGTTTCACTAGAAACCAATCATAGGCCCCCCCCCCCCCCCCCCACACACACACACACAGTCACAGATAGACACACAGACACACACACCCACACAAAGAGCTTATGGACAGTTCATAGATCTTTCATAGATAGGCCTATGTAAGTTATTGTGGCTGAATTTGTCTTCATTTATGTTACTTTGTAAAAAATGTCATTTATGCTTTTGTCTTAGTTGTTAAATGTTGTTCTTTGGCAATATCTAGATTTTTTCATTGCTATTATATTTTTGTGTATCAGATTAGGCCTACATTTATGCGCTGATAATTAAACGAGCAAATCAGAGGTTACTCAGCAGTTACTCAGTACTTGAGTAGCTTTTTCACCAAGTACTTTCTACTCTTACTCAAGTAAATGTTTGAATGGCTACTTTTTACTTTTACTTGAGTAACATTATTCTAAAGCAACTATACTCTTACTTGAGTACAATTTTTGGCTACTCTACCCACCTCTGACAATAACTGATCTATAATCAATAGCTGCTGGCTCCACCTCTTTCCTGAGGCTAAGTGATGTTTATAGTGAAGCCAATCATCCCATAATAAGCAGGTGTGTGTTTCTACACGTTAGTTGTCATGGTAACAGAGTTCAACCTCACATGTTTGTTGGATGGAGCCACAGGTGGAGCTGACAGGTGAAGAGGCGGAGTCACTGCGTCTGTGTTGAAGCAGCAGCAGCTTCTCATGAATATTAATGAGCTGTTTTCTCTCTATGTGACTGTTTAACCTGCTTCCTGTTGCTTCAGCTGTTGGACTTTGATTTTCTAAACTTGTTCTTTCTGAAGCTTCTTCAGCTCTGAACAGATGATGAGTCACTGAACGCTGTCAACAAGGAGCTTTGTCCTCAACTCACTGCTTTTATTCTTTATTCAGATTGAAGGACTGCAGTTTGTCAGAGATCAGCTGTTCTTCTCTGGGCTCAGCTCTGAAGTCCAACCCCTTCCACCTGAGACACCTGGACCTGAGCTGGAACAAGAAGCTGCGGGATTCAGGAGTGAAGGGTCTGAGTGGTTTTCTGGAGAGTCCAGACTGTAGACTGGAGACTCTGAGGTCAGTTCACTGACTGTTACTGTTGTGGATCTTAGATCTTTGATCTACAACTGAACCTGATTGATCTTCACTCAGAACTTGAATCATTGACTTTGATGTCATGAATGAAGGACATTTGAAATAGTTGTTGTCTCATGTTTCCAGTTGTTCTTCTCTCACACTGACAATGACTCTTCACTTTCAGCTCATTTCACTCAGTCTGATCAATAATCAATGATCTTATCACTGCAAGTGTGTGTGTGTGTGTGTGTGTGTGTGTGTGTGTGTGTGTGTGTGTGTGTGTGTGTGTGTGTGTGTGTGTGTGTGTGTGTGTGTGTGTGTGTGTGTGTGTGTGTGTGTGTGTGTGTGTGTGTGTGTTGTAGTCAGTGTTTAGTCCAACAGGTATTGATCAGATATTGATTGTATATTGACCGACTGATCTGAGGTCAGTAGCAGCTGATGAATCTGTGCTGACATGTGGATGATGTGTGTAGAAGGCCACATGATGATGATCCACAACAACACAAGGACAAAGTCCCTCCACTCATTTACACACTGATCATTGATCAGGACACATCTGATCAATCATCAATCATTTCATCTTCTTATTTTATTCTTTATTCAGATTGGAGGACTGCAGTTTGTCAGAGATCAGCTGTTCTTCTCTGGTCTCAGCTCTGAAGTCCAACCCCTCCCACCTGAGACTCCTGGACCTGAGCAGAAACACGCTGCAGGATTCAGGAGTGAAGGATCTGAGTGGTTTTCTGGAGAGTCCAGACTGTAGACTGGAGACTCTGAGGTCAGACTCTGTTTTATTTCTGTGCTCAGATGAATGTGATGTGAAAGTTGTGTTGATACTGAGCTGCAGACATGAGGCAGATATTCTACTGATCCACACTGAGGCTGTAGGACAGGGTAGGCTGGCGCTCACAGACCAAGACCAGGGGCCTCATGTATCAATACTTGCGTGGATTTCATACTGAAACATGGCGTACGCCAAAATCCAGAAACTGTCGTACGCACAAAAAAAATCAGATGTATCAAAGTGTGCGTACGCATGGATCTGAGCACACATGTAGAAGTGCCTAACTCCTCCCTGTCCACGCCTCCATTTAAATATACAAATACATGTAAATAAGGCCTGCACCAAAGATTCTCTTCTCTTCACGGTCAGATAACACCATGAAAAACTGTGAGGAAGAGCAATTTAACAAAATTTGAGGTGAAGGTGCTCCTTGATAAAGTTGAGCCGCGTAAACTTTTTTTTTTTTTTCTTTCCTCCGGCACCATCACAAAGGGGAGTGGGAGAGTGTGTGTGTGATATAAAGGTGAATGTGACGCGGACAACCGCTGTCATCCCAAATGAAAGCAGACAATGTACTCAATAAGCCGGTGCATATTCTCATTTGTCCAGGTCATAGTATTTCAAAGGAGGTTAAATCGAAAGCAACTGGACTTAGTTATTTGTCTAGGAAGACGTTTCACCTCTCATCCAAGAGGCTTCATCAGTTCATGTACGCAGCTGACCAGGCTGGGACTGGTCCAACTATCTGGTGTGGAGACTAACTATTTAACCTCTTGTGTGGGCGTTTCACAAGGGTGATGATGTCACTGGTTCCCTTTTGTGCTCCAAGTGCCAACGACATTAGCTGGAGTGACAGTCGTTGGTGGGAAGTTGGTTTCGACTTCGTTAGTGCCCTATTGTGTTCTAACGACAGTCGTTGGAGTCACTTGCCACTTGTGAACAGTAGAACAAACAACAAACAAAGAACAACTACTGTTCACAAGTGGCAAGTGACTCCAACGACTGTCGTTAGAACACAATAGGGCACTAACGAAGTCGAAACCAACTTCCCACCAACGACTGTCACTCCAGCTAATGTCGTTGGCACTTGGAGCACAAAAGGGAACCAGTGACATCATCACCCTTGTGAAACGCCCACACAAGAGGTTAAATAGTGAGTCTCCACACCAGATAGTTGGACCAGTCCCAGCCTGGTCAGCTGCGTACATGAACTGATGAAGCCTCTTGGATGAGAGGTGAAACGTCTTCCTAGACAAATAACTAAGTCCAGTTGCTTTCGATTTAACCTCCTTTGAAATGTACTCAATAATTAAATTATGTGAAATGGATTTATGATTTTCATTTTCCTTTTTTTAAACACAGATCGCGTAGTAAATAAATGCAGTGCGCCAGGGAGGCTGATAAAGACACATGTCCAACTTTACGCATGTGTTTATTGACATTAAGTACTTCACGCAGCGTGTGTAGTTAACCAGCAAAAAAAGAAAGTCACTGACAGTGTGATATCTGGGCGGACGTGCTCAGTGTGCATCGGGGGTTATAGGACAATTAAACAAATACATTTACTTTGCAATGCAAGCCTGTAATCTGTTCCCAACTATGCTGAATGAATGAATCGTGCGCTGAACCAGCCATCTCGCCTCAATGTTTGTTCATATGTGATGCATCTGTACATTCACTTCACACTGCAGTATCTGCAATATCTTAAAACTAAAGCTGACGGTACTGCTTTGCGCATGTTTTTATATCCACCTATCTAATTGCAACACGTGGATGGGTTGTTCATAAATGTGTCTCTGATGTGCACATTACTCTGAGGAATAATTGTTTTCACAATATTAACAGTTTCCCAGCTTCACCTCTAAGTGTCGCCAAAGGAACAATAGCTGTAGAAACGTGCGTACGCCAGCTATGGAGTTGGCGTGGGGCACCGCACTTTTCCATGGTTATTTCACTTTTGATACATCTGAACGTTGGCGTGGAAAATGACGTACGCCACTTTTTCGTGCGTACGCAACATTGATATATGAGGCCCCAGGGCTGTGGGGGGTTGGCACCTCAGACAGATCATTACACAAAAACCTCACAACAAACAGATTCATGCACAATGGTTTACACAGATCCAAGTCTTCAACATGTGCAACACCTTTAGCTCAGGTGGTTGGTCTCCGTCAGATAAAAGCTGCTGTTTTTCTTCAGATGAAAGCTCATTAAGGTGTTCACCTCTCCAGTGGAGCATCACTGCAGCTGAATTAGCTGCTAAACTGCTCGACGCTAAAAAGCCAGGGGACACGTCTGTGTGTTGACCATTCACCAAGGCAATGTGAACAGAAGTGCAGCTCAGACATGGTGCAGTTAAAGGGCAACTTCGGTTTTTTTCAACCTTGGCCCTGTTTTCATATGTTTTTCTGTGAGTGATGGATAATACTTTTATTGAGGTTGTTCCAGTATTGAGCCAGGCAGGCAGCCTGCAGCCCAGCTAATGCTCTTCCATGGGGCAAGTGGCTCCCGTCAAAGTTTGCCCTATAAACGGGCATTTTTTTCAAACTGACCGGCTCAGATAGTTACAATGAGTGTCTGACAACATACTAGAATGGAGAAATTAATGTATGTCTCTACCTTTAGCACGTCTCTTCTTCTTCTGACTGGCAGTAGTCATCCCCGGTCAAAGTGGTCACAGCAGACCCTGTGGTCGGCACGGCGATGGCGCAGTGCATCGACAGGAGTGTCAGCATCCATTTGTAGCACATCTAGCCATAACTTGTGAAAGCTCTATGAAAGCTGCGCAAAGAGCAGCCCAACATTTTGTTGTTACAATTTGTAAATTCTCCGGTCGTCTCTCTTCACCTCAGTCACACCGGTGTTTTGTTGCGAGTTATCGCGATATTTCAGAACGAGATTTCTGGCGTGGTGAGATTTGGACACAGATCCCAGCAAACAGCGACCTCCAGCTAAAGGTAGAGACTATTACGTTCATTTCTCCTTTCTAGTATGTTGTCGGACACTCATTGTAACTATCTGAGCCTGTCAGCTTGAAAAAAATGCACGTTTATAGGGCGAACTTTGACAGGAGCCACCTGCCCCGTGGAAGAGCGTTAGCTGGGCTGCAGGCTGCCTGCCCGGCTCAATACTGCAGCGACCTTATTTTTTTTTTGTTTAAAGGGACAGTATGGGACTTTATTGGCTTTTTATTGACAAAAATCAAATATCGCTTTCATAAATACGTATTTCACTGAAGTGGAATCGCGCCCGCATACAAACGAGCGCTTTCTCGTACCTTAGAATGAGATGTTACAAGTCGTTACAAACATACAGGGGGGGGTTCACCGAACCTTCTCTGCCATGTTGAATTGCCATGTTTTACGTTCAGTGTCACCGTGGCCGTCAGTAACCACAAACTCGGGCCGCCGGAGCTTCTCGGCTCGGGGAGAAAGTTTTCCAGACAGCGCCTGTTAAAACTGTCACCACCGTGTAGCTAGTGTGAGGAAGGACGGGGGCACTGGTGTTGCCTTCAGGTGCAGTCAGACACCTGAATGACGCCGTGAGTGACGCCGTCGGCAAACCGACCGGATGTTATTTTACTCGACGAGAGAAAGCCGGTAAAACGTGGGTCAGGTAAACAATACGACATCACCATGACAACATATTGTCACGCCTGTATTGTTTTGCCTCGTGCTGGCGGACCGTTTGTTTACATAGAGGCTTGTTTATCCTGATACATGCAGCGTGTGTTGTTTTTCTGACTTCTGCCCGAGTTTACATAAACGCAACAGCAAGAATACGTGCCGACATGCAACCGCACCGCTAGATGGGGGTAAATGTCCCATACTGTCCCTTTAACTTTCTTTTTAATTTTTGATTTACATTGACAGCAAGACAAGCTCATCAGAAAAATAACAAACTTACAGCCTTCCGCTGTCACGAACAACAACATACAACACAAAATAATACTATATAATATAATAAAAACCAAAAACACAAATACATGTAAAAGACAGGAAAGAGAAAAAAAAAAATTTGTGAGAGTGTGTGTGGGGGTGTTATCTTAATATACACCAACACTTATTATTGATGGCCACTCGCATCCAAAAAACATACTCAGGGGGGTCCACTCTTTAACAAATTCATCTAAGGTTCCTTGCACCACATGAGATAGTCTTTCATAAGGAACAATTGATAGCAGTTTCTCATACCACATTGCTAACGTAGGTGGGTGCTCGTCAAGCCAAGCATTCAGAATTGACAGACGTGCGGCATACAACATAATATTCAACAATTTACCCGTTTGACCAGACAAAGACAAAAGATCGATACCAAGAATACACTGTTTAGGATCCATTACCATTTTAATGCCAAGGAACTTCTCTATCTCTGTTTGGACAGTAGACCAGAATATTTTAATCAATGGACATGACCACATTAAAAGAAAGTAAGTGCCTGGTTGTTTTTGACACTTCTTGCATGCTACCGAACATGAGTCATCATATTTACTACGTATTTCAGGAGTCATATGCAGTTTGTTAATTATCTTATATTGTACATCATGTGATTTGTCTGATCTAGTAATTTTCTTGGCATTATTTAACACCTTACGCCAGGGCTGGTCATCTAGGTGAGCACCAAGGTCTTTTTCCCAACTATTTTTGATATTAATTATAGTCCCATCATTCGTAAGCAACTGATCGTATATATAAGTAATCACTTTCTTATTAATTGTTGCTGCTTTCATGATGAGACTATCAAGAATATTCAGCTTACTACCACTTTTTGTAATATGAAATTGAGTTTAAATAACTCTTCATTTGTAAGTAACGATAAAGTTGAGTTCGAGAAAGCTTAAACTCTTCTTGCAGTTGCTGAAAATACTTTAGTGCACCACCTATATACATCATATCACCAATTTCTGTAATACCAGCGGTCTTCCGATCTCTGAATCCCACATCTACACAAGAATTTTCAAAGTCAGGATTATTCGCAATGGGTGCTAAGAATGAATATTGATTTAAACCAAGGTATTTACGTAATCCTTGATTTTAATCAAGGATTGAGGCATTATCATGGCAGACAGAGTGTAGAATATTCCTCAGTCCAATAGGCCTTTTGTAAACCATCTAATAAGAGTGATCTCAAAATAAATCTCTCCACACTGAAAATAAAAAGAACAAAAACACAAAAAACTAACAAACAAACAAGAAACAAAAATTGGCCAGCAGCAGCGACCTTAACTCATTGGCTGCCAGCCATTTTCAGAGCAGAGAGCCCCATACTGCCAGCCGTTTTAGAGCATTTTGAACGACCACAGAATATTGTGTTCTATGACTATGTAAACACCAAAACTACCACGAGAAAGAGTAGACTCTCTTCATTCAATAGGGAAAAAAAGGTTGTTTCCGTTGTTGTTGTTACGTCCATATAGGCTGTTGTGCAGCTGCTGCAGCGGTGTGTGTGTGTCTCAGGTTACAGGTAGAGCGGCGGGGGGCATGACATCATCGTTTCAGAAAAAAGCCGTATTGGCCGTCCAGACGAAAACGCTGGGGCGGCGTTTTCAAATTGTCCCACTCTGGGACCCGTTTTCAAAAAATACCGTTTTCACCCCGGAAAACGCAGTTTTCGTGTGGACGCGAGGCCAATCCGATAAAGTATTTATCCGGATTAAAAAAAAACTGATTCGTGTGGACGGGGCCTGTGTTGAAGCAGCAGCAGCTTCTCATGAATATTAATGAGCTGTTTTCTCTCTATGTGACTGTTTAACCTGCTTCCTGTTGCTTCAGCTGTTGGACTTTGATTTTCTAAACTTGTTCTTTCTGAAGCTTCTTCGGCTCTGAACAGATGATGAGACACTGAACACTGTCAACAAGGAGCTTTGTCCTCAACTCACTGATTTTATTCTTTATTCAGATTGGAGCTCTGCGGTTTGTCAGAGATCAGCTGTTCTTCTCTGGTCTCAGCTCTGAAGTCCAACCCCTCCCACCTGAGACACCTGGACCTGAGCAGAAACGAGCTGCAGGATTCAGGAGTGAAGGGTCTGAGTGGTTTTCTGGAGAGTCCAGACTGTAGACTGGAGACTCTGAGGTCAGTTCACTGACTGTTACTGTTGTAGATCTTAGATCTTTGATCCACAACTGAACCTGATTGATCTTCACTCAGAACTTGAATCATTGACTTTGATGTCATGAATGACGTTTGAAATAGTTGTTGTCTCACGTTTCCAGTTGTTCTTCTCTCACACTGACAATGACTCTTCACTTTCAGCTCATTTCACTCAGTCTGATCAATAATCAATGATCTGATCGATTCGTGTGTGTGTGTGTGTGTGTGTGTGTGTGTGTGTGTGTGTGTGTGTGTGTGTGTGTGTGTGTGTGTGTGTGATCTTCATTTCATCTTCTTCTTTTATTCTTTATTCAGATTGGAGCGCTGCAGTTTGTCAGACATCAGCTGTTCTTCTCTGGTCTCAGCTCTGAAGTCCAACCCCTCCCACCTGAGAGAACTGGACCTGAGAGGATACAACAACAACCTGAGTTCTTCAGCTCTGCAGCAGCTTCATGATCTTGTGAAGAGTCCAGACTTTCGACTGGAGACTCTGCGGTGTTTCTGATCTGTAGCTGTTTCCACAGCTGATGAGACTGTGGGAGTGAAATAAAGTGTAAAGTGCAGCAGGTGAACCTGTCAGGATGTGACATCATCACACATGACATCATCTATGACATGACAGACTCAGAAAACGCTGCAGCAGCTTCAATGTGTCAATCATCAGTGATCCAGTCACAGGTAAAGGTGTTGAGTCAAACAGGAACAATGAGCTTCACCTGTCACTCAGGTACAGGAAGTACTTTTACTCCACTAACTCCTAACTAAATACTTTTACTGTGATACTGTCATTATAGAAACTTTTACTCTGTTCCTATATTATTATTATTCACTGTGATACCTTGTAAGCAGTACTTTTACTGAGATGCTGTATCTACAGAAACTACTCTTATTGTTCTACTGTAAATACATGAGTTATTTTTACTGTGTTACTGTAAGTACAGGGAGTACTTTTACTGTGGTACTGTAAATAAAGGATACCTTGAAGTGCAATTATTGTGATTCTGAAAATACTTTTACTCTGGTACTGTAAATATGAGAAGTATTCACTGTGATACCTTGAAAGAAGTACTTTTACTCTGATACTGTCAACAGAAACTACTTTTATTGTTGTGCTATAAATACATCAAGTACTTTTCCTTTGGTACTGTAACTAAAGGATACCTTATATAAAGTACTTTAACTCTGATACTGTATCTACAGGAAATACCTTTATTTATATATATATTTATATTATTACATACGGATTATTAAGTAGTTTTACTGTGTTACAGTAACTACAGTGAAGAACTGTTTACTTTGGTACTATTAATACAGTAAGTGTTTATAATATTGTAACTACAGGAAGTACTTTTGCTGTGGAACTTTAAGTACTGTGAAGTAAAAATATCACTAACTTTTCTCTCCAAAAGAAAGAAAAACAAACATCTCTTATCAAAACTTTATTGACACAAACTCTAAACTGAAAAAGCAAATCTCATATTGTCTCTGCACAAAGACAACAAAGAGTTTTTTAACTGTGAAAACAGTTCAACCTGTTCAAGAGTTGTGTTTGGGCAACACGGCCACATAACAGGAGAAACACTGAAATAGTTTATTCTTGTCCACATCAGAGTGAAGTTATTAACTTTACTGATTATCCATCTGATTATCTGTCCTGCTGCGAGCGCTCAGCTTCTTTCAGTGGCCTCCATAGACTGTAGAGAGAAGTAAAACATCCCATAATGAGCTCCTGACGCTGGGCTCAACAGGTGAGGAGCGAATTCCCTCAGCTGAACGTCTGTAGGAGGAGACGCTCAGAGAGAAGGTCAGGAGGAGGTGGAGGAGGAGGAGGAGGAGGAGGAGGAGGAGGAGGAGGAGGAAGAGGAGGTGGAGGAGGAGGAAGAGAAGGACAAAGAGGAGGAGGAGGGAGAAGAGAAGGAGGAGGAGGAGTGAGAAGAGGAGGGAGGAGTAGGGGGAGGAGGAAGCGGAAGAGGAGGGAGAAGAAGAGGGAGGAGGGGGAAGAGGAGTAGGAAGAGGAGGAGGAGGGAGAAAAGGAGGGAGGAGGTAGAGGAGGAGGGGGAGAAGGAGAAAGAGGAGGGAGAAGAGGAGGGAGGAGGTGGAGGAGGAGGAGGAAGAGGAGAAAGAGGAGGGAGAAGAGGAGGGGGAGGAGGAGGAGGAAGAGGAGAAAGAAGAGGTGGAGGAGGAGGAGGGAGAAGAGGAGGGAGGAGGGGGAGAAGGAGGAGGAGGAAGAGGAGTAGGAAGCGGAAGAGGAGGGAGAAGCGGAGGGAGGAGGTGGAGGAAGAGGAGAAAGAGGAGGGAGAAGAGGAGGGGGAGGGGGAGAAAGAGGAGGAAGAGGGAGAAGAGGAGGGAGGAGGTGGAGGAGGAGGGGGAGAAGGAGAAAGAGGAGGGAGAAGAGGAGGGAGGAGGTAGAGGAGGAGGAGGAGGAGAAAGAGGAGGGAGAAGAGGGGGGAGGAGGAGGAAGAGGAGAAAGAGGAGGGAGAAGAGGAGGGAGGAGGTGGAGGAGGAGGTGGAAGTGGAGGGAGAAGAGGAGGGGGAGGAAGCGGAAGAGGAGGGAGAAGAGGAGGAGTAGGAGGTGGAGGAGAAAGAAAATGAGGAGGAGGTGGAGGAGGAGGACGAGGAGGAGGTGGAGGAGGAGAAAGAAGATGAGGAGGAGGAGGAGGAGGAGGACACAAACACACTCTTGTAACGCTCTTTCAAATAAACGTCGTCACTCTGGTGAAAAACTCTCTCCGGTCCTCACAACGTAGTAAGAACACACACACACACACACACATGAAGCCTCGGTCTGATCCGACGTCAGGAGACGAGCAGCGTCAGATCACCTGACTCACCTGAACGTGACGTGAGTCGTCCTCACCGTCACCAACGTGCACTGAAACAGACGGAGGAGAAGATCCACTTCACTGGAGTCTGAGAAAAACCGGTTTCCTTGAACGCAGCCTGAAGAGTCACGAGTTATTAAACCAGGAGACAAACTCATTCACAAAACCTGACGAAGCTTCAGACATGTGAACACAGCGACACCTGGTGGTCGATCAGAGTTACAGCAGCTTTTTACACATCACTGACTTCACTGTGTCAATCTGGTCTCAGAGTTATTAGATCTAGATAATTAATGTTTAATGGTTATTAGTGTCGTTTACATGTGACGCTGTTAATGAGCTACAAACGATGGGACGTGATTGGACAATAAAACATCATCAAAATACAACTTCACTACAGTAAAGGAAGGAGAGAGGAGAGAGAGGAAGAGGGGGAGGAGAAAGAGTAGAGAAAGAGGGAGAGAGAGACTTAGAGGTGGAGGAGGAGGAAGAGGAGGAGGTTGAGGAAGAGGAGAAAGAAGAGGAGGAGAAGGAGGAGGAGGAAGAGTAGGTGGTAGAGGAGGAAGAGGAAGAGGAGGGAGGAGAGAGGAAGAGGAGGAGGGAGTGGAGGAGGAGGAAGAGGAAGAGGAAGTAGAGAGGGAGGAAGAGGAGGAGGAGGAGAAAGTGGAATAGGTGGAGGGGGAGGAAGAGGAGGAGACTGATGAGGAGGAAGAGAAGGAGGAGGTGGAAGAGGAGAAGAAGGAGGAGGAAGAGGAGGAGGGGGTGGAGGAGGAGGAGAAAGAAGAGGAGGAGGAGGAATATGAAGAGGAGGAAGGAGGAGGAGGAAGTGCAGGAGGAAGAGCAGGTGTAGGGAGAGAGAGACTTAGAGGGGCAGGAGGAGGAAGAAGAGGAGGTTGAGGAGAAGAGGAGAAGGAAGAGGAGGAAGAAGAGGAGGAGGAGGCGGAGGTGATGGAGGAGGACGAGGAAGGGGGAGGAGGTGGAGGAGAAAGAAGAGGAGGAAGGGCAGGAGGAGGAAGAAGAGGAGGAGGAGGGGAAGAGGAAGAAGAGGAGGAGGAGGAGGAGGAGGAGGAA
The DNA here is from genome assembly GCF_905171665.1 of Trachurus trachurus. NCBI lineage: Eukaryota > Metazoa > Chordata > Actinopteri > Carangiformes > Carangidae > Trachurus > Trachurus trachurus. The sequence goes on along the minus strand of NC_139897.1, from coordinate 33,131,863 downwards.
GAGGAGGAGGAGACGGAGGAGGAGGAGGAGGTGAAGGAGGAGGAGGATGAAGAAGAGGTGGAGGAGGAGGAGAGGGAGGAGGAAGAGGAGCAAGAAGAGGAGGAGGAGAAAGAGGGGGAGGAAGAAGAGGAGGAGAAGGGAGGACAAGAAGGAAGAGGAGGTGGAAGAGGGGGAAGAGGAGGAGGAACAGGAGGAGGAGGAGGAAAAGGAAGAGGAGGAGGAAGAGGAGGAGGAGGAGGAAGAGAAACAGGAGGAGGAGGAACAGGAGGAGGAGGAGGAAAAGGAAAAGGAAGAGGAGGAGGAGGAGGAAGAGGAGGAGGAGGAACAGGAGGAGGAAGAGAAACAGGAGGAGGAGGAGGAGGAGGAGGAGGAAGAAGAGGAGGAACAGGAGGAACAGGAGGAGGAGGAGGAGGAACAGGAGGAGGAGGAGTCCAAACGTGTAGAACTAAAAGCATGAATCTCTAAATCTCTCAGAGACAGATCAGAGTCTTTTATCTTGGATCGAAGCCTCAGACGATAAAAACTGGTTTTGACGACAGAGTTGATGTGTTGGTCCAGTTATAAATCTCTGTCCAGCTTCACTCCACCATGAGAAACTGTGGTTTAACATGAGGCAGGAGGAGGTGCAGGTCCTTGAGAGGGGCATCAGAAGGAGGTCCAGGTCCTTGAGAGGGGCATCAGGAGGAGGTCCAGGTCCTTGAGAGGGGCATCAGAAGGAGGTCCAGGTCCTTGAGAGGGGCATCAGAGGCTCCTCTGGGGTTTCAATTTGTCCTCCTCTTCCACCTCCTCCTCCCTCCTCCTCCACCTCCTCCCTCCATTTCCTCCTCCTCCTCCTCCCTCCTCCTCCTCCTCCCCCCTCCTCCACCTGCTCCTCCTCCTCCTCCTTCCTCCTCCTCCTCCTCCACCTCCTCCCTCCTATTCCTCCTCCTCCTCCTCCTCTTTCTCCTCCTCCAACTCTTCTTCCTCCTTCTCCTCCTCCTCCCTCCTATTCCTCCTCCTCCTCCTCCTCTTTCTCCTCCTCCAACTCTTCTTCCTCCTTCTCCTCCTCCCTCCTATTCCTCCTCCTCCAACTCCTCTCCTGCTCCTTGTGTGATTTCCTGTAAATGCAGAGGAGGAAGTGAAACTAATATGCCACCATTTTAGAGTGAACGGAGCAGAAGGAGAGAAACTGAAGTCTGAGACGAGTGAGTGTCAACACAACATTATAATTATGATTATTATGATTATTATTATTATTATTATTATTATTATTATTATTATTATAACTATTGTTGTTGTTGTGTCAGAGTGTGAGAGTCAGTGTGTCTGTGTGGACTGTGGAGGGAAGAAGAGTCAGACGTAGTCCGTACATACGTCAGCACATTGTCTCAGATTCACCTCCACACAACTTCTTCACACTCAGAACAAACATCAAAGGTCAAAGGTCACGGTGACTGGATGAACATGGATTTAATGTCAAAGTACTATGAGTGGTGGAGGTCAACAACTGGATCAAACAAGGAAGTGATTATAGTTTGTCCTCGGTGGATTTGGGTGTGTCTTGATTCTGTGTGTGTGTGTGTGTGTGTGTGTGTGTGTGTGTGTGTGTGTGTGTGTGTGTGTGTGTGTGTGTGTGTGTGTGTGTGTGTGTGTGTGTGTGTGTGTGTGTGTGTGTGTGTGTGTGTTACTGGTCTCCCTCTCAGACTGACTGAAGTCCTGAAGATGAGTGTTAATGTGGAGGAACAGGAGGACAGATCAAAGTCTCTGGAGAGTGACGGGTCCAAACATGAACCTCCAGACTCACAGTAAGAGACCAGATAGAAACCTGAAGTGTGTGTGACGTCACAGAAGAGGAAATGTGTGTGTGTCCATTGATCAATGTGATGTGAATAAAGGTGTGTGTGAGTGTCCAGTGAATAAAAACATGTTTGTGTTTGCAGAGGTCAGAACTACAGACTGAGAGCAGAGCCTCCAGGATCCATCTGTCTGTCCATGAGGAGTGACTGGTCCATGGGACATCGTCCAGTATTCAGTCCTGAACCTGGACCTCCGGAGTCAGAGTAAGAAACCAGATACAGACCTGTGTGCAGGACTGGGAGAGTTACTTTAAAAATGTAAGCAGTAACTTACTTTAAGTATCACACAATTAAAGTAATCAACCAGATTACTTTTAGTTACTTTTCGATTACTTTAATACAAAATATGTAAATTAAGAATACCACACAACCAGCACACATCAGTCCACGTCGATTAGATCACTCAAAACAGGAAGTCAAACCCACTGAGTATCCGGTAAATTTCAAAATAAAACACTCCCATGACAAACGACCATGAGTCACCGGTCAGTCGGAGCGTCCTGAAGCTGACAGGACGTCTTTGTCAGGACTCTTTAGGTTTGTTTAGTGTTACAGAAGGTTCTGTCCTGTCTTGTTTCTTGTTTATTTCCTGTTTTATTTTGGTGAGCTGTCTGTCATCCCCCTCTCCCTGTTGAGTTTCCTGTCTGTGATTACCTTGATGTCTCGGTACCCCTTGAAATGCGCAAAACCTAAATATCGAAATTAAAAACTGGCAATGGAAACACCTACATTTTGAAAAAACTCTCAAATATCGCAAAAAAGTTTTTACGCTCTCATGAGGTGGTTTTTGAGACGTATCGATACAAACGTGTATCGCAAAAGTGTAATGGGAACACTTTTTTCGCTTTTCTACACGTCACCGGCGTCACCGGAGTTGTGTGTCCACGCTGTGTTGGTTTATGTAACTTGAGGGGACAAATGAACCACATGTTTATTGTCATGCATTGCTGACCTGGGCATTGTTTCTCAATAAATTAGAAAAACCTTTCCTATCATTCCCCTTTTCCGTGCATGGTTGAAGGAGACTGGCTCACATCCACGCTCCCACTCCCTCCTGCGCCGAAATGTCACCTTAAGTCACATAAACCAGTACGGGTGTGTGGACACAACCACCTATATTGTTGTCAGCGCCTCATCACCGCTGGTGTTTAAAAGGCTCCGTTCTTTCTGCAGTCAGGTTAAAGCGCACATCCGCCGTGTTGGTAAACAATTAATCCCTCTATATCAACGGAGGCAACCGTGCTTGAGCAGCTCGGGTTGGAGGTGGTGTGAGTGCGGGCCAGCGGGGGAGAGAAGGGAGGGGGCATTAGAGCTTCAGCACGGTACGGAACAACTGGCCCGTGTGAGTGCGTCCTTATTTGTGGCCGCTGCCAGCGCCACACGGGCTTTGCCTTTCAGTAATCAAGCGCTGTTTTTGTCTTTGTTAAAAACAATAACAGCAACAGCTGTAGGCAGCTGAGATCGCTGTGCCGTCACCATAGAAACGCAAGACGCATTACGGCTCATTCGCAAAATACCTTTCAATGGAAACACCCGCAAATAGCAATTGCACTTTTTCGAAGTTTCAGAAATATCGCTTTTATTTTGCGAAAATCTAATGGAAACGCAGCTATTGTCTCCCCAGCCCTTGTGTTCTAAGCTGTGCTCTCCCACCCCTCTGTGCCAGATCGTCTCGTCTGTTTCAGTGAGCGTTTCCAGCCTTTTCTCCTTGGGATTTATAGACTTCCCAAGTTTTTGACCCAGTTTTGTTTGACCACGAGTTTAGCCTAGTGATTTTGATACCTCTTCCTGTGAACTGACTGATCTACTGGTTTTGACCCTGGAATAAACTGACCTCCTAATTTGCCACTCGTTTGTCTGTGCCTCTGCTTTGTGGGTCCTCCTGCTCTGATCGTTAGTCTTGAAGGAAATAAAAAATAACAGTGGAGGAGGAAAACTGCAATAAAAATGTAATCCTGGCAAGTTGTAATCCCCATTTTATCAAATATACCAGCAATCTGATGACATATTTTTTCTACTGTAACAGATTACTGTTTCCTTTTTTTTTGTCTTTAACGCCATTACATGTAATCCATTACTCCATTACTCCCCAACCCTGCCTGTGTTTTGTATCCTCTGTGTGTGTCAGTGTGTGATCCTGTGTAGAGCTGATGTGAGACAGATGTTCAGCAGCTGGACACTGGACACAGTTAATGACTGACTGACTCTACACTGTTGTCTATGATGCTGCTTCCATCCTTCACTACAGTGTGTGGTGCAGGACGCTGACGTCACTGGAGACTTCCCACAATGCATCTGTGATCAGAGAACTGATCAGTGATCAGTGTGATGTGAATAAAAACATGTTTGTGTTTGCAGAGGTCAGAACCACAGACTGAGAGCAGAGTCTCCAGGATCCATCTGTCTGTCCATGAGAAGTGACCAGTCCAATGAACCACCAGCAAACTTCAGTTCTGGACCTGGACCTTCAGAGTCAAAGTAGGAGACCTGATAAAACCTGAACCTGAGTGTGTGTGTGTGTGTGTGTGTGTGTGTGTGTGTGTGTGTGTGTGTGTGTGTGTGTGTGTGTGTGTGTGTGTGTGTGTGTGTGTGTGTGTGTGTGTGTGTGTGTGTGTGTGTGTGTGTGTGTGTGTGTTCTTGTTCTTACTACGTTGTGAGGACCATCAAGAGTGAGGACATTTTTGGGAACTGAGGACCTTTTGGCCTGTCCTCACTTTTTCCAAGAGTTGTTTGAGGGTTAAGACTTTAGGTCATAATTAGGTTTAAAGTAAGTTAAGATTAATGGTTAAGGTTAGAGTAAGGGGCTACGGAATACATTTTGTCAATAAGTGTCCTCACAAAGATAGCATTACAAGCATGTGTGTGTGTGTCCACTGATCAGTGATCAATGTTAGGGAGGAATTTGTGGTGATGCCGATGAAGAAGAAGAAGTACCAGAGTCCTGTATATCCTATGCTGAAGGAGTTTATTTACTTGTACAAGGAGAATAGAAGAGTCGTCATCACAACATGAGTGCGTGAATCCACCTCAATTCTAAGGGTCAAACAGTAAAGCTCAGATTCTTATACTAGAAAGGTGGGCCGAGATAGCAAAGGGGAGATGTGTTAACATTCAGTTGGCTATAATGCATAAACATGAAGATAAGGATTCATACTACAAAGTGTCATCCAGTGACGGAAAGCGTTATCATCTAACTCTACAGCTGTGTCTGTAATCAGCCAGAGATTGAGATTGGAGACACCAAAGAGGGACCATGGCCTTGGCCTGTTCCTCAGAGAGAAAATAGGGCAGATAACTGATCCCAACAGTAATCTAACAGAAAGTCACTGTGACACAGAGGGATAGACCATTAACTACACAAACTAACTATAGGGAGGTGAAATTATTCTCTAACAATCAATGTGATGTGAATAAAAACATGTTTGTCTTTGCAGAGGTCAGAACCACAGACTGAGAGCAGAGTCTCCAGGATCCATCTGTCTGTCCATGAAGAGTGACTGGTCCAATGAACCACCACCAAACTTCAGTTCTGGACCTGGACCTTCGGAGTCCAAGTAATGGCACTTTTCCACTACACATTACAGCTGAGTTCCTCTAGTTCCTCCTCAGCAGGGGCGGGGTCATCGCGGGGCCACATTGTCTCTCTCTCTCTTTTTTCAATCCGCTCATCAGCTCCAAACTCACTCGTCTGCACCTCTATTATGGACCACAGCGTGGTTTACACGCAGCATCATCTGACTCAAGTGAAGGAATAACAACAGTCTCGACACAGATCAGCGGTCGTTGTTGCCGCTCTGTTTTCGAAATTTCCGGGTTTGATTCTCATGTCGGACGTACCGCTTGCGACTCTTCCAGTGAGGACGCTCTGTCCAATCAGTGGAAGGCAGTCGGCTGGAGTCATGTTATAGTATCGTTTCGGCTCATTTGGAACCAGGGCTGAGGAGGTACTAAAAATAGTACCTGGTACCAGGTACTAAGGCACGTGGTGAAGCAAAAAAAGCAGGCCGCGCCGCTAGCGGAAAAGCGCCATAAGAGGCCTGATAAAAACCTGAACCTGAGTGTGTGTGTGTCCACTGATCAGTAATCAATGTAATGTGAATAAAAACATGTTTGTGTTTGCAGAGGTCAGAACCACAGACTGAGAGCAGAGTCTCCAGGATCCATCTGTCTGAGTGACTGGTCCAATGAACCACCACCAAACTTCAGTCCTGAACCTGGACCTGGACCTTCAGAGTCACAGTAAGAGACAGTTTCTACTGTAAACTGAGCTGAAGATGATTAGACTCATGTGAAGGAAACAGAGAGAAACCAGGAACCAGATCCATCAGACTCTGAAGGTTCACAACAAACCTCAGAGACAGAAACATGCACACACACTCTGTCCATCAGACTGATGAAGCTCAGCGTCCTCATGTTCCTGTGTCATCAGCCTCAGTCAGTGTGAACGTTGCTGCACCAACACTTTAATGATCCACACGTCTGAGCCTTTAAACTGAAGTCACAGTAGAGATTAAAGCAGCTGATACACACAGACTTTTATTTTGAAAAGTCAGGAACCAGACAGGAGTGATCAGTGTTTCCTGTTTCCTGTCTGTGACTGTCTGAGCTTCTCCACAACATGTAGTGAAGCTCAGGTGGAGCTGCTGAAGCTTCTGTTGTCAGCTTCAGTCTCCTCACACTGGATCAGAGCTCCAACACAGGTTGATTAGAGCCACACAGCAGCGTCTGGATGAGGAGCTCATTAGTTAAAGAGCTGATAGGACTCAGTCCAGAACCAACGTCAAACACATGATCAGTGTCTGAAAGAGGAAAACACCACCAACAGCTTCTCAATCATTTCACACATTTGGAGTAAAAACCAGCCGAGACTACGCAGAACTGAAGAGACTCAAACTAACAGGGAGTTTGTTTTAGAGTCCAGATTTAAGGTCAACACTGCAAAAACTCAAAATAGTACCAAGAATATTTGTCTTATTTCTAGTCAAAATGTAATTTCTAGTCAAAACAAGTCAAATTATACTTAAAATAAGACTCATTAAACATGAAAAAGAAGCTTGTTTTTAAGACACTTTTTACTTTTTTCAAGCATATTTTCAATTGAAATACTGTAAGTAGAAAAATCTGATAGTGGAGCAAGTTTTTCTTTCTTATTACACTAAAAACCTGCTTTCACTGGCAGATTGTTCTACTTATTTCACGTGAAAATTTATTTGAAACAAGTGAAAATGATCTAAAAACAAGTTAATTTTAAGGTGACGAGTCTCATTTTAAGTTGAAAGAGATTAGTTTAGACTAGAAATGAGACATTTTGAAAAGAAATAAGACAAATATTCTTGGAAAGTTTTTGCAGTGAACAGATAAACAGAGACATAAACCAGACCAGTTCAGGATGGTCTTCATTCAGCTCGTCTCTCTACACTCGTCTTCCTCTACTTTCTCTCTCTCTGCTCCTCTGCTTACTGAAGCCCCACCCCCTTGAGGTGGTTAACCAATCAGAGCTCAGATGTGGAGCTGTGACATGTTGTTGATCCAGAAATGTCTTGACAGGAGGAAGAGGAGTGGTGTCTCTGTGGACCAGCAGCTGTCCTGCTGTGGTCTCTGTCAGGACGTCCTGAAGGACCCAGTCTCCACCAGCTGTGGACACTGGTTCTGCAGACAGTGCTTCACCTCAGACTGGGACCAGACTGGTTCTTCAGGACCCCCCTCCTGTCCCCAGTGTGGACAAAGACCCAGAACCAGAGGTGGGCTGCAGACAGCCAATCAGAGCAGCTGTGGACAAAGTGAGACTGAACATCTGTCTGCTGATGTGGTCATTTGTGAAACCAGGACCTGTTGTTTTCTCCAGAGTCATTGTTCCATCACACAGCACTGACATTTAAGATTATTATTCAAACTTTCTCTTTGTTGTCTGTAGTTTTTCTGTAGCTGATGAAAATAATCTGATCAGATTGTCAGACTCTCTGTCTTCAGTCTGACTCTGTCTCTTCTCTCTCAGCAGATCGTGGTCTGCAGGAGGTTTTAGATCAACATAAGATCAGTCTGAGGAGCAGATGTGAACGAGTGACTGAAGGAACTGAGGCAACAGGAAGTGGAACAGGAAGTGGAACCCTCCTCAACAGGATCTACACTGAGCTCTACATCACAGAGGGACAGAGTGAAGAGGTTAATACCCAACATGAGGTGAGACAGCTGGAGACAACGTCCAAGAAGAAGACCCTCCATGACACTCCAATCAAGTGCAGCAACATCTTTAAAGACTTACCTGTCCAACAGAGAGAGGACGTCTCTACGGTCTCACCTCTCCAACAGAGAGAGGACGTCTCTACGGTCTCACCTGTCCAACAGAGAGAGGACGTCTCTACGGTCTCACCTGTCCAACAGAGAGAGGACGTCTCTACGGTCTCACCTCTCCAACAGAGAGAGGACGTCTCTACGGTCTCACCTGTCCAACAGAGAGAGGATGTCTCTACGGTCTCACTTGTCCAACAGAGACCCATCAGAGTGGTTCTGACCAACGGCGTCGCTGGCGTTGGAAAAACCTTCTCGGTGCAGAAGTTCACTCTGGACTGGGCCGAGGGCTTGGAGAACCAAGATGTCAGTCTGCTGGTTCTGCTTTCGTTCAGGGAGCTGAACCTGATCAGAGATCAGCGGTTGAGTCTTCTCAGGCTGCTCCATGTTTTCCATCCAACATTACAGAAGGTCACAGCAGAGCAGCTGGCTGTCTGTAAACTTCTCTTCATCTTTGACGGCCTGGATGAAAGCCGACTGTCATTGGACTTCAACAACAGGGAGGTTGTGTCTGATGTCACACAGATGTCATCAGTCAACGTGCTGCTGACAAACCTCATCCAGGGGAATCTGCTTCCCTCGGCTCTGGTCTGGATCACCTCCAGACCTGCAGCAGCCAATCAAATCCCTCCTAAATGTGTTGACAGGGTAACAGAGGTCCGAGGCTTCACTAACACCCAGATGGAGGAGTACTTCAGGAGGAGGTCCAGTGATGAAGATCTGTCCAGAAGAATCATCTCACACATCCAGACGTCCAGGACCCTCCACATCATGTGTCAAGTCCCAGTCTTCTGCTGGATCAGTGCTACAGTTCTGGAGCACATGTTGACCACAGACCAGAGAGGAGAGCTGCCCAAGACCACGACGGACCTGTTCTCACACTTCCTGCTGGTCCAGACAAAGAGGAAGAAGAACAAATACGGTGAAGGACATGAGACGAGTCCACAGGAGCTGACGGAGGCCGACAGGGAAGTTCTTCTGAAGCTGGGGAGGCTGGCGTTTGAACAGCTGGAGGAAGGAAACATCATGTTCTACCAAGAAGACCTGGAGCAGTGTGGTCTGGATGTCACAGAGGCCTTGGTGAACTCAGGACTCTGTACTGAGATCTTCAAAAGAGAGAGTGTGATCTTCCAGAAAACAGTCTACTGCTTTGTTCATCTGAGTGTTCAGGAGTTTCTGGCTGCAGTCTACATGTTCCACTGTTTCACCAACAGGAACACAGAGGTCCTCAAGAAGTTCCTGAGAGAACAAGTCAGGGAACATTATTTCAGTGACTTGTCCTTAGCAGAAAAAGACGGTGGCGGCGGTGGCGGCAGTGGCAGCGGCAGCAAAGAAGAAAACTACAAACAGAGAGAGAAACCAAAACAGAAGTCTTTGTTTAAGAAGGTTCAGAATTTTTTTGGATTCAATGCAAGCAGTCCTCCACAGATAAATAAAAGTCCTCCACAGATCAATAACAGTCCTCTAACCCTGGATGTCTTCCTGCAGGCAGCCATGCAGAAATCCCTCCTCAGTAGAAATGGTCACCTGGACCTGTTTGTTCGCTTCCTTCATGGCCTCTCTCTGGAGTCCAACCAGAGGCTGTTAGGAGGTCTGCTGGGTCAGACAGACAACAGTCCAGAAACCATCCAGAGAACCATCAACAACCTGAAGAGGATGGTCAGTGATAGAATCTCTCCTGACGGAAGCATCAACATCTTCCACTGTCTGACGGAGATGAAGGACCAGTCAGTTCATCAGCAGATCCAACAGTTCCTCAAGTCAGAGAACAGATCAGAGGAGAAACTCTCTGAGTTCCAGTGTTCAGCTCTGGCCTACATGCTGCAGATGTCAGAGCAGGTTCTGGACGAGTTGGACCTGAAGAAGTACAACACATCATTGATCGGAAGATGGAGACTGATCCCAGCTGTGAGGAACTGCAGGAAGGCTCGGTGAGTCCAGACATGATCAATATAATTATTGCCGTATGTGAGAGTTGACGCCGGTCCTGTCACTATGACTCCAATTGATAATGTTGCTACGTGATCACAGGGATTTCCCTTTTGTTAAATGGTCAGTGCCCATGATTCTCACCTGGGAGACTAGGGTTCAAACCCTGCCCAGGACCTCCTTCGTCCTGCCACACGTAGTTTAGATCAGTAGTTCACATGAACAGAGTTTTTCCTTTTTTCTCATTATTTTTAGTTTGAATTGGAAAACATCATGTCAGGGATAACATAGAGTGAGCAGGCTTTGCTTCAGGGTCCCGTCCATCCTGTGAGAGTGATGAGGATCATTGTTTCCTGTCAAACTCAGCCAGAGAAGATGAGCTGAAGCTCAGATGTTCTTCACATCATCACGTCCTGTCATCAGATGCATCAACTGTGTTTTTACTGCAGCTTTCATCTGATTTGATTCTGACACATTTGATATTTTCTCTCTTCACAGACTTGGTGGTTGTGAACTCTCAGAGAGTCTCTGTGAAGTCGTGGCCTCAGCTCTAAAGTCCAACTCCTCCCACCTGACAGAACTGGACCTGAGTAAAAACAACCTGAGTGATTCATCAGTGAAGGTTGTGTGTGCTGGACTGGAGAGTCCAAACTGTAGACTGGAGACTCTGAGGTGAGTTCACTGACTGGACCTGTTGGACTTTTGTCTGTGTTCAGTTCAAATGTGTGAAGTTCAGTTTGAAGCAGCGACTGATTGTGACTCCATGTTACTGCAGCTGGTAGAAGGTGAAGGGTCAGAGGTCACTCAGAGGTCAGTGTGGTGATGATGATGATGATGATGATGATGATGATGATGATGATGATGATGGTGTGTGTGTGTGTGTGTGTGTGTGTGTGTGTGTGTGTGTGTGTGTGTGTGTGTGTGTGTGTGTGTGTGTGTGGTCCTGGATCAGGTCTGGACCTTCAACCTTTGATCCAGTTCAGTCCTGAATCAGAGAGTTGTAGTCAGTGTTTAGTCCAACAGGTATTGATCAGATATTGATTGTATATTGACAGACTGATCTGAGGTCAGCAGCAGCTGATGAATCTGTGCTGACATGTGGATGATGTGTGTAGAAGGCCACATGATGATGATCCACAACAGCACAAGGACAAAGTCCCTCTACTCATTTACACACTGATCATTGATCAGGACACATCTGATCAATCATCAATCATTTCATCTTCTTCTTTATTCTGTATTCAGATTGGAGCTCTGCAGTTTGTCACGGATCAGCTGTTCTTCTCTGGGCTCAGCTCTGAAGTCCAACCCCTCCCACCTGAGACACCTGGACCTGAGTCAGAACTACAAGCTGCAGGATTCAGGAGTGGAGGATCTGAGTGGTTTTCTGGAGAGTCCAGACTGTAGACTGGAGACTCTGAGGTGAGTTCACTGACTGTTACTGTTGTAGATCTTAGATCTTTGATCCACAACTGAACCTGATTGATCTTCACTCAGAACTTGAATAACTGACTTTGATGTCATGAATGAAGGACGTTTGAAATAGTTGTTGTCTGATGTTTCCAGTTGTTCTTCTCTCACACTGACAATGACTCTTCACTTTCAGCTCATTTCACTCAGTCTGATCAATAATCAATGATCTGATCACTTTACGTGTGTGTGTGTGTGTGTGTGTGTGTGTGTGTGTGTGTGTGTGTGTGTGTGTGTGTGTGTGTGTGTGTGTGTGTGTGTGTGTGTGTGTGTGTGTGTGTGTGTGTGTGTGTGTGTGAGCTTGCGTGCGTGCATGCGTGCGTGTGTGTTAGTCCTGGATCAGGTCTGGACCTTTAACCTTTGATCCAGTTCGGTCCTGAATCAGAGAGTTGTAGTCAGTGTTTAGTCCAACAGGTATTGATCAGATATTGATTGTATATTGACAGACTGATCTGAGGTCAGCAGCAGCTGATGAATCTGTGCTGACATGTGGATGATGTGTGTAGAAGGCCACATGATGATGATCCACAACAACACAAGGACAAAGTCCCTCTACTCATTTACACACTGATCATTGATCAGGACACATCTGATCAATCATCAATCATTTCATCTTCTTCTTTTATTTTCTATTCAGATTGGAGAGCTGCTGGTTGTCAGAGATCAGCTGTTCTTCTCTGGGCTCAGCTCTGAAGTCCAACCCGTCCCACCTGAGACTCCTGGACCTGAGCAACAACAACAAGCTGCAGGATTCAGGAGTGAAGGATCTGAGTGGTTTTCTGGAGAGTCCAGACTGTAGACTGGAGACTCTGAGGTCAGACTCTGTTTTATTTCTGTGCTCAGATGAATGTCATGTGAAAGTTGTGTTGATACTGAGCTGCAGACATGAGGCTGATATTCTACTGATCCACACTGAGGCTGTAGGACAGGGTAGGCAGGCGCTCACAGACCAAGACCAGGGCTGTGGGGGGTCGGCACCTCAGACAGCTCATCACAAAAAAACCTCACAACAAACACATTGATGCACAATGGTTTACACAGATCCAAGTCTTAAACATGTGCAACACCTTTTCCCCACAATCCATGCTGTCCTGACATCAGCTGTTATTAACACACAACTCAGATCAATAAGAGGATCACATGTTGGAGCACCGCTCACATCACACAACAAACCTTTAACAACATCCACACTGACACCTGTGTGTGTGTGTGTAAAAGTGTCTAAGTGTCAGAGAGAGTAGATTAAAACTTGCTAACTGTTAGCCACCGTAGCTCAGGCGTTGGTCTCCCGTCAGATAAAAGCTGCTGTTGTTCTTCAGATGAAAGCTCATTAAGGTGTTCATCTCTCCAGTGGAGCATCACTGCAGTTGAATTAGCTGCTAAACTGCTGGAGGCTAAAAAGCCAGGACAGGGTTGCCAACTCTCACGCATTGGCCGTGACAGTCATGCATTCAGCCTCAATCTCACGCTCAAGAGAGAAATCTCACGCCAAATCTGACTTATTTTTTGTTGTTAATTTTTCCACTCATCATGTGTAGGCTACTCATTTCCGAAGGACTATAAACCAGCTCTGGTTTTACATAGACTCTAAACCACTCCAGTGTAATGTGTTATTTACAATTTTCTCTGATTGTTGATTCGCTGAAAACATTTACTGTCATTACGTCAGTGACGTCCGTCTGCTGCTGGTGTTGGTCACAGTGCAGCACTGTGTGCAGCCCTGAAGTCCTGCTCCAGCATCAAGCTGGAGCTCTAACGGACTTGAAAGTTAAAATCTGACCCGGCACGACCCGCGGCTGTTAAAGCCTGGACCCGACTTGGTCTGACTCGACCTGACCTGACCGAGTTATGTTTTCAGACCGGATGCTGCTCGAACTGATGCGTCCGGTCGGGCTGGTTGTTCCGGTCCGGTCCGTTGAGAACTAAAATCAAAGCCCATGGAGGTCCATGCAGACTGTAGCCCAAAAGTACAGCTAGGCAGCTCAGTCCAGAGAGCAGGAGAGAGATAGCCTACAGCACGGCAACAGGTGTGTGTGTGTGTGTGTGTGTGTGTGTGTGTGTGTGTGTGTGTGTGTGTGTGTGTGTGTGTGTGTGTGTGTGTGTGTGTGTGTGTGTGTGTGTGTGTGTGTGTGTGTGTGTGTGTGTGTGTGTGACAGAGAGAAAAACTACATTAAACATTACTATTATTATTATTATTATTATGGACAGCTCTCCTCCCTCTATACAACCCCCAGCTTCTATACTCCAGCCATACAATGAAGGAACCACAGATCTGCTTTTTCCCTCTCTTATCTGAAGCAAATTTTGTTTTTTCCCCTTATTTTCTTCTCAGAGTACACCAGACTGCTTAGTTTACATGTTAAAATCACTTTTTTTTTCAAGGGGGGTGCCCCCAGACTCCCCTAGGGGTTTAATTTGCCACTTAACACTTATTCCACCTCTACTCAGTTTGCAGGTATGGTGTGTGTATATTTGTGTGTGTGACAGAGAGAAAAACTACATTAAGCATTACTACTACTATTATTAGGGCCACGGGCAATCGCACCGGTCACTGGTCCCAACAGCTATGAAATAGCTGCAGGGACCAGTGCCTGGTGCGATATATATATATCAAAACGTGCGTCCTGATCGGGATCGGTGTGCTATTACTTTTCTCAACAGTGCACGAATTTTAAACTGCGCAAAATTTTGCATTGAAGTTAATGGGACTTTGAAAAAAGTAACTAAGTAAAAGTAGAAATACCATAACTGAAAACGACTTTGGTAAAAGTAAAAGTCTCCCATGAGAAAATTACTTGAGTAAAAGTCTTAAAGTAGCTCACATTAAATGTACTTAAGTATCAAAAGTATCTTGTGAAAAAATATACTCAAGTATCAAAAGTACAAGTACAAAGTATTTAGCATAAAAAGAAGCAAAACAACCACTTGTTTTACTTGTGTGTTGTTTTATTTCACTTTCAGGTGAATAGATGTGGAATGATGAAACCAAAAAACACCTGAGCAAACATGTAGAATCAAGTGTCTTGTGACTGAGAACATAACTATAAAGCAAGCGTCTGTCTGTGTACCGTACATGACCATTAGTGGCCCGGGCGTAGGTAGGCTATATGCTCAATCACCTTGCAGCCCAGGCGTTTATAAGAACCAGGCGGGTATTTGCAACAGGCACGCAGTGGCAGTGGTGCGCGGTAAAAACGAAACTTATCAATCGGTGCATGAGAGTGATCGATCCTGTTACGCATATAGAGGATCTTTGGAGCCGTCTGCGGCCACAGCTCTCCTCCTCCTCCTCCTCCTCCTCCTCCGCAGCAGCAGCAGCAGCAGCAGCAGCGGGTCGTAGTGACTGTGTGAATGCTTCACTACCGCAGATTCAAATACTAGCCTAGTAATCGTCCGGGCATTTAACTGAACAGGCTTTTATTGAATGAGGTCGGACCCCCGACGGCTTTTAGAGCACAGGTGCATATTTGCACGCAGGCGATTATTTGGTCATATAGCCTACCTACAGGTAATTATATTTCTATTTCAATTTGTAACGAGTAACGAGGTGGCGAATGTAAATGTAACGGAGTAAAAGTATAGTTTTTAACTATTAAATGTAGTGAAGTAAAAGTAAAAATCCTGATTAAAAAAAGAACTCCAGTAAAGTACAAATCCTCAAAAAAACTACTTAAGTAGTGTAACGAAGTACATCTACTTCGTTACAATACACCTCTGAAAATAAAATAAAACAAAACACAATACTTTCAGGTTGATCGTATAGTGTTTTTTTGTACTGAAATATCTGTGAATAAAATAAAAGTGAATGTGTAAAAAAATAAAATAAAAGAGTGAATGTGAAATAAATGCAAGTTCAGAAGAATGCATTTTAAAATGAAATACATGCTATGTTTTTGGCATCTGGCTATTACCTTTTTTAAATATTTTTATACTCAACAAACCAGTAGTTGCATGAAATAACCACAAAATAATTTTTAACACACACACATCTGCTGTCTTGGAACATTCTCACACATACCTGCATGTATGACAAAAAATGGACAGAAGTAAGTAACGCCGTTCTCCCCCTTGTGGGCACAGTCAGTCTCTACAGAAGAAACAGCATTGTGTTACGCTAATACTGTTAGCTCCATGCTACTCGTTTCTCTCGACGCCAAAACAAAACAAACAAACAAAAACACAGCGAATCCGTGGAGATGTCAGAGCAGGTTCTGGACGAGTTGGACCTGAAGAAGTACAACACATCAACTCAGGGACGATGGAGACTGATCCCAGCTGTGAGGAACTGTAGGAAGGCTCGGTGAGTCCAGACATCCATCCATCCATCCATTGTCCGCCGCTTATCCGGAATCGGGTCGCGGGGGCAGCAGTCGGAGCAGGGATGCCCAGACTTCCCTCTCCCCGGACACTTCCTCCAGCTCTTCCGGGGGGACCCCAAGGCGTTCCCAGGCCAGCCGAGTGACGTAGTCACTCCAGCGTGTCCTGGGTCTTCCTCTGGGCCTCCTCCCGGTGGGACATGCCCGGAACACCTCACGAGGGAGGCGTCCAGGGGGCATCCTATACAGGTGCCCGAGCCACCTCAGCTGACTCCTCTCGATGTGGAGGAGCAGCGGCTCTACTCCGAGCTCCTCCCGGGTGACAGAGCTCCTCACCCTATCTCTAAGGGAGCGCCCCGCCACCCTGCGGAGGAAACTCATTTCGGCCGCTTGTATCCGGGACCCCGTTCTTTCGGTCATGACCCAGAGTTCATGACCATAGGTGAGGGTGGGAACGTAGATCGACCGGTAAATTGAGAGCTTTGCCTTTCGGCTCAGCTCCTTCTTCACCACGACGGACCGATACAAAGACCGCATTACTGCGGCCGCCGCACCGATCCGCCTGTCGATCTCGCGCTCCATTCTCCCCTCACTCGTGAACAAGACCCCAAGATACTTAAACTCCTCCACCTGAGGCAGGAACTCTCCCCCGGCCTGGAGGGTGCAAGCCACCTTTTTCCGGTCGAGAACCATGGCCTCGGACTTAGAGGTGCTGATTCTCATCCCAGCTGCTTCACACTCGGCTGCAAACCGCCCCAGTGCATGCTGAAGGTCCTGGCTCGAGGGAGCCAACAAGACCACATCATCTGCAAAAAGCAGAGATGAAATCAAGTGGCTCCCGAACCGTACCCCCTCCGGCCCTTGGCTGCACCTAGAAATTCTGTCCATAAAAATAATGAACAGAACCGGTGACAAAGGGCAGCCCTGCCGGAGTCCAACACGCACCGGGAACAGGTCTGACTTACTGCCGGCAATGCGAACCAAGCTCCTGCTCCGGTCATACAGGGACCGTACAGCCCTCAGCAGGGGGCCTCCGACCCCATACTCTCGGAGCACCTCCCACAGGATGCCACGTGGGACACGGTCGAAAGCCTTCTCCAAGTCCACAAAACACATGTGGACTGGTTGGGCAAACTCCCATGCGCCCTCGAGCACCCTGCGGAGGGTGTAGAGCTGGTCCATCGTTCCACGGCCAGGACGAAAACCGCATTGTTCCTCCTGGATCCGAGGTTCGACTATCGGCCGAATTCTCCTCTCCAGCACCCTGGAATAGACTTTCCCCGGGAGGCTGAGGAGTGTGATCCCCCGGTAGTTGGGACACACCCTCCGGTCCCCCTTTTTGAAGAGAGGGACCACCACCCCGGTCTGCCAGTCCAGAGGCACTGTCCCCGACTGCCACGCGATGCTGCAGAGGCGTGTCAGCCACGACAGCCCCGCAACATCCAGAGACTTGAGGTACTCAGGGCGGATTTCATCCACCCCCGGTGACTTGCCACTGAGGAGCTTCCGGACTACCTCAGTGACTTCAGCTTGGGTGATGAATGAATCAACCTCTGAGTCCTCAGACTCTGTTTCCTCGACGGAAGGCGTGTCAGTGGGATTGAGGAGATCCTCGAAGTATTCCTTCCACCGCCCGACGATATCCCCAGTCGAGGTCAACAGCTCCCCTCCTCCACTGTAAACAGTGTTGGCGGAGCACTGCTTCCCCCTCCTGAGGCGCCGGATGGTTTGCCAGAATTTCCTCGAGGCTGACCGGTAGTCCTCCTCCATGGCCTCCCCGAACTTTTCCCAGACCCGAGTTTTTGCTTCCGTGACCGCCCGAGCTGCTGTCCGCTTGGCCTGCCGGTACCCGTCAGCTGCCTCGGGGGTCCCCCGAGCTAGCCAGGCTCGGTAGGACTCCTTCTTCAGCTTGACGGCATCCCTTACTTCCGGGGTCCACCACCGGGTTCGGGGATTGTCACCGCGACAGGCACCGGAGACCTTACGGCCACAGCTCCGGACGGCCGCGTCAACAATGGAAGTGGAGAACATGGTCCATTCAGACTCAATGTCTCCGGCCTCCCTCGGAATCCGGTCAAAGCTCTCCCGGAGGTGGGAGTTGAAGACCTCCCTGGCAGGGGATTCTGCCAGACGTTCC